>NC_091950.1:112923502-113251307 GCF_031021105.1 Erythrolamprus reginae
TCAAGCTGTATAAACAAGGCAACAAACCGTGTCCACTGTTCCAAATGCAGAGAAGCCCAATTAAATTGCTTATGTGAACGGCAAGTATGGCCACTGATCATGTTACGCTGATGGAATTTTTTTTCTTTTCAATGTGGTTTTCCTTTCCAACAGAAAATGAAAGAACTTATTTTCTCTAAATAGATAATGTTTTTCATTATCATCCAGTAGGATAGGAAACTATGCATAATTGGAGTAGCAGTCACCTCCTGTGAGATAACATGAGAAAGATAACAAATGTATGAGAAAAGTAAAACATTAGTTTTAAAATGGACGTTTTGATGCTCAAATTCTGAATTTGGGCATCAGTAAAAAGTTAGCACTAAAGAAAAATAAAGCCTCTGAATAAAATATAATCCAAGATATTTAAGGTGAAGATAATGATGATTTTATGACTTAGTTTCTGAAACACTTTAAACTGTTCGCCCTTATTTATTAACCCCTGAGAGCTCCACAAAACTGCATTGTTTGTTCTCACAGAAACAGTAAATATTGAGATAATTTATATAACATTTACAACCATAAAGGCCACATCAGCATAAAATATTTCTTTATTCTCTACTGATTTGAAAAGCAGGACCAATTTCTTTGCTTCTCAGTGTCAGAAATTTTGGAGAGTCAGATTAATTAATCTATGTCGTTAGAATTTTTTTAAAAAAAGTTATGTATTAGTTTCAACTAAGAATCCCCCATTTTGTTGTTTGCATAAATTATTTCCATCTACTTGAAAATAATGGTACTATTGGCAACTCACTGGAAACTGAATTAAATTGGCTGCTGTCTTAATTTTGCATAGAAAGCCATGGAGATTCTGTGGTCATATTTTAAAATGAAAACTGTTTGCATTTTTTCCATTCTGTACATAGTATGTTCTCTCCTTGCCACAATTTAAATTAACCCAACAATTTATACAATTTACAGTAGAGGAAAATCATTGAACAAATGCAATATTTAACATGGGTGGCTGTTTGCTAAGTAAAAATGTTCATAATTTTTATTAGGAGCAATAATATATTGGTACAGCATTTAGAAAAAGAATGCTATTGAAATTATATTATGCTATAATTTTATGGCATCAGCTACTATTAAACTCAAGGATTCAACTAGATTTTTTAAAAAAATCCATGTGTGACATTTTATCTCTCCTGTTTGGCAAAGAATCTCTGTAGAGCTTACTTAGTTTATTCCTTGTTTCATTAGTAGAATAGAATAGAACAGAATAGAATTCTTTATTGGCCAAGTATGATTGGGCACACAAGGAATTTGTCTTTGGTATATACTCTCAGTGTACAAAAAGAAAAGATATATTAGTCAGGAATCATGAGGTACAGCACTTAGTTATTGTCATAGGATACAAATAAGCAATCAGGAAACAATAAATATATCAATAAATCATAAAGATACAAGCAACAAGTTACAGTCATACAGCCCTAAGTGGGAGGAGCCACTTTCTTTCTTTTTGAGAAATATTTTATTAAGTCTATTTTAACAGAGTTGAGACAATATCTAGGGATAGAAAGCAAGATTACAACAAACAAATGAATATTCCCCTCTGTTGCTGCCATTCCTGGGATTGGGAAGCTGCCCTTGGCTTCTTGTCTTAGGGACTTGCCCTTATCCTTCATCCAAAGAGCTACCTTCGAAATATGTGAAATAAGACTTCAGATGACTGAGATGCCATAGTTCAAACTAACATTTGTGATTTTTGCTGGTGTTCTGTGAACTTCAACTTTTCAGCCCTTTTCATCATTAGCTTCTTCTTTTGAACTCTTTCCTTCTCAGAAGCTTCTTTGGTGGCAAAATAAACATAAGAGGAGGGAGCTGTAAACGGGTTACTTTTTTGTGTAATTCTTGTCTGTTTTGGTAGTGACACAAGAGCTTCCTCAGGAAGGTGAAGGGTAACATGCATTGGAATCACAATTCTGGAGAAAGAATTTGCCTTAACTCTGTTATCATGGTATAACTAAGTTGAGATACGATCCTTTGCTTGAAATGTTATTAGTTGTAAGGCTGTTTTATGTAGGCTCATCTTGGGAAGTTAAGATAGGACAATTCTCACTAATAATTTTGAAATGGAGATCAGTTGATCCGTACAAGCAAATATACATATGCAGGAAAGAATGTCAATTGTGAGAGTGGCAGGAGATATTAGTAGTAAGCATACCTTGGCCAGGTAGACATTTTATTGCACATATGGACATTTTACAGCCATGGGGCCACATCCAATCTGTGGGCTGTTCCAGTCTGGCACATGATAGAAGCTATCATTGTCAGGGGCAGTGGGAAGCAGGGTGGCGGGGTGTGTAGCATCATCGTGGGAGGCAGGGCATCATTGTCGGAAGTGGAACATCAATGGTGGTGCCCTCCACAATAGTCCCAGTTTTTCATGTGGTCCCATGGGGAAATTAATTGCCCACCCTTAATTTATTGTGTCATGTTTATAACTATTCTACTGATATCAGAAACCCAGTAGCTTAATTCATCTCTTTGATAACAATATCCGATATCAGTTCTGTATGAAGACACAGAAAGGTTTTTAGATTGAGATTGAGATGATTTAGATTTAGATTTAGATTTAGATTTAGATTTAGATTTAGATTTAGATTTAGATTTAGATTTAGATTTAGATTTAGATTTAGATTTAGATTTAGATTTAGATTTAGATTTAGATTTAGATTTAGATTTAGATTTAGATTTAGATTTAGATTTAGATTTAGATTTAGATTTAGATTTAGATTTAGATTTAGATTTAGATTTAGATTTAGATTTAGATTTAGATTTAGATTATTGGACGGGGTGGCTCACAATATAAAATTATTTTATTTTATTGTTTGTTGGTTTGTTTGTTTGTTGGATTTATATGTCGCCCCTCTCCGAAGACTTGGATTGAAGTAATCGATGTAATCTTCATTATTGATGCTGTTCAGCATATGACTATGACTTGCATCTTTGCCTGAGTGCATTGTGTTCTTTGAAAGTGCATTGTCAAGATTGCAACTAAAGGGAGAGTTGATAATCTTTTACTGACATCCTATTGCACTTTCCCACTTTCTTGCTAAACTAAGCTCCAGAAACTTTTCTCTTATGACAGAGATGGGAAACTATGGCTCCTTTATGACTTGTGGACTTCAACTTCCAGAGTTCTTGAGCCAGCTAGCTAAGCAATTTGGGGAGCTGAAGTACATAAATAAGAATGGTTATAGTTTCCCACTCCTTCCTTACTAAATGACTTTAATGGCTGATTGTTCACCTTCCACAACTATCTAACATTCTCTAGTGACTCATCTTTCTGGGTCGAGTTGGTTCTTCCCAACATTTATCCAGAACTCCATCTGTTAAACCCTGCAATTTTATCAGTGTGGTCCAGCCACTGTCTGACCCATCTGGGATACTCAGCCTATTAAAGCTACACAATATTCAGTAATCAGCTTATGTTCTAGCACTTTCTAAAGTACAAACAAACTATAAACCAAGCCCTAATTGTTAAACAGACCCACAACTCATGTTTTGACTTTTATTATTTTTTCAACAACATCCAGCATAATAGCTTCATAAATTTTAAAATATATTCCTTCTTAAGGAACAACAACCTTGGGTGTATCACAAGTATCACAAGTTTCAAAATTTAATCCAACACTGAGTTTGTACAGAAAATTGACCACTAAAATAATCAGTACTGACAATGCTTTGATTAAATATGTTTTTAAAAAATCCATTTCTTTGATTTCTTATATATATCATCCCAAAAGATAAGTAATTATGCAACCAATACAGATTTACTGCAATGACTTTTAAATGTTTTCTATAAATATTGCTAGCAACACAGTTTGTTTGCCAAGCATCTTCTCATGTTTATTTTGTTTCCAGCTAACAATGGAATTGTGAGAAAATGGCTGTCAGCTACAGACAATAACAAAGATTCATCCTCTTTGGATTTAAGAGCCAAAACTGTTGACAACAATAATAAGAACTGAATGAAGACAGCCAACAATCTGTACACAAGTACTAGCTTGTGCATATTTGAAGGTTTAAATATTTTTTGATTCAAGAAAGAGGGTGATCGAGCTATGTTGCATGATCTAATTAAATGGTTAGCCCTTGATTTATGACCATAAGTGAGCCCAACATTTCTGTTGCTAAGCAAGACGGTGAGCTTTGCCACATTTTGTGACCTTTTTTGTTAAGCAAATAACTGCAGTTATTTAATGATTCAAGTTAAGCAAATATGGCTTTTCCCGTTGATTTTTGCTTGTCAGAAGTCAGTGTTACAGAATTTCAGTGATCAGATTTAGATTTTTTTTTACTACTGGTTCTGTGGGTGTGGCATGGCGGGTGTAGCGGGGGAAGGGTACCTTAAAATCTCTATTTCCTCCTGATCAGCTGGGACTTGGGAGGCAGAGAATAGATAGGGATGGGGCCAGTCAGAGATGGTATTTACCTATTCTCTGAACTAGTCAAAATTTCCACTACCGGTTCTTCAGAAACTGCTGAACACCACCTCTGTTACAGATGGTGATCACATGAACCCCAGATTGTGCAACTGCAATAAATACATGCCAAATTTTGATCATGTGACCATGAGGATACTACAATAGTCATCAGTGTGAAAAATGATCATAATTCGCTTTCTTGAATGCGTTGTAACTTCAGTCACTAAACAAATGATTCTAAATTAAGGACTGCCTGAATGTAGTTGGTTAGTGAAAATATTATACAAATGGAAAGGTGAGAAATTATTCCAGATTATTTATCTTTCTTTTTTATCTGCTTGCTATTCCACATCCATGTCTCCAACAATTCATTTCTACCTTTCTGCCATCAGTTTCATCGTTATAATGTTTTGGTTTAGTTTCTTACACACAAACTCCCACGATTTTCTAGGAATTTTTGGTGGAGAAAAAAGAATGAAGTTGGATGATAACACACCATAAATCTCTATATTACAGATTACAGAGAAGGAATGTGGCACTAAGATTGCTGGGTTTGGCAGCCATGCAATGATTGATGCAATATACCATTCAGTTTTCAGTGTATCAGATGAGCCAATCTGACTGAAATAAAAAGATTGTTCTTACTATTCACAAATCACTACCGGTTAGATTCACGTTGGTTATGTTCCATGGAATAAAATAATTTTTCTAAGTGGCTTTTAACAATGCTTGGGACTTCAAAGACAGATTGAAAACCTGACAAAAGATGAGAAATCCTTTGATAAATTATCGCTCTTTTGCAATCTTCCATCTGGAAAAAATATTGGGCTGCGTGACTGTTTCAGTCACCATGGGAATAAGGATAATATAAATTAATTAGAAGTTGGAGATTGCATAAATCATCATTCCTGTTCTTACCTCTCTCCAAATAAGTTGCAATAAAAGAAATAGGAACAAAAATATTTTCATTCCCACATTCCAAATTATACTCAGATTGGTGCATGTCTGAGAAAATAGAAAGAAAGACTAGTGCCCCATGTATCAAGAAACTGGTTGTTTTTCAGGCCTATAGTTTTAATTACTTTCATAATATTTCCATTTAAGAAATGATAACAGTAAATGTTATTGTGGATCCAATGTGGGAATACCACACTGGAGGAGGCTACTAATTGATAGCAAACCCCACCTCCCTCCTCAATGCCTGCTTCCCAGCCACCCACCATTTGTTCTCATAACTGTATTCTCTTTCTTTTTCATTCTTTATTTGTTGTTCCATTATTTTACTACTGTTATGTTTACACTTCTTCTCATTCCTCTGTTTTTATTGTTGTAGGCCACCTAGAATGGCCCCAGGGTGAGATAGGTAGCAAATAAATTTAACTAATTAATAAAGTTAATAATTAAATTCTATCCTGGCTACCAACTGGAAATATAAGAATCTCACATCAGGGTAAGGCATATTCTATTATTTTTCATCTGAAAAACAAAACTAAGAAGTTAATATTTTTCTGTTGCAAAAAAATTAGGCTTGGGTTTTTCTTTCAGACTTATTTTTAAAACATTTAAAGCATTTGCAGAAGTGACAAGTGACAAGTGATGAACTGCTGCTCATCAAATGGCACTGCACTTGCCCACTACTCCCCACCCCACCCCGTAGGCCCGCAAAGCTGGAAAGATGGGGACCACTGAGAAAGACACCTGCCAGATTTTCATGAGTAATTGTAGATATAATCTGTCATGCTGAAAGAATTAAGCAATGACAATGAAACATTCCACCATTATTATTAGAAGGAATATTCTGAAATCTTCTACTCAATCAAGATTCAATCATGCCCTTTTGGTAACTGGTCAGTGATAGGAAGTATGTATGTATGTATGTATGTATGTAGGTAGGTAGGTAGGTAGGTATGTATGTATGTATGTATGTATGTATTGTTTGTTTGTTTGTTTGTTTGTTTGTTTGTTTGTTTTTTCGTTCGTTCGTTCATTCATTTATTCGTTTATTTATTTATTTATTTATTTATTATTTTGTCCAATACACAATACATATAGAAGAGAATAGACATGTAGTAATATATATAAAGAAAAGGATAGAAGAAAATATATAAAAACAGAGGAGAAGATATATGAAAGGAAGAAAATATATATGATATATGAGATAAAGGAGAGACAATTGGACAGGGGACGAAAGGCACACTAGTGCACTTATGTACTTATGTATGCAAAATCTGAATGTTTCTTACGTTAGTAAAATAAAGCTTTTTTAAAAAGAAATCTACCAATAACCTGTGGAAATTACTGGGTGATTTTTCTTAAACTGAGTTTGCTCTGCTACTGTATAAAAGATACCTAATTCTACAGCGAAGAACAAGTGTTTTGTAACTTCACATACCATAAAATCTTCCATTGATCCCAAATCTGTTCCAAGGTAGATCAGAGGCACTATTATATAGATTTTCACGGGTACAGATATGATGGTCTTGGTATATTCGGGTTTCTTCCCGTGTAAGATTTAGAAATTTCTGCCGTCGTTTCGCCGAGGTCCCACTCGTCATCTTCAGGCTGGTGCTTCTGTCCTTGTTCTAGGGCGAACACAGCGAGACCTGAGCTGCCTTCCTTCTATGAAGATGACGAGTGGGACCTCATTGAAATGTCGCCAGAAATTTCTAAATCTTACATGGGAAGAAACCCGAATATACCAAGACCGTCATATATATGTGAAAACTGTTCATTACAAAAAGGCAAGTAATGTATGCAAGCATAACATGGTATAAATGGACAGTTATACTGTGAAGATCCTGTGACTGTATATTCCTGTCCATCAGCAGATGCATGTTAAGAATTAGATTCAAATGTGACTGGATTTGTGGTCACTATTTTATGTTATGCCTACAGCAGCTCTATTCATAGCAAGTGGGACATCTGGATAAAATTTGCTCTAGCACACAGAACTGGCAGGGTTTATTCATGCTGGATGAATCCAATGCCACAAGCAGAAAGTTATAATCAGCTGAAGGAAAAAAGTAGCCACGGAAACCAAATGTGATTTGTATCTTGTTCAAAGAAGATGATTGAATGTACCTTGAAAATGAGGCTTTGGGCAAATGAAAAATTAACTAGTTAATCATAACAACATCCTTACTGCTTTAAATTCAACTTCCAGCTATGCTAGGACTTCTATTCCCTATAATATACCTGGAGGGCAAAAAATTGGAAAAGGATTTGTAGACTTTCAAGATAAAATTGGATTTTCTGACTACAGATAGGCCTTGACTTACAATCATTGGAATGGATGGGGAAAGATGGGAAAGATCAGAAGCGACATGAGAAAATATTATTTTACTGAAAGTGTAGTAAATGCCTGGAACAAACTTCCAGCAGATGTGGTTGGTAAATCTACAGTAACTAAATTTAACATGCCTGGGATAAACATATATCCATCCTGAGATAACATACAGGAAATAGTATAAGGGCAGACTAGATGAAGTCTTTTTCTGACGTCAATCTTCTATGTTTCTATGACTATAAACTGACAGCAAACAACACTCCTTACTAGCACTGATGATGTTACCTAATTAGGGAAATGAAATACCTTCAAGAAAACAAGCAAGCTCAGAGAGCATCATTATAATAATTTGTTTAGTGATCATTTGAAGTTACAATAGGATTGAAAAAAGTGACTTACTACCATTCCCATGGCCCCATTATCAAAATTTGGGTCTTGGCAACCAGCATTTATTCATAATGGCTGTAGCATCCTGGGGTCAAGTAATCAACATTAGTGACCTTCCCTGCTGGCTTTCAACATGCAGAGTTAAGTAGGGGAAGCTTAATTTATGAATGTGCCAATAATTCAGTACACCTATTTAGAACTCACACAATCCTAGCAAAAAGTGCATTAGTATTTTTACAATTATTACCGGGCTTGCATAAATCCAAATTTAAATAATTAATCCAATCAGAGCGAGTTGTCATCTGTGGAGACAGAGCATGGATATCTTACCCAGCCTTCTGGCTCATAGTTTTAACTCACTTTGTTCTTTTCTGTATCCACTTAAGGAGTCTTTTCATACAGTTCCTGGAGTACATGCTGTTCTAAATGCTTGAGTGTGGCAAAAATAAAACAAGACTGTGAAACCACGGTGAATGAGGCTGAGTCTTTGCTGCCAATGTATTTTTTTTTCCATCTCTACAGCTTTCTAACAGCAACTAGCACCTTTAGTGGATGAAGTGGGGATAACATCGCTGCAAATGAAGCACGGAGTTGTGGAAGGTGATGCCTGTATAGAATTAGAAGTCATACGGGCAACCATTATCTTTTTCCTAGATAGTACTAGAGTTCACTCCTATAACCTGATTGGTATTCCAAGTTCATGTAAGGTTTTGTGAGACTTAGAAGTTTGCTAAATGTGGTTCCAATAAAGAGGTAAACTGGTCTGCTTAGAAAGCTACCAGCTACTAATTTAACATCTGTAGCTTATATAAGAACCCTGGAAATGTCATGTCAGAGCACGTAAGAGAATATGCCCATGGTCCTAGCTTTACATTTAAAATAGTATTTTGTGTAGAACTGTGGTCTATATAATTTTGTTCAAATCATCATAGGAAAACATAGCTGAAATGAAGCAAGGAAATGATTTACAACAGATCTACAATAAACTATACCCAAGTGTGTACTATAATCCATTAAATTTGCATGCTAGAGGCAACTATTCCATTCTTAAAGTATAGGCCCCATAATCTGAACTGATTACAAAACTACTCAAATTGTGGAATTTTGCATAGTAAGTTATTAACCAATGACATAATCAACTGTGTTTTTGAATTTCTATCTTACTATTACCTATAGGAATGAATTTTTTAAACTTTCTGACAACCTTCTGTTCTATAGTAAACTTTTAAATCTCTTCTTCTTTCCCAATTAAATTACTGCCTCTTCTGAATTTATATATACTGAAATCCGAACTACCCAAAATTTTATCCAGCAAAATGTTGAGAGTAAAGCATTGTTGTTTCCTTTCATCCTTTGGTTTGAATTGCAAGAGAACAATGGCCCTAAATCAAAAGCGCTGTTTTATGCTTATAATGGATACATTGAGAAACTAGGGATTGGGTTACCTTTCTGAGAAAAAGAAAAAAGAAAAACTGTCTAATTGGATTGAAAATTGGAAACAGAATATAGCCACAGACCAAGTTGTTCCAACTGAACAACTTAGTCTGTGGCTATCTTAGATTCCCACTGGAAAATGCTATGTATAAGTTATTGTTTTATTAATTGGAAAATGGCCATTACTCATCTTTTTCTACACTATGTTTCTAGGAGATACCATTCTCATGATTACTGTCCACTTCTAGGAGAAGAAGGAGAAGAATCTGGGGACAGAATCAAGAAAGGAATCAGCCTGGAATCATTACATTGCCACTAGCAATCTAAGTCCATCCCCCTTGAATTCCATTCCCTCTTTTCTAGCACCAATTAAGTGCTGGCCATTCATTGATTAGATTCTTGTGTTTAAGCATGAGCAGTAAATCAGCATAATTGGAACTTAACATGTGGCCCTGATTCTTCATGACTGACACATGGTCTAGTATGGGCTCTCTGACCTTCTGAGCAAATATCAGCTTTTTTCTCCTGATATCTCAAACTGGTAGTTGAAGCTGAAGTCGCCATAAATAAGGCCATCCACCGTCTAGTTTTGTGCCTTCAAATGCTATAATCAAGTTTCTTCTAGCCTTATGAAAATATAAGGAAAAAAATAAAAAGGAAGTTGGGGATAGTTTTTCTTGTCTCATTCTTTCCTATTCCACTTCCCTTTAACAGCTCCTGTTTTATATCTTAGCTTCTGCCAAGTCTAAAATTGTGATCCATATCTCACTGGAAACAGTTATGGTAAGTTTTATTATATTAGACTCTAATTGTCTCTGACAAGATCATTAATTAACCATTGTTTTTATATTTATAATACAAAGTAATAATTATTTGTATTATAAGTATAATACAAAGTAATATATTTATATTACAAAGTAATTCATTATAATAATAATAAATTAACAATATAGTCATAAATGCTAAATAAGAAACAGTGCTTTAGTACAATGGCAAACTAGAATGTGGTTTGTCATCAATCAACAATTAAAATTTATCAAATTCTTAGGATCTAGATCAGTGATGGTGGACCTTTTTTCCCTTGAGAAAAAGTGCTATTATGCATGTGCCAACACCCATAATTCAATGTGCCCCTATGCCCCATGCCTTCCTGCCCATGATCCACCGTGCGCTGCCTGTGATGCACCCATGGCCTCCCTCACTCATTTCTTGATTTCCAGTAGGCTTACTTTCACTCTCTCCAGGCTTCAGAGGCCTTCTTGGAGCCCGGGGAGAGCGAAAACAGGTTCCTCTGCCTGTCAGAAGCCCTCTGGAGTCTGAAAATAGCCCATTTCCCGACTTCTGATGGGCACAGTAAATCAGTTTTTTGCCCTCCCTAGGCTCCGGAGGCTTTCCTGGAAGATGGGGAGGGCAAAAATGCTCTTCCCTGCCCCCTGGAGGCCCTCTGGAGGCCAAAAATGCCCTCCCAGAGCCTCCACATAAGCCAAAAACTAGCTGGCCAGTGCACACATGTGTGCTGGAACTGAGCTAGGGGAATGGTTCGCATGCTGGCAGATATGGCTTCGCCTGCTAGCAGTGGCACGCCTGCCATCAGCTTGCCATCATGGAATTAGATTATGATTATGTAGAAACTACCTCAGACTGATACAATATTCACTTAGAGCAGAAAGCCTGTACAGAAATACTTACAATCTTGTATGTAGTGTGTTCTTGGGTTTAAAGCAGTGGTGGGTTGCTACCCCTACACCCCAGAGCTGCATTCCAGTAGCGGCCACCAGATTGTGTAATTTGCACACAGCCGCTCTAGTGACATCTTCGCTGGTCCGACGGGTGGCCTCAACTTTTCTTTTCTATTTTTTAAAGAAATTTGGGCTTTTTTGTTTCCTGCGCATGTGCAGTAACAAAATCTTGTGTGGGGATCATTGCATGCATGAGTTTTTGGTAATATTTTGCTTCTGCACATGTGCGGAATTAAAAAATTGCACCTGTGAGATTGTCTGCTTTCAAGATTTTGCGTGGTTTTCTTCCTGCGCATGTGTGGAAGCAAAATCATGCGAAGGGACATGTGCACGGGCATGCACGAGCACGCTCGCATGACCGCTGGAATGAGCAGGTTGCACACCAGTATGCAGGTAAGTGGAACCCAGAGCTGGTTTAAAGTGTGCATGTATGTTATGTTGGCTGAAGATACTCCTGAATTTTTCAGATATTCTTGAAAACATATTGAATGACAAGATTGCTTCATTTATTGTTCTCTTCTTTGTCTGTTATGGGGGGCTTCTGCTGGATCTTTTATGGGATCTGATGATGGTATACTTGGGAAAGCCACACATTCTGACTTTCTGAGGACTTCCTTGATATATTTTAGTTCTTTTTCTTTCCCATAATTTTTGCTGGTAGGCAGGCTTTCAGCTCAGTGGTGAAGGGTTCTGATAACTGCCATTTTGTGCTCCAGTGGGTGGTGAGGATCAAAACGTAAATACTGAGCTTTGAGGGTGGGTTCTGTAAAGTTCAGTGTTGAGGCTTCTGTCTTCCTTATTCTTCAAAGAATAACAAGAAAATTCAATTACCTCTTGAAGAAACGCCTTTTGGACAATCCTGGCCTGGATGACTGAGAATCTCCATAAACATCTACAGTCAGTATGTAGTCCCTGACATTATTTTTAGCAAGACAGAGAGGAGGAGGAGGAGGAGGAGGAGGAGGAGGAGGAGGAGGAGGAGGCCTACGTATCTACTACTTGGATGACCTTTTATGTGTCTTACAACCAATTCAGTATCAATTGATTATTAATTATTTTTATTTCAAAAGATTTAAATATCTCAAGTTTATGAAGTACTTGTAGCATTCTATATGTTTATAAAAACATTGCATATTATTTTTTTAAAGGAGACTGTCAAGTCATTTTTTTCTGGAAAACTGGAAACTATTGCTTTTAATTTTTTGGATTCAGTTTGTCCATCATTAAAGTACCTAAAGTGTTCTGCTATTCTTTACAATAACATCTCAATTTTTCCAGGCAGATACATCCCCACCACAAGAACACTTTTTGTAAGTAATTCCAACAAATGTAAGTAATTCTTGGGCCATTATGGACTGAGCTATTTTCTGCTATTTATCTTGGAACAAAACTGCAGACTGAGATTTTCCAGATCTCCATAGTTCATTAACACAAAAGATGGGAATTATGTCATTCATTGAAAAAAAGAGAAATACATCAAATTTACTATAAAATTACTGAATGGATTGGTTGTGCAGGACAGAAACTTTATATTTGTTTCCAAATTCTTGGATGATTTCTTTTCCTTTTGCCAAGCTGTAAGCACATCTGATTCTTAGGTTCTGTGGCACTTTGAACCTATTTGCACCAAGCAGCTACAATAAAATTGTAGCAGAACACAAGTTTGCCCTCATGTGATAAAAGGTTGGTAATCACATTTCTTTTCCCAGACGTTTTCTGGAATTGTTCCTACTTTGACACCATTTGCATGGCATAGTGCAGAGAGCTGGTAGGTAGTATTGTCATTACCTATCTTCCCTGAAAGGGATGGAGGTATTTATCTGGTATCTTTTCTCTAACTCAGGTATATAGAATAGTTCGGGATCTCACAGCCTTTCCTGGGCATTTCCTAACTTTATTGCATAACATCTAAAGAAGAACAAAAGGCAGGTGCATTTTACATTCCTGCAAATAATTCTTCTTCTCAATCATTGAATTTAAGGGCTAACCCTTCAATATGACTATATGAGACATTGAATGTGGGGAAATATATATATTTGCTCACCGCTGATACCTTTCTCTCCCTTCCCTAAATTATCCATGCTGTGTACAACATTCTGAATGATCAGAAATAATTTGATTTAATTCAATCATTTAAACTGGTCAGAAACAGATAAGGAGTGAGCAGACAAAGACAACAATATCACTCCATTTCTCTGGAAGGATTTGACAAGGCACCCTGACAAGCTACCCTGCTTGTTGGAACATTATTTCTGGCAGATCCATGTCCGAACAATAGTAGCCTTCCTGTAGTCATTATTGATGGGGTCGTGGGAATGGCCTGGAAACTTCAATTTTCACTTCCTCTCCCCTGGAAACTGGCCCTGCATCATGTTCAGGGCTTGATTTATGTACCCTTTTGTGACTCCCTTTTTGTACTCCATTAAGAAAGAGCAGTACAATCAACATTGTACTGGCAGCTTTTCCTATTGCCATAGCAAGAGCTGAGCTTTGTTACAGACTGCAAGTTAAAAAAGTTCTGGCCGACCCTGACTATCATCCCCAAATGTATTTAATTAAGAAACCTCTTAGCAAGTTATCTCAAATATCTTGCTATATCATAAGAAAAATATTCTTCTTTTTTTGGAAAGAAAATATTGTGATCCAGCTTCAAATATGGTTTTCTGTAATATATTATTACAATGAAAGAATAACAGAGTTGGAAGGGACCTTGGAGATACAGTGATCCCCCGATCATTGCGAGGGTTCCATTCCAGGACCCCTCGCAATGACCGGTTTTTCGCGAAGTAGCGCTGTGGAAGTAAAAACACCATCTGCGCATGCGCAGATGGTGTTTTTACTTCCGCAGCAGCGAGGAGCCGAAGATTGGGGTTTCCCCACCGCCCACGCAAACTCCTCGCTGCCACTCACCCGCCCTTCACCCGCCTACGCCGTTCGCTCGCGCCGCTTCCCAGCTGAGTCCTGAAGTCAATTCGCTTCAGGACTCAGCTGGGAAGCAGCGAGAATGAACGGCGTGGGCGGGCGAAGGGCGGGCGGGCGCGCGGGCAGGCAGGCAGCGGACAAGCCGTTCGCTCACGCGCGCCGCTTCCCAGCTGAGTCCTGAAGCCAATTCGCTTCAGGACTCAGCTGGGAAGCGGCGAGAATGAACGGCGTGGGCGGGCGAAGGGCGGGCGGGCGGCAGCGAGGAGTTTGCGTGGGCGGTGGGGAAACTCCTCGCTGATGCCCGCCGCTCGCCCTCCCGCCAGCAAGAGGGGGAAGACCTAGGGAAGCCGCCCAGCAGCTTATCTGCCCGGCGCCATCTACGCATGCGTGCCCATAGAAAAAAGGGCGCGCATGCGCAGATGGTGTTTTTACTTCCGGGTTGCAAAATCGCCATATAGCCGTTTCGCAATGATCGGGATCGCATTACCCGGGGGATCACTGTATTGTAGTCTAACTCCCTGCTCATGCAGGAAATCATTTTACTATTATACTATAATTAAAGCCATTAATACATGGGCAGTTCCAGTGATATGCTACTCAGCTGGAATCATCAACTGGACTATGGCCGAACTGGAAAACCTGGACTGGAAAACATATAAACTATTGAATATGTACCATGCTTTATACCCACACATGACTTCGACAGGTTGTACCTGCCAAAAAGAATAGGGGGCAGAGAGCTACAGTGGTCCCTTGACTTTCGCGGGGGATACGTTCCAAGACCGCCCATGAAAGTCAAATTTCCGTGAAGTACAGATGCTCCCTTCCTTCCTTTCTTCCTCCCCCTCCCTCCTCCATTCCTGGTTTTAATTAGCCCCAGAACCCACAGGGGCAACAGAGCAGCAAGCTGGGGGCTTTGCTGCACTCTAGGGCACAGGTGGTGGAGGCAGAGGCTGGAGCGGAGGCCGCAGTGGAAGGAGATGTAATCTGGGCAGTGGCGGCTGACAGAAGACATGTGGGGCGCCAGCCAGCTGAGAGGCCCGGTAGCGGCAAGGGTCATGTGGGCCACCAAACGGCTGAGAGGCTCGGCGGTGGCAAGATCTGTGGCAGCAGCAGCTCCCATGAGCTGCCAAGCAGCTGAGGAGCCCTGCGGCAGTGACATTGGCAGTGGTGGTGGTGGTGGCGGCAGCTGGGGTCGTGTGGGCTGCCACACAGTTGAGGGCCACGGTGGCGGCAAAATCAGGAGGCTGGGGCTGAAGTGTAGCTTTTATTTAAAGATGGCTTCTTTAAATAAATTTTTAAAATTAAAAAAATACCACGGGTATATCACGGGTTTTTTAAAAAATTATTTATTTATTTATTGAAAACCCGTGTTATAGACTTACCGCGAAAGTCGGACCCGCAAAAGTCAAGGGACCACTGTAATGCAAATCCATCAAACTGTAAAAGAAGAAAAACAAAGTTTGAACAATTATGTGAACCAAAGTACAGAAATATTGCTATATGCTGTGAAAACGTAGAAAATTATTAAAACAACAGAAACAAAGACAGAATATAAGGAAAAACAGCTAGGTCACAAGTTAAATAGATGGCAATCCAAAGCTTTGCATGAAGAGCACTTGAAAAACTTTGAAGGAAAATGTGATAACAACTTGACATGGGCATGGCTCTAAGATGGGAACCATCATGAAGGAAACAGAAGGTTTTATACTAGCTACTCAAGAACAAGTACTACGAAGTAATGCATGAAAGCAAAGATACAAAAATCCACTGACAATCCAAACAGCCAACTTTCCAATGACAAAGGTGAAAATGTTTGTGATACATTTTTAATGTTCAGTTGACTGAGTTTCATATTTAATGAATAAATGTTAACAATAACAAAAGCAACAACAACAATAACAATAACTAATCCCATAGAGATTATAAAATAAAGTTGAAACACAAACTTCAAGCCAAGAGAATGACATGGAAAAGGACTTGAAAATAAATATAATAAACAAAGAGAATGATCAAGGTAATACTGTACCTTATTACAGAATTAATTAGAAAAAGGAAGAAAAAAGAGAAATCCAGGTTAAGTGTTTCAAACATTTTGTGTTAACATGGGCAGTAGTGACAGATTTACTTAATTTCAGCTTTTGGCAAAACAAAAGCCAAATACCTGTAATAAATTTTGATCTACATTCTCCTAGTAAATATTCTTAACAAAGTTCCTTAGGGAAAAATATACATCAATTACTAAACTAAGCACACAATTAAATATCATCCTTATTAGAACTTATTACAATAGCTGCCAAGAGTTATTGTGCAATAAGATGAGCAGCCAATAGAAGAGAGAGGAGAGGGGGGAAGGAGGGAGGGAGGGGAGAGAGAGAGAGAGAGAAATTTGGGGGAAATTTTAGAATTGAAGAACTATCAATGGGTTGCTCTGGGTTTGGCCCAGTTCTGCAAACTGGAAGCAGCCACTGCAGAAGGCTCGCACCACCCACCTGGGATGCTTCTGCGCATGCACAGAAGTGTCACACACATGTGCAATTGTGCACACAAACCGGTAGCAAAGAGTTTTAGAATCTACTACTGGATAGAATGATATGCTATCATTACAGTAAGTAGAATACTTACCCTCATAACTGGCAGAAGTCAGAATGGAAAAAAAGTCTACAAACTGCAGAGTCTTCTGTTGACAACATCCTGTCTTTTGGCTTCCGCAACATATCTGTCTATATAAAAACTGAGATGTTCAAGGATTGTGGCAATTTTATCCACAGAAGAGTTTCAGTTCATTCATAGACATGAATGCTAGCCACGTATTTATATGGAAGAAGTGAAAGACATCAAAGAAGAGGGGACCAATTTCCTTTTCCTGAATGTTCCTCTCACATTCCAAAATGTCTTAAACAGACACTGCATTATATCATGGAAAATACGGAATTGTTTAGTTACCACTAACTTGAAAGAAGTGAGCTTTTCTAATGCATTCCTTTTTTTTCTTTTGCACCATTGATACCAGTTATTACTTTTTTCTGCACAAATACAGAAAATTCTCTTCACCTTAACCGATTTGTACTGAACTGAATCTCAAAAAGAACAAGTAGTACAGCCCCATTTTGCACATCTTGGAGCGTTCCCATATTGCACAGCCATAACACAGTTGCAAAAGAGAGAAGCTTTTTGTTTGCTTTTTGTTTTGGCAAAAGGTAAGGGCAAAGTAGTTGTGCTAGCTTCCCACAAAACTTAATTATCTTGTTTTCCATGTTAATCCCCAGCCTCTCAAAATAATTTCCAGTAATATCACAATGTTCCTGTTCACCCTGTTCATTCCAGAGGAGGGAGAGAGAGTAGAGTAGAGTAGAGTAGAGTAGAGTAGAGTAGAGTAGAGTAGAGTAGAGTAGAGTAGAATAGAATAGAATAGAATAGAATAGAATAGAATTCTTTATTGGCCAAGTGTGATTGGACACACAAAGAATTTGTCTTTAGTGTACATATGCTCTCAGTGTACATAAAAAGACAAGATACATTTGTCAAAAATCATAGGGTACAACACTTAATGATTGTCATAGGGTGCAAATAAGCAATGAGGGAGGGAGGAGGGAGGGGGAGGGGGGAAGGGAGGGAGGGAGGAAGGAAGGAAGGAGGAAGGAAGGAAGGAGGAAGGAAGGAAGGAAGGAAGGAAGGAAGGAAGGAAGGAAGGAAGGGAGACAGACTCTGAAAATATTTGCAGTTCTTGAACAGATATTTTTTTAAACTGGTATCTTGATAAATTAGGATCAGTCTTTCTGTAACCATTGTTTGAGATTTTTTTGTCTACCGTTCTTTTGTTGCTTTGCTTTAGTTTCCTTGATATCATAAAAAGAGAAGACTTATATAGTGTCTTTCTTCCCTTTCATTTCTCTTTCTAGTGTTGCTTAACATATGCTTTGGAATTCCCTCTTCCTCCTTCTTTCTAACTTTTCCTTAGATCTTATATTATTTGCCTAATTTATATAGCCATCCATCTCACAGAACAAGTGACTCCAAGCTATTCACAATAATCAATACCTAAATCATAGTTAATAAAATTAAAGATTATTATATGATTCAATTGAGGTACCTCTTTTTATGATACAATGTAGAATATGGAGATCTTGTTTTGCTCTGTGTTATTATTCAGTAGTAAGGGAGGAAGTAAACATAGAAAACTTCCGATCACTTTTCTCTTCTGAGATGTAAAGTTCACTGTGTTTGTAATGTAATTGCTCACGCTGGTAAATCAGAGAACAAATTTGCTCTTCTATCCATCCAGATAGAGTAATTGTGGAACCTATTATATAAATATGAAATAGAGATGTTCCCATCTCAAGGCTGGGAAGGAATTGCCAAAAACATTCTTAGCCTTCCAGGAGAGAAGAGAAAGTTGAACAGAAAGAAGCTGGGATGGGTTGCTCTCGGAATGATGACTGAGAAATATATAATCACTTACATCTGCTGCTGTAAGGGATTTTGGGATTTTTTTTGTTTGTTTGTTTTTAAAAATTAAAAACTGTAATATTCATTTTGTGCCATGTTACTAAGATTAAGATTGTGCTTGGGTTCCTCAGAAATGTAGGCATAGTTTAAAAACTATCAAATAGGACAAGATTGCCATATCTGAGATGTAAAACTCCAGGCGACACCTAGAGGGCAGCAGAGGCATGTACTTTACTACCATCTATTGGTCACCTGGAATTTTGCACTTACATTTTGCAACCTGATACCTATTAAGCTATAATAAATAGGTTCAAACCTAGTGCCAAAACCAAACAAATCACAGTATAACATTGTATTTTATTAATAGCACACACAACAGGCTGACATCACTGTTTTCGGGACACATAGGAACTTCATAAAGATGAAAATCACAAAATAATCAGTCTGCATATAGACAATCTTAAAATTAGCTGACTGTGCTTTATAAGTTGTAGTAATACTGTAATTCGTACATGAATTCACCCACAGAGCTTTCAGGAAGAGATTACAACATAAATATTGGAAGTTTGTGACAGATATACTACATTATTCAATTAATATTCAATTAATATGAAAATAAATTTGACACATTATGTAAGTTGTTTTGAAAATGATGTAATGATGCAAAATAATGTATTCCTGCTCACTCTTTAGTTTAAAGAGTTTAATGCTCTTTAATAAGAGTATTAAACATGAAAAAACCTATGAGACTGATCCTACAAGAACTGTTACATAAATGCAGAACGTCATAGCATAAAGGAATCTGCACATCTAAGGCATACTTTATATATGCTTGGGTATCTTTCTCGTTGGTTTAACTCATTCTGAAACTCAACCATATATTTCTTTCTTTTTAATTATTTATTATAGTGTTTAGGAAATCCATAATTTGACTCTGGCATCAATGCTGTTGACCTAATTCCTCTCAAATCTAACATTTAGCATCTTAATTGTCTTACTCTTAATGAATATTTCATAGCTAGGTTTGAATGGTAAATATATGATGTAATTTTAACTGTATTCTTCTTTTCCTTTGAAAGATTATTTACCAAAATAAAACTGTTCCCAGATGAAATCCAGCCATTTCCAACCTTCTGCCCTCCAGTTGCTATAAAACTACAATGTCTACAATTCCAACTCATGACACTAGGAAGCAGGGGTGGGATGTTGCCCGGACCCTGGGGGGGGACGCAGTGGGATACTGAAAATGGAGCTCCAACTCAGAGCACCCAATTTGCACTGAAAGATGTTGAAAGAAAATGCAGGGCATCCTGCATAAGCCACACCACAGCGTGGTAGTAAAAATTCTGGTAGCCCTTCACTGCCAGGAGGGGAAGACTCATATATCCTAAAATGTTTCTTACAAAATGAAATCAACAAGTAAGTATTTGGGAATAGAATGTTTCTCAGGGTCAGATTAGTTTCTATATATGACTTTAGAAACAAGATTGAGTAAATGTTATGGATGGATTCTGACAAATCTAAGCTGTAGGATTCTACTGGGGGGGAAATAAAATATAACAGTATTTCCTCAAAAATAAATAAATAGGTACAATCTCATGATTCCACAACAGAAGTAAGAGCCAGTATAAACAGATGTATGCTAATAAACATGGAACCATAGAACAGAAAGTGTTGAATAAACACTTGCATATGCTTGCTTCTGGTTGCTTCTTATGCAGCGGAAAAGAAATAATTACTTTTGGTTGAAGGTTTGTAAAAATCATGATCCGATTTGTAAACAGAGTATAAAATGAAATATCCTGTGAAAGTGTTTATGACAGTATTTCAAAGCTCTCTTCCAGATTTGTTGGGCTAACTGGATGAGAAGATTGAACTAAGGAAAAAATAATAATTGGTATGTTTATTTTAGATGAGTAAATGTATTTAGGTATGGTATGAGACATTTGCCAGTGTGTAAGCTATCAATTAAACCATTGAAATATCTGCTCATATATAAGATATGGAATATATTTGGGCATGTTAAAGAATGATGCCCTGAAGTTTTGTTCCACTCTGGAAAGTTTTCCTGGTGCTCTTATGAAAATGACATGACATGACTTTATTTTTATTTTATTTTTCAAACACTTGTTCTTTCATTAATCTTGACTTGGCGCTCATTGATAGTATTGCAACCTTTTAATTTAACTATGGTTTTGTATCATAATTCTGGTTAAAGAGTTCCAGTGAAAATCAGATCTCCAATTTTGGATTATATCTTTTTGTATCAGTTTCTGGCTGGCTGTGAAGATGTTAATTCTATCAAGTGACTCTGCAAAAATGACAAACAAATTTAAAAAAATCACAAATGTTACAAATAAGTCAATAAATATCCAATAGTGTTGCATTAGCTATAGATCAGACAAATTCAGTTCCTGGAGAATGTATAGTAGTCTAAATGGAAGGATAATAATGGAAATTAGCAGTAGCAAATACCAGTGAAAACTATGTGCCTGGGCATTTAGTCAACATTGTGGCTTTAATTATTGCTCTTGAAAAGCCACAGAATGATATTATATAACAGAGGCCCAGAAAACAAATAAAGGCACATGTCCATATTTCCAATAACAAGCATTCTTGCTAATCTTGTATACATACTACAAGCAATGGCCATCTTCCGTTGCTTTGGCTTTGTCATAATACGATATGTCAAATCTTGTCATGTTATGACATACAGTGGGACTTTTCTTTAACAAAAGATCACCTATATGTTTTTATTTGTGCATTAACCTGTCTTTTCACTTCACACCTCTATTCAAAGCAGATATTTTTATTTTATAACTGGCTGTTAGGCTTGCTGATGTATACATAAATGCATTTAATTTTCTTGATGTACACCAACTTAAATTAGTATATGTCCAATTCGACTGAAAGGAAAATGATTAGCAATGGGTTTCCTGACACAGAAAGTTCATAGCACACAGGAGCAGAAGGATTATCCAAGCGGGAGTGGGGGCAGCAGTTTGCCCTTCCAGACTGAACTTGGCAAGTCACTTTCAAGACATTCCAATCTTTTAAATCAGCTTAATGTCAGCCTGCACAAGCATGGGGCAGGAACAGCTTAAGGCTGATGAATGGATATACAAAAACTTAAATAATAAGTAAGTTGGATATCTGATATATTTCTGGCTTGCTTGCTGCTTGAATATATAATCAATTTAGCTTATTCTTTATTCCAAACTAAACTTTTTTTGATTTAACAAAAGATCCCCTAAGTTTCTCCATCCCTCCCTTTCCTTTCCTTTCTTTCCTTCTTTTCTTCCCTGATCATAAGAAAAACTCATATTCCACCTTTTTTTTTCTGCCTGAAATATCTTCAGTCCATTTTTAAAATGTCCTGCTATTTCAAAATTTACTTTTTAAATTCACTTTGTACTATTTCCTATAATTTCTTTGAAAAACAGCTATCATCTTCCAATATAGTGTACCTACTGTTCCATCTCAATAGATACAAAAGTTGTCCAGCTTAATTGCTTTTTAATTACACTTAACAGATACCCCTTTTCCCAGCCTGAACTCTCCTCAACCTGGTTAAGCCATTTCTTTGTTCAATTAACTGGTTTCCTTCCATGCCTGTAATCTACTGTTTCAGTTTTGGAAGCTAAATATAATTAAATTCTCTCATTTTCACTGGCAGTCAATCGATAACTACTTTTTTAACATGTGATTCCAGCACAATGGAACTCCTAATACTGATTTGTCATTTCTGGTAATTTTCCACATTCATATGCTGTGATTTTCAATTACTTAAAATCACTTTCATTCTTAATCAGATTTTCTTATCCATTGCTTACCTACCTGAGATGGTGGCATCTCAATCACTTTGAAATTGGTATCATCTCTCTGACTAATTGCAGTAGGAGGACATTACTGCAAACTTTGTAGGAAAAAGGGTACCAAAGTAGCAGCAGCTACCAGGGGGGAAAAAGCAGTAGTTTGCAGTTTTCTGATGACACAAAACTGGCAGGAATAGCCAACTCTGCAGAAGATAGGCTCAAGATACAGAAGGATCTTGACAGACTTGACCATTGGGTGCTATCAAACAAAATGAAATTCAATGGTGAAAAAAGTAAGGTTCCACATTTAGGCAACACAAACAAAATGCACAGATACAGTATATGTGGTACTTTGCTCAACAGTAGCAACTGTGAAGGGATCTTGGAGTCCTAGTAGACAACCATTTAAATATGAGCCAGCAGTGTGCAACAGCTGCCAAAAAAGCCAACAAATTTCTAGGCTCCATTAAAAGAGGAATAGAATCAAGGTCACTGAAGTGTTAATACCACTATATCCATGATGGTGAACCTATGGCACGCATGCCACATGTGGCACGCCTGTGGATGGCAAAAAAATGGCCCAATGGGCCTACTGGAAATCCAGAGGCTTCAGTGAGGTCTACACACACACACAGGAGGGGAGTGCACAGTGGATTGTGCACAATGTGCGGGGAGGGCATTGCATTATGGGTGTGGGCACGCGCATGCACACTATTGCGCACGTACACACCTTTTTTGCACCTGAGCAAAAAAAGGTTCGCCATCACTATATAATGGCTTAGTAAAGCCACACTTGGAATACTGCATTCAGTTCTGGTCATGTAAAAGGAGTATTGAGACTCTAAAAAGAGTGCAGGGAAGAGCAACAAAGATGATTAGGGGACTGGAGGCTAAAACATGTAAAAAAAAGGTTGCAGGAACTGGGTATGTCTAGTTTAATGAAAAGAAGGACTAGGGGAGACATGATAGCAGTGTTCCAATATCTCAGGGGTTGTTGCCACAAAGAAGAGGGAGTCAGGCTGTTATCCAAAGCACCTGAGGGTAGAACAAGAAGCAATAGGTAGAAACTAAAATAGGAGAAAAGCAACTTAGAACTAAGGAGAAATTTCCTGACATTTAGAACAATTGATCAGTTGAATGGCTTACCTCCAGAAGTAGTGAATGCTCCAGCACTGGAAGTTTTTAAAAAAGATGTTGGATAACCAACCATTTGTCTGAAGGAGTGTAGGGTCTCCTGCCCAAGCAGGGGGTTGGACTAGAAACCCTTCAAGGTCCTTTCCAACTTTGTTGTTATTATTAATAGAAGATTGCTGAATAGTATTGGACCAAAACTGACCAAATATACAGGCTAAGCACTTTTCAGGAAAGTTTTCAATACTATGAAAATTGCTAGTTGCAAAACTGGAAAATATTTAAGCAGCTTTACTATTATGGTATGGCCAATTCTTCCAGGATTTGTTTCTCTTATACTATTTTTTTATTTATCCCTTGCCAATGATGTCTCCACTGATGGAAGAATTAATTCCTATATATTTCTGAGTGCACATGTGTTTTTCCAATCAACTATCAAGTTTGTATTTTATTAACGGGCCAATTGTGTGAAAGGGAATATCTATGGACAAGCTGGCTAAAATGAATGTTTTTAGTGCTACTATTATAAAACCTTGTGATTAATAAAACGTTGTGATTAATGGTAAGAATCCAGTAAATATCAGCAGGACTTATATGGAAGAGATTTGTCTAAACTATACTGAATGTCATCAAAACATGTCAAACTTTTCTTCTTTTATGTTTGCGGATGAAATAAAATGTTTCTATGTGAAATATTATTTGTTTGCAAATATTTACCCATAATTGACTTTGCTGGTTCTAAAGTATTGAATTAGTATGTTTGAATATAATAATGAATATTATTGCTAAAATACTAAGATGCCAAGATGTTTTAATGTGGAATCCCAAAACCTATTTCATAATATATCCTATGAACTATGCAAAAAGCTACCAGTTCTATAGAACCAGTCCAAACCAGCAGGAACCTATTTCTGATATCAGTTAACCAGCAATCCCAGCTGCTGCTGGGCTCTGAAGCATTTGTTCATTAGCTAAAGGCTGTTTTCTTGGAGCTGCTGTACTGAATTGTATATAAATTCTTCAGTTCAGTAATCACAAGAAAATGCATCAATTCCACCTTTAAATCTAGAGCAAAAAGAGAACATGTTTAGTCAAATAATATTTAACATTTATATAGATAAAAATGATCCACTATAACTGTAACTGCCTTTAGCATTAAATTGTTTTAGCTTTCGTGCACATGTCAGAAACTCTGCTTGACTTAAGCCCCTGTGAAAGTAAAGGGAAAGAGAAGGAGGGAAAATAGATTGATGGTTGTCTTGCTGAGAATAGATTAGGGCAAACTCCGGTATCCTGATGTTAAACCAGACAGAAGGCAGGACTATATGAACTTTACTGTAAGTATGTGGCAAGTTTGAAAATACAAGTTTGCTGCTGCCACTTTTAAGTGCTTGATCCATTAGGGAACTTACTTCATCTTTCTTTCTCTGACTGTTAAGCCTCCTCCGGGCTTCTGTTTCACTTGTCTAATTGTTTCCTAGGTAGTGTACCTTCTCCCACATCTTCCCCAGGGTCATTCACATATTCCATTGCACTTGAAAAGTGCTGTCTTTTGGATAACTTGGAATCATGCTCACAAGCAGAACCATCTTAAGTGTATATGATAAACAGAGATCTGTTGTTTAATATCCACTTGAAATGAAATATGGCCCAGTGTAACCAGAGGACATAGACCCATGATGGTGAATCTATGGCACACATGCCAGAGGTGGCACGCAATGCCCTCTCTGTGGGAACCTAAGCCATCACCCCAGTTCAGCTCTGCCATGCATGTGCATGAACTTCCAATTAGCCAGCTGATCATTGGCTGTCTGCCATGCATGCATGGGTGGCATGGCACATGAGGGGCATTGTGCGGTGTGTGTGTGAGGGCATGTGTGATGGGGCAGGGGGCATGCGCATGTGTGCATGGATTGCATGTGCATGGGAGGGGCGCATGTATGGTGGCACGCATGCATTGTAGTTTGGGGGTTCAGGCCCACACATGCACATTTGGGCAGACGCACACATGCTTTGGGCACTCTGTCCAGAAAAGGTTAGCCATCACTGACATAGATTGAGTTGGAAGAAGCCTTTTTTTCTTTTTTTTTTTTTGCAAGCCTTTATTCATTGTGAGCCTTAGCTTTCTTCCCTTCATCTTTAGAGGCTCGGGCTATTTGCTGATATTCTGCCTTAGTGATTTCCTCCTCTTTACACTTTTTATACTTTATTTTATTTTATTTTATTGTCAAACAAGTATAGTATTATAGTACATACTAACATAACATAAGTAGAATGTAGTAATAGAAAGGATAATAAGACAGTAGGACAGGGACATTAGGCACAAAAGTGCCCTTACAGACCTCTTAGAAAAGGAGAGAGGTCAATTGTAGATAACTTAAGGTTGAAGATTTTGGGGTTGGGGGAAGCAACAACAGAGTCAGGTAATGAATTGCAGGCGGTGACCACTCTATTGCTGAAATCGTATTTTCTGCAGTCAAGTTTGGAGCGATTTACATTCAGTTTATATCTATTACGTGCTCTTGTGTTGTTGTTGTTGTTAAAGGTGAAGTAGTCACTTGTCCTTTTTGTCTTTCAATTAGTCAGAGAGTTTTTTTATGCAGCCATGCTGGTTTCTTTTGAGAGTTATTATTTTTCTACTTCTTTGCTACAGTGCTAGACTGGGCTTTTATTATCTCACTTTTCAAAATTTCCCAAGTTTTTTGAGTTGTTTTCCCCTGGAGGATTCTCATCCATGGAATCCTTTCCCAGCTCTCTCTAATTTTATTGAAATTAGCTCTCTTAAAGCCTAAGATTCTAGCTTGACTTTGTTCTATTGTTTTTATACTGATTCATGTTTGGTTTTGTTGTGAGCCGTCCTGGGTCCCTAGGGAATCAGGTGGAATATAAATATAAATATAAATATAAATATAAATATAAATATAAATATAAATATAAATATAAATATAAATATAAATATAAATATAAATATAAATATAAATATAAATATAAATATAAATATAAATATAAATATAAATATAAATATAAATATAAATATAAATATAAATATAAATATAAATATAAATATAAATATAAATATAAATATAAATATAAATATAAATATAAATATAAATATAAATACAAATACAAATACAAATACAAATACAAATACAAATACTGTTGTACTTATTTTACTGTTGTATTTTGCATAATGTATTTGTTCTACTGCTTGTGTTTGCATAATGTTGAATTCCAATATTGCATGATCACTTGCCCCCAAAATGAACACCTTCTATCATTTCATCTCTGTTAGTCCAATATGGCTGATCCCCTTGTTCCCTTCCCTTCTCTACTTTTTGAGAAACAAAGTTGTCTGCTAGGTTTGTTAGGAACCTTTTGGATCCTCCACTTGGTGCAGAGTTTGTCTCCCACTTGATGTTAGTTGATGTCTTCATCCAACCATGATTGCCAAATCATGTCTCCAATAGGAAACTATTGTGCATAGGGTATGTGCCAATACATGGCAAGGCAGTTGTTCTTGTAATATGATGGTTCCATCTGTCATGTATACATTGATTGGCATCTTTGCTAATCCATTATATTTGAAAATGCGTTGTTCTGTGTCTGCCAAATCTTTCGAAGAGCTCATTGGAATGGTTACGTAATGAGAATACTACCTAGTTTGTGGCTTGTTTGTTTTTTCATAATGTATTGCAATCCCTTGGGTTTCAAAAACAATCCTAGTGTTCAGAAGAATTTAAACCAGAAGCTCTAAATCATAGCAGAGGTTTGGCAAGCATCCATGGAATTTACATCTGCTTGATATAACACTGGCCAATCCAATTTTCATGCAATTGTTCACAGATGCTTTGATCGGATGGGGATACGTTATTTGGCTGTCATTCTGCCCAAGGCTGGCTCAAAGTGAAAAAGTCATCAGGTGCTACAAATCTTGGAAAACTGGAACTGGAAGTAAATTTGCAGATTTTGGTTCATTTTCCTCTTTTTTCCTGCCTTGAGTCTTGGTTTTGTAACATGATTTATGATAGCAAATCATTTCCCCCAGTTGTTGAAACCTTGTTTTGCCCTGCAAAATAGCTTAATAGACGTTCATCAGCTTCTTGGCAGTATTACTTTATTGATCTATAAATAAAAACCATGACTACAGCCCTTTGGCAAAGATATCTGCTCTCTGAACAATAGAATAGGGTTTAATTGGTTTATGATAATCCTTTTTGCCTGCCTTATTTCAGCTCAAATATTTTGTTTTCATTTCTGTGAATATTTGCATTCATTTGGCAATATGTATTAAATTCTGTATTAAATTCTGTATTTAAAAAAAGGCTGAGTCATTGTGTCTGTCTGCCTGCCTGCCTGTCTATCTATCTTTCTATCTACTCTTCACCCAATCTTACCAAATTACAAAGCTTAACAAAAATTGTTTAGAGATTCTAAAGCAAAAGATTTCAGTATTGAAAATGTATTTGTATTTGTACATTTGTATTATAGTACTTGGGTAATGGAGCACCAAAAAAATCCCAGGGCTACCTTTCAATATAGGAATACACCATCTCAAATAAACACACTATTTGTTGTGGTTAGCTCTGGCCCTGCTCCTGCCCCAAGGACTGTGGATGTGGGGGAGACATCCACATGCTGCAGGCCTGTTTTGCCCCCGGTGGAATCTGCTGATGAAGGCTCCTCTGACCAAGAAGACATGAGTGACAAGGAGGAGGAGAGTGGGGCAGACAGCTCAGAAGGAGATCAATTATCTAGCTCCTCCTTGGATTCAGAACAAGAATTAATGATACAGCCATGCATGCGGAGAGCGATGCATAGGCAACAACAATTGAGAGATTATTATCAAAGAAAATGAGGCCACCTGTGGTTGGGTGGGGCTGTGGTAATTAGTGAGGCTGCTATAAAGAGCAGCCTATGGATTTGGCCATTGTGGAGGATTATCTGATCGTTGTGTTTCATGACTGCTTTACTGACTTTGACCTTTTGTGTGCTGATTTTTCCCTGCTTTGAAACTAAACCAGAGCAAAGTGTGTTTCACTTTGTGAAAGAAGAAGGACTGTGAATTACCTCACAGCTGCAAGCTAAGTTTCACAGAACTGATAAGGGACTTGTACAAATTACCCATTTGTTTGGAGATGAGTGTTCTTGGCTATACCAAAAGAGGGCTTAGGTTAAGTGAATTTTCATTATAAAGAACATTGTTTTGAATTTTCAAACGTGTGTGTGTCTGAAATTTGTACCTGTGAATTTTTGGAGGATTCTACCAGAGAGCCCGACAGAACACTATTCATACTTTACAATATTAATATTTGATTTTATCCATAAATCTCCATAAATACTTGGCATTTCTTTTTAGCTAGGGGATAAGAATTTCAGATTGCTTAATTAACTTTGGGAAGCCTGTCTGGTTATTTTGCTGCTTTCAGTTGTAAAGACAACAGAAAAAGACAAAGTGTACAAAAGAGAAAGAAAGAAATATACATTAGAGCATTCATATAAATGCATACATAAATTATGAACCCTAACTCAAGTATATTGGTCTATTTTGTGCTTATTATTAACATTATATTTGCCATTCCATATGCCATACACCAAAGTGTAGGCTAGGCGAAAAAGCTGAGAAAGGAGGACATCAATAATGAATTATTTTTATTTATTTATTTATTCAATTTTTATGCTGCCCTTCTCCTCAGACTCAGGGTGGATTACAACATGTTAGCAATAGCACTTTTTAACAGAGCCAGCATATTGCCCCCACAATCTGGGTCCTCATTTTACCCACCTCGGAAGGATGGAAGGCTGAGTCAACCTTGAGCCGGTGATGAGATTTGAACTGCTGACCTACACATCTACAGTCAGCTTCAGTTGCCTGCAGTACAGCACTCCACCTGCTGCGCCACCCTGGCTCATTTTTAGTTCTGGCATATTTGAACCCAGCTCAAATGTGCCAGAACTGGGAAAGCATTGCAGTTACAGGAGTTTCACTTCTAAAAACATAACCTTAAAGAGCAGGATCTTCTTCAAAGACTTTAACACAGGGTTGCAAACATAAGGCCCATGATCCAGATCCTGCCTGTGATGTGGTTGGATCCGCCCTGCGGGTCTGCCTTGGAAAATATAAGGAGCTGGCCCAGTCTACCCAGTGTGAAGAGGAAACATTGGGCCAGCATGGCTTTGGCCCGATCAACCCAATACAAACAGTAAACATGCCAGCAGTTTGGAGCGTCAAGCTGGCAATGCCCAGCAGTCAGTCACACCATGGAGTCAGCCATGCCCACCCAGATCCTCAAGGTCAACTACAGCCCTGATGAAGCCCTCAATGACACTGAGTTTGACACACAATGAGTTGAGTGATTTAACACAATCCTAAAAAAGAAGGGTTATTTTAGTCAAGGAGTTATCAGATGATACATAACTGGTGTCTTATTAGAACTATCGGTTGGTTAAACATTTATGTTTATTCCATTTAAAAGAAAATGAATTTTTTGCCATTCCCAATAAAAAATAGGAAAAAAATATTGTGCAGTTTTGTATGGATTGTCAGATTCTTGCTCTTTAGTGAGCAAGGTCTCTGCATTTTTCTTTTGTCATGCATCAAGCAGTTTATAATCTTCCTAACATTCCATACTGGAAAACAAATCATCAGAAAGAAAACAAACACCAATAGTTAATTCAAATAAATAACTACCATAATAAGAGGGTACAACTAATAATGTGCATGTTAAAATGTTTTTTTTTATGTTGGTTTCTTAATGGAAAATACAGTGTCTAACAAATCAGATCTTATTTCCTGGGTTTTGGTCAAAAAGGAACTCAGCTTACAAACATATCCTGATCCAGTGAAAAATGAGTGGGAAAGTTCCTTGGCAAGACAACTATAGGAACTTGGCTGGTTTACAGAGAAAATATACTGCAGATGTATAAATTATGCAAGCTCTGGACAGCGCTGGTCAGACGTTTCTATGCTGGAGTCATGTGGGGAAAAGAGTCTAGACATCATCGTTCATTTATTTCTTTTACATGTGTATAATCTTTTACATTTGTCCAATCTTAGAAGTTGTTTTAGCAAAAGAACATTTAACAACATTGTACTGTCATCTATAAGTAAGTTCTAAAGTGAAGTTTTAGTCTTCTTTTGTTGTTGTTATAAGTTATATATGTTATGTAGGGAATGGTAGTTTCATGGTGGCCTCAGCTATTTCATTATTATTATTATTACCATTATTATTCATCAGAGTTATATCCTGCCTTTCCTCCAAGAACTTATAAGAGAATTTCCATAATTTCATGTTCAGAACAGTAACTGTGCTTTCCTTGCCTTTTGAAAGTGTTTGAAGATTTGGGTTTACCAACTCACATGGGACTCATAGAGGAACACCCAACTGTGTGGCTTGTTAGCAACTTGAAACACCCCTGCCTTTGTAGCTTTTCATTTATTTCATTAAGGCCCTTTTTACTGAGATAGAAACATAAAAACCATATAAAGGTATTATAATTAACACTGACCAATATTCACTTTAAAAGTGAGATGTATAGTCTCTAAATTTTATGAATAAATAAACCCAGTGAGCTTGGTTGGGTTGGGAGAATGTGAATGTGACTAAGAGTCAACCGAATCTGATTTCAGTGATTAAAATCTACTACATTAACTCAGCGGTGGGTTGCTCCCAATTTGACCTGGTAACTGATAGTGCTGGCAGCAAAAGGCTCCACCCACCCACCCACCTGGGACACTTTTGCGCATGGACAGAAGCTTCTGTGCATACATAGAAGCGTCAAATGCATGTGAGTATGCACAAGAACTGATAGTTAAGGGTTTTAAAACCCACTACTCCATTAATCCCAGTACCATACTGACCATTGTTCAATTTAGACATCTTAATTCTTTAATATGAATGTTTCTTTTAATGACGCTATTGTGAATATTTCATTGAAGACAATTAAACATAATTTCAAGCACATTTGTTTACAAAAGAAGGTCTGTAGTTTCCCAATGTAATGTTTGTAAGATATAAAGCATGCTTAGGGTAAGTTTGAACACAGGTAAAAATCCATTTACAAATGAAGATCCTCTGTAATCACAATTCCCAGACAATCCCCAGTCACATCAGTGTTCTTACATTTGGAATAACATTTCCAAGTCTAACCTTTTGACTAGAGATTGAACAAGTGAAAAAGTACCCAGGGATATTGATGCTTCATAATTCTTCTACATAAAAATAAAAAGAACATAAGGCTTTTACCTTTTGCCTCTCAAAATTAATTTTAAATAATAAAATAGAATAAGACTATTTGCAAAGTATCCCTGCTCAGATACACACCTTCACCTATGGCTGTAGAAACACTTCTATTTCAGAAGTATCACATTTTTTGGTGTACAAGATGCACCTTTTTCCTCCCTAAATTAGGCTGATAATTGGGGTTCATCTTATACACTGAATGTAGCTTCCCCCCCCCCAGCCCTAACTAGCTGCTAACGATCTTCCCAGCTCTTACCTTGCAGTCTGTTTCATTGTTTTTCTCTGTGAAGAATGTTTTCAACCCCTAAGTCTTTGCAGGGTTTCTTTTATTACTCTAACTTGCTCAGAGTAAGTTTCTTTCTAGCCCTAACCAGGTGCTAACGATGTTCCCAGCTCTTACCACTTGCAAGCTCTTTCATTATTAATTTCTGCCAAGAATGTATTCCAAACCCTGCCTTTGATTTTTTTTAAATTCTCTATTTGCTCCAAATGTTTCTTTCCAGCCCTAACCAGGTGCTAACAATGTTCCCAACTCTTACCACTTGCACTCTTTCATTTTTAATCTCTTCCAAGAATTTATTCCAAACTCTGTCTTTGTAAGGTTTTTTTTTTAATTGCTTTATTTGCTCCAGATATTTCTTTCCAGCCCTAACCAGGTGCTATTAATGTACCCAAGCTCTTTCATTGTTACTCTCTGTGAAGAATGTTTTCAATCCCTAAGTCTTTGCAGGGTTTGTTTCATTACTTTAACTTGCTCTGAGTAAGTTTCTTTCAGCCCTAACGAGGTGCTAACAATGTTCCCAGATTTTACCTGCTTGCAAGCTCTTTCACTGTTGCTCTCTGCAAAGAAGAATGTTTTCCAAGCCCTGAGTCTATGCAGGGGTTTTTCCATTGCTCTACTTGCAATGTAAGGAAGATCTGAGGAAGGTTACATACCTGGGATCAGCTGGGGGTGGCTAGCTTTCCACCTGGTTCTTTCTTTTAAAGAGAGAGAGGGAAAAAGGTGAATAACAACACTTCTCTAGAGAAATCAATTGCAGTGTAAAGACGGAAAGACAGAATTACAGAATTTCTCTCTCTCTCTCTCTCTTTAAAAGAAAAGAACCTGGTGGAAAGCTAGCTGCCCCCATCTGAACTCACACCCCAGCCAATCCCAGGTGTGTAACCTTCCTCAGATTTTCCTCAGCTGGGCTTGGCTTCCCACTGGCGGCTGCTATGTCTTCAGAGCCTGGAGCTGTCATGCAGTTGCAGAGCAATTCCAGCTCTAAGTCCAGCTAGAGCAGAAGGGTGTGTGAATCTGAACCGTAGGATGGGTGAGAATGGTGGGGGAGAAAACCAAGAGGAGAGCGGAGTCTGGCATGGCTGATGGAGGAATTCTGGGAGTTGAAGTCCACAAGTCTTAAAGCTGCAAGTTGGAAGACACCTGAGTTAGAGGTTAGGAGTGCAAGGGTCCTCAAACCTGGCAAGTTTAAGGCTTGTGGACTTCAAATCCCATTTCTGAGCTAGCATGACTGGTGGAGGAATTTCAGGAATTGAAGTCCACGAGTCTTGAAGCTGCTAAGTTTGAAGTTTGTAAAATGTGTACATGGTTTTAAAAAGTATACATGGTTGTAAAATGTATTCTGCTACACTGGTATTTTATTAAACAATATAATACTACAACATTTGGTTCAAAATGTTTTTTTCCTTGTTTTCTTCTCTAAAATCTAGATGCGTCTTATAAACCGGTGTGTCTTATACACTGAAAAATACGGTCTACATCTTCAGATCATAAATGACTCTGAACTAATATAGACTGAATATTCCAGGAGATACTGTACTTTTGAGCTGTTTTATAGTCACTTCATTACCCTAGATCTGAATAGCAAAATGTCCTCTTAGGATATTTAGGGGAACAACTGAAGTAAAATTATAGCCCTTCCTGAAACGGATTTCTTGAAAATACATAGGCTATCTCAAAAATCAAAGTGAGACAAAGGAGACTAGATGGTGGATTGCTTTGACTTGCAAAAACAACTGCAAGACAAAGCTAAAACATGTCAAGCTGACATAGAGTTATGCCTTTCCTTCTTTATACAGGTATTCAGGTTGCAAGAAGAGACTGCAATGTGTTTCTCAAGTCAGGCTAAGATTTTAAAAGGGCATCATTTTGACTGTAGCAAAGTTTTACTGAGCAAAGTCTAGCAAAAATAGAAATACCCCAAAAGAAGGCTTCAAAACTGCAAGTTCATGGTCAGCCATGGTATAATCATCCAGGAAAGATAGATTCTGAATAAATATCTGCCAGTTGAGTCTAATGAAAAACCCCAGGAAGGGAAATTATGAAAGAAACTAGAAAGATGTGTCATTCAAGAGTACTGTAGTTTGGGTTTTTTTCAATTCCTGGTGTAAAAAGAGGTAGAACACTCAATAAAACACAAAAGAGGTTGGTTCCCTAAACAGGGAGCCAGATAGAAGAAGAAGTATGATCTTTTTCTGTTTCGACCATGATGTATGTTAAGGTATGCTTCTGGGTAAAATTGAGCCATACAAAACCTGTATGAGATTTCCATTTCCTAATGTCTTGAAAGAATATTATTCATGACTTCACTGTCTGGGTGGCAACAGTTGTACTCAAATACATCTGGAAGTGATCAAGCTAGGAAAGCTAGTATACAGTCTGTATATTTCCTATAATCACCGAGTTATTGGAATTACTGAACTTTTAAATTGCCTCATATTGCATATTACAAAGGTACAATGGTGAATGACTCACATGAGACTCTATAGTCAATATTCGCCAAATATTTTCCCTATACACGGAATATATCCTAGAATACTATCATAAGTGCAAATTTTGGGAACTCATTACAGACCAATGTACGTGCTGGGGAGTAAAGGGTTTTAATGAAATAAAGTTTGATAATTTACTTGCCATGTTTTTATTTGCCATTCATTCACTCATTCAATATCGATTTGTTGTTGGGTAGTAATAAGTTTTATTTTACATATGTCTATCATAAAACTCAGACTCTTTTGGCTGTGATTTGATCTGGCAAAAAGTTGAAAAACAGTCTCAGTGGAGGTGAGATCCAGAAGCTCTGCATGTATGAGAAAAGAGTTTTATAAGATTATTTATAAAATATCTTTCACCTTAATCCAAAGAAATACTTTACACAATAAATATGGTCTACTTGCAGAACAAATGGATGTGATTTCCTGACTTGCTTTAGCACCTGACATTTTTGGAATGGATTTGCATTACCATATCCTTAAAAATAAAGTTTTAAAATCAAACAATATAGAAAAAGTTATATGAATCAGTCAAACAATATTCTTGAGGGTCAGCTTGTCTCTTTGCTTCTTTTTTTGTTTGGAAAATGTTTTGCTTCTCATCCAGGAAGCTTCCATACTTCGAAAGAAGAAAAAGTTTTTGGATGAGAAACAAAACATTTTCAAAAGGAAAAACCAAAAAAGTCCAGTTATCTTTTGGAAAAATACCTTTGGAAAAACATGACAGTATGATTGAGACTCTCCATAGACATTCATATTCTGGGGTTATAGCCGTCTCTCCAATCTGACCATTCTGAATTTCCTGTGATATTACAATAATCTAATCAATAAAATTAGATTCTAAGTTTCTAATTCTGTTGTTGTTGCTGCTGTTGTTGTGGTTGTTATTATTATTATTAGTAGTAGTAGTAGTAGTAGTAGTAGTAGTAGTAGTTACCTAAAGGCATTCATAAAAGATTTTTAAAAGGTAACTGTAGAACAAAAGGTTGAAATTCTCTTTATCTGGCGTCACTATATTCATTGTTCATTATACAGGAGGTAGAATGATTGGATATTATATTAGAATAAATTTGATTAGTTAGCATATTTATCTAGCCTCATATCACAATGGAACTTACTTCAGATAAACTTGAACATTATGTGTACTTTAAAAGGAAATCTAAAAGCAAAGGGAATGCGAAATATTAAGTAAAATGCAGTGGATTGCTTGAAAGTGGAAAAATGTCACTAGAATAACTGAATGTATATTGCCGTTACAGTCTGCTCCATAAGGCTTTGTAAGAGTTAAACAATGATATGATACAGGAATTTTATAAACTTAACATGTATCTCCTAAGGTCATGTACACCATAAAGCATGAAATATAAGAAGCATCTGTTGGCCGTACAGTATAAAGGTGTGGACTCTTTAATGACTAGATTGAAGATTAATGATGCAGCCTGTTATAGGCGTGGAGGTGGAGGTGGTTTTCTCTGTTGACCTCTGAAATCATAATGAAAAAAATATGTCTACCCTTGAGAAGAATACTGGCTAGAAAAATTCTGAATATCTCTGGTATTATAGTAACTTTCGGCTTTAAAGTTCATCTATTAACCATCTGATATCTTTTAATTGAGGTTCCAGAAATACAAATAATAGTGTTTGTAAATCCGTAGGTAAGTAATAATGAATAATATATGGAAATTGGGCTAGGACAATTATGCTTGAAATGATCGTTTGTGTTAAATCCTATATTTAATATTCCATTACATTTGCTTGAAATGATCGTTTGTGTTAAATCCTATATTTAATATTCCATTACATTTGCTTAAGTTTCCATGTGAAACTAGATGACAAATAACAGCCAATCTTTAATTTGTTTAATTCATAGATGTCTCACAAAATATTAGTAGAGACAGAATATATACTGCTGTTTTTATGGCATTTGGAACTACAAGTCATTCCAAATTGTGGATTAGTTGGCAACCAACAGTACACTTCTAAACCAAAACCCTTATTTTTTTCATTCATTCATTTTGCTAGGGCCTTGTATGTATAAAGTAACATTCAGTTGAAAAGCAGTAATAGTATTGGTTCTCCTTATTAAAAACAGTACAAATAATTTTGGCAATATTATCAACCACAACTAATCGATCTTAACACTGTCTGATATTTTACCTATACAAAATATGGTTTCTCTACAAAATTGGAATGAAGGAACTGAGTACACTGACTTATCACAAATATTTATACAGTATTTGTATTATTGCCCTGAGGTTGCCTGTCTACTATGTCCAGCAAATAGAAACACCTAAGGATATAACTTTTCAGATGTCTACCCCTACAGATATTAGTGGTGGAGCAACAACAAAATATATGACAACAGAAAAAAGAACTAGAGTATCAATTTAGATCTATATATGAATAAGTAGCATGAGTGAATAACATACTAATATAAGAAATTTCCAGTAATTGTATATCTGATTTTATGCGTTCAATGACATACAGTCCTTTCCTTCCTCCCTCCTTCCCTCCTTCCCTCCTTCCCTCCTTTCCTTCCTTCCTTCCTTCCTTCCTTCCTACCTCCCTCCCTTCCTTCTTTTTTGGAATGAAGAACACAATGAAAAATGCCAAATCTCAGAACATCATACAGCCATAAATTTACAATAAAAGAAAATATAGCTCACAGAAGAATTCATTAATAAGATGACTACTATAGTAACGATGTCTCGTTTGCCAAGAAGGAATCCAAACTGACATGGCTGGAACAAATTGAAGTTGCCTTACTATGAGGCTTTGTTGTTACTAATTGAGTTCTTATTATATATGGTTGTACCACAAATATTTATTTGTGCATTTTCTGTAATCTCAGTATTTAGCTGTCTATAAGCAATAACTATTTCCTCATAATATATGCAATTATCTATAACCATGATGGTGAACCTATGGCATGCGTTGTCACCCAACACACACAACCGTGCCTGTTTGTCTTCCAGGTTTCTGGTGCACAATCAGCTGTCCTTCACATGCACGGCAATGCAGAAAACCAATGTGCACATGAGTGCCATATAGTTGATTGTCAAGTACGTCTTCACGCCAGAATCTGGAAGTTCGGCTTTTCTGGAGTACAATCCCTTTGTTCATGCTGCAGTGCTGAAAACCAGGGTGCACATGTGCACTGCCCAGCTGATTGTCAGGTGTGCATGCGCGCTAGAAGCCGGAAGTTCAGCTTTTCCGGAGTGCAGCCCTGACAAGCAGGTACACACAATGTTTCCACATGACCTTTTTGATACTCAGTGCTGAAAAGTTTCGCCATCTATAATATTGGTAACATCTATCCAAGAGCAATAAAGATCAACAAACCATCCACTTGGTATATTGTTTCCTTCCCATTTTATTTTGGGCTACTGCTCTGGGAATCAGAAAAATATTAAGAGTCTATCTCTGGAGAAAATAATAGTAATCCTTGATGACTTTTGCGATTTAACACACAATCAGTACTTTCAGTTCCTGGCTACAATCTTTTTGTTTGTTAGTCATCTCTAGTGAGGACCATGATTTCTCTAATACTCACAAGCAGAATCTCTATAATGGTATTAAAAATTATCATAAGGCAAATTTATCTTTCCTGGGTCATTAGAAATTTGACCTTAAGTATTTTTTGTGTGTTTCTGTGACCTAAAAAAAATAACCCCCAAATCAGTGGTTGTTAGGAATTGAAAGGAGACAAAATGATATATGATAAGAGTTAGGTATAAAGGAAAGTGTGAATGATGAATGCAGGAGAGAGGACTGAACTCAGGAACACATGGATTATTTAATAGCCTCATCTACTCATCAGAATTATTTCATAATTATTTTCTAAAACACAGATAGCTATTTTCTATAGTTTACACATTTCCAGTCTCATGTTTCAATAACAGTGGACAGAAAAGCCTCCAGGAATTATTAAAAGGGGACATGGAGATCACATGTGGCCATTGGCCTTCAGATGGCCCAACTCTGTTCTATATTAAATTATAAATGTAGCATCAGTTGCATTTATCTGCAAAACAAAATCTGTGATGTACATAAAAATCATTATGTGTTATTGCTGATGCGAGCATACCCTGTAGCTGACAAGTTGCAGGGCTTATAAAAGAGTCATACTTCCTCCTGTTGCCAATGAATAAATAGGGAAAAATCATGTTTTTCATCAATCTGTAATGTCCCCTTGGTGCCATAATTCTCAACATTTTTGAATTCAGTTGTCTAGTCTTACAGTGATAGAAGCCAGATCCACATTAAAAACAAATTGAGACCAACAAAATATTAAAGAGGGTGTTTTTTTTCACTTGGTGTTTGTGATTATGTATGCAATCAGATGTACACATTTGATGGTATATTTATTTATTTTATTTATTTATTTAATTTTACTTCTATGCCATCCAATCCTGAAGGACTCAGGGTGGCTTACAATAATAATATAAAAACAAAAACAATAAAAAGAAGTTAAATATTCAAGCTAAAACTATAAGTCCCTGATCAAAACCTCATAATTAAACAATTAAGACAACAATGCATTCATACTATTCATACTATTTGGCCATGATAGTTGTTAATTCATAGCCCCCAGGCCTGCCGGCAAAGCCAGGTCTTCATGGCCTTACGGGAGGCCAATAGGGTAGGAGCAGGACAGACATTGAGGGGTGTGTGTGTGTGCATGTTGCGTAATCACACTCATCTGGGTCACAACCCAGAAGAGGACTTGCCCAGAGCGCACATGCATGCCTGAAAATGAACTTTTAGTTTTTGGCATGCGCATGCATGGTGGCCAGATAGTCTTCTGAGGTTTTGGCATGCATGCGCGCATGATGATCAGCTGTCTGGTGCGCATGCTCATGCAGAAAAATGGAAGACCAGTTTCTGGCATGCTGCACACACAAAGTCCAGCTGATCATCACATATTCTTTCCCCCTAGGCCTTTACAATTTACAATTCATGTATGGTATGTTTGTATGGATGGATGTTTGGTTTTACAATAAGGGTTTTTAGTTGTTTTAGTATTGGATTTACATGCTGTTTTTTGTTACTGTTGTTAGCCGCCCCGAGTCTATGGAGAGGGGCAGCATACAAATCCAATAAATAAATAAATACATGTGCATGCGTACCAGAAATCCGGAAGCGAAACGTGCCACTTTGGAAATGTGTGCCATAGGTTCGCCATCACAGATCTATGAGTTTCTACTAATTTTGGCCTGACTATTTACGGGACTGCCTCCTGCCTCACACATCGCTGCGATCAAAAGGGCCCACAGAGTCGGCTTTCTCCAGGTCCCATCTGCCAAACAATGCCAGCTGGCGGGACCTTGGGGAAGAGCCTTCTCTTTGGCAGCACCGAACTTTAGAATTAACTGCCACCAGAGATCCGTACCATCTCCACCCTGCTGATCTTCTGGAAAGCCATCAAGACCTAGCTTTTCCAGCAGGCCTGGAACTAGGAATGACTGTTTGTATGCATGGTTTTTTAGAGTATTAGATTTTATTGTGTTGTTGATATTGTCGTTGTTTTGTGTATCGTATTTTAGCCATCCTAAGTACTTTTTGGAGAGGGCGACATAAATAAATAAATGAATGAATGAATGAATGAATGAATGAATGAATGAATACATACATACATACATACATACATACATGCATGCATGCATGCTTAATTGCAAGGGTATTATCAAATCTCCATGGATTATATACAAACTTTGACTTTGTGAGTATGTTTAGATATGCAATTTGGAAATCTGTCCATATGGATGACTTTTATAGGGATATTAATGATTCAGAATCCATACATCTCACACGCAAAAGATGAACTTTTTCAAAGCATGATGTTCAGACTTTATCATCGGCCATAGTCTACAATAAGCCAGGAACCAAGAACTGTGGGTTGAAACAAGGAAATAGAATGAAAAAGCAAGTCAGCACAGAAAATGAAGAACTCAGGAATCCAGATACAGTACCAAAGGATTCAAAAGCACTCCAACGAAGCCACAAACACATTCCAACTGGGATAAGAAGGTTTCCTACGGATCATTTTGTTTAGAAAAATCCAGTGGCAGATTTAGATGGCAGGTTTAGGCTTATTCCATGTGCAATGGGTGAATTGGCAAGAGAGATAGTGCAACATAGAAACATAGAAGACTGACGGCAGAAAAAGACCTCATGGTCCTTCTAGTCTGCCCTTATACTATTTCCTGTGTTTTATCTTAGGATGGATATATGTTTATCCCATGCATGTTTAAATTCAGTTACTGTGGATTTACCAACCACGTCTGCTGGAAGACGTGGTTGGTAAATCCAACATTTTGTTGGTTAGTTGGTTGGTTGGTTGGTTGGTTGGTTGGTTGGTTGGTTGGTTGGTTGGTTGGTTGGTTGGTTGGTTGGCTGATTGATTGATTTCTAGACAATTGTTGTTATACAACAATTGTCCCTAGAAGCATATGATACACAAGCCCAAAGTCAAGTACTCAATCAATCAAATCTTAATTATGGTAAAAGAAAAGCATAAGAGTCCAGTAAAAATTTGGGTATCTCCTGATAAAATACTTTGTGGTCATCTCTGATGTTCCAAAAGTACAGGAGAAGGGGATGAGATTATGTGTGAATGAAGCAGAATTCTGAAAGTTTATAGTCTTAATTTGTTACTGAAATATTTCGTTAATATTTTTATAATTTATAGTCTCTATCAATAACCATGTTGAATATAGTTTTCACACCAAGGATTTTGTTTGTTTGTTGTACACTCATTCCCAAGGACAGTTTAAGCTTTGAAAAAGTTTCCCAGCAATGCTTGATGCAATGCAGACACGAAAAGTTCTTTCACAATACGTATTTGGCAATGTGTTTATTTGAAACTAAGTATAGCTACTTTCCAGTTCTTCCAAAAGAAAATGCAAAAGAAAGTCATTTATAATCAGATTGGCCAATTAAAATAATTCCCTGGAAGTTCTGCAGCTGTATCAGATTTTTCAATTTTGGGTGGATGGAGGGAAACAAATGTGACCTAATTATAGGCTTTTATTTCAATGAAATAAATAATTTAGTAAACTGCAAATCAATTCAATAGAAATTGTGATGACATGGCAGCCAATGAATTTTATAAATAAATAGATAAATATTTATGGAGGTAGAATCTTGCTACTTTCGCTCTAGGAAGAATGATGTTCCTGAGAAAGGAAATATGTCCAAGGAGATTGTCATTTATTTATGTTTGTTTGTTTGTTTGTCAAACATGTATAGGATAGTAGCAGTTTGTATAAATGTAAGTTTAAAAAAGGAATGATAAAAGAGGACAATAGGACAGGGATGGTAGGCACAGTGGTAAGAGCCCATTACAGACCTCTTAGAAATGGGGAGAGTCAACTGTAGACAACCTAAGGTTAAAATTTTTGGGGTTTGGTGAAGAAACTACAGAGTCAGGCATGATCACTCTATTGCTGAAGTCATATTTTCTGCAGTCGATTTTGGAGCGGTTTACATTTATTACGTGCTCGTGTATTACTGCAGTTGAAGGTGAAGTAATCATTAACAGGAAGGGCATTTTGGTGTATGATTTTATGAACTACATTTAGATCACATCGGAAGTGACATAGTTATAAATTGTCTAATCCCAGGATTTCAAGTTTGGTGGAATAAGATATTTTGTTGCAAGCGGAGGAGTGAAGGACTCTTCTTGTGAAATATTTCTGGACTCTCTTAATTGTATTAATGTCTGCTATGCAATACAGGTTCCAGACAGGTGTGCTGTATTCCAGAATTGATCTAACAAATGTTTTGTAAGCTCTGGTTAGCAATCTAATATTGTCAGAGAAGAAGCTACATGAAATTAGATTAACAACACTTAGTGTCTTTTTGGCAATGTTGTTACAGTGGGCTCTAGCACTTAGGGCCTATATAAATTCTATATAAATTATGTCTATTGGCTATGAGTACTCCAAGGTCATTGACAGAGTGGGGGTCATTTACAAGTTCATTTCCTCCAAGTTTGTATTTTGTATTCTGATTCTTTTTGCCAATGTGTAAGACAGAGCATTTGTTGGTTGAGATTTGAAGTCGCCAGTTGTTTGACCATTCTGCTACATGATAAAGGTCTTTTTGAAGGATAGCAGCATTGTCAGTGGTGTTAAATAGTTTAACATCATCAGCAAAGAGAATGCAGTTGCTTATAACATGATCACGAAGATCGTTTATATAGAATATGAAGAGTATTGGTCCTAGAACACTGCCTTGAGGGCCACCAATGTTGACAGGAGCAGGAATTGATATGGCACTTTCTATTTTGACCACTTGTTGTCTGTTAAACAGGAATGCGGTTATCCAATCATAAAGGGATCCAGAGATGTCATAGGATTTTAGTTTCAGAAGTATTTTGTCATGCACTACTGAATCAAAGGCTTTACAAAAGTCTATATAAATTATGTCTATTGTTTCACCCTGATCAAGTTGAGTGGTCCATATGCTTTTGCAGTGCAACAGTTTTACAGGATAATTTTTTCCTGAAAAAATTGTTTGTTGGAGACTAGATTATTAGTTTCCAAGTGGAGTATAATGGATTGGTTTATGATTGATTCCATGACTTTCATAAACCTTCATAAACTTTCATTCCATGACTTTCATCCAGGTCATGGTTGTCCCAAATATATTTTTTTCAAAAAAGCAATTGGACTTTCTGGTATTTCTCTGAAGACATTTCACTTCTCATCCAAGAAGCTGCTTGGATTGGGAAGTAAAATGTCTTCAAAGAAAAAGAAAAACAGAAAAACAGAAAAAGCACCTTTGAGAAAGGCAATACCTTCTGTTCTTATTGTAGAATTAGTAAGATTTGGTTTCCAAATTGCCATTCTGTATGCCCAAATTCAGCCCACCGCTTCCTATTTCCTATACATTTATATTTTTTCCATGACAAGATGTCAGCATGTATTTTTAGCTAGAACATAAATTATCCCTGGTTATTGTGGCTATTGTTATTGTGCTTCAGCAGAGACAGGCATAATTAAGAATCACTGGAACAATTGCTCATTCTGAGAAATGCCACATGACTCAGCCTTTGAACCATATGGCACCAGTGGAAACTCAACATTTCAATTCAATTAGTGCATTGAAAGCATAATTAAAACACAGATGTGACTAAATTACGAGGGTTATCCAGAAAGTAAGGTTACAAGACATGTAGCTCTTGCGGTTATTGTTCACAGGGGAAGTTGGTATTACTATTGTGTAGCAGGAAGCCAGCAGAAGAGAAAGGGCAGTGCCAGTGGTCAGTAGATCATCGACTGGCATTGTGGTGAAGGTTAGAAATGAGCATCCTCATTCCATTTTCCTCCAATTGTGAAGTGCATGCTGTAATATGCTTCATGCTAAGGGCATGAACAGTGCTGCAATGGGTGCCCAAGATTTGTGCCCAAGATTTTTCTCGCCAATTGCTGAGTTTTGAATATTTTGGCTGAAGGAGAATGGGTATGGCGCCACTGCAATGATTGACGTTTGATCTCTGGAGTATGGTGATAAACCCAAGTTTAATCTCCTATCACTATACAGTTGAGAAAAGCCTCATCAAGAAATTCTTGGGTGGCACCTACTCTGTGAATTTTGTGTGCTTCAGTAAGCATGTTGGGCACCCATCATAGCAACGTTCATGCCCTTAGCGTATTACAGTGCACACTTTACACTTGGAGGGAAACAGAATGAGGATGCTTATCTCTAACCTTCACCACAATGCCAGTCGATGGTCTACTGACCACTGGCACTGTTCGTTCTCTTCCACTGGCTTCCCGCTACACAATAGTAAAACTAACTTCCCTCACAAACATTCCCCATGAGAGCTCTGTTCCTTGTAACCTTGCTTTATTTATTTACTTATTTATTTATTAGATTTGTATGCCGCCCCTCTCTGTAGACTCCGGATAACCCTCATAGAATAAAGGTAGACAATATGTGTAGATGGTGGGTTAACAGGAGGAAGTGAGGCTGATAGAACTATGCAGCTTAGAAAGAATAAAGTAGCTTGGTGGGTCAGCTTTGTCTTAGTGGGATCCCACAATCTTGTGTTCTGTCCTTTAACAGGGAGGGAAACTGTTGTTTTTTTCCCATCTATTTTTTATTTTACAGGAGTTGTAAACATGAAATGCATGACTTAGTAGCATCATGTTTCTGTCTAAACCAGTGATTCCCAACCTTTTTTTGGCCATGCCCCACCAAGCATCTCTAAAATCCTAAGACCTCTCCCCCATGACATAATTCTTATTATTCAAAAAGTAAACTACAGACATGGAGGAAGCCTAAAAGGCCATTAACTATGTTTAAACACGGTTCCAATTGCCCCCATTAAAAATGAAATTCCCTCCTTGTGGGACGTGAGTGCTACATTGGGAACTGGGGGTCTAAACCAATCTGAAAAGTTAGGGAACTTAAACTTCACTCTAACTGGTAATTATTGTGGCATGGTATTTAAAAGGAAAACATAAGACATCTAAAGTCATTATAGCCATCCCTCATTTATTATTATTATTATTATTATTATTATTATTATTATTATTATTAATAATAATTATTAGATTTGTATGCCACCCCTTTATAGCAGCTCTTAGATTTTCATATGCCCTATCATGCTTTACAGCCTTCTCTGGGCAGTTTACAGTATCAGGATATTGTCCCCAACAATCTTGATCCTCATATTACTGACCTTGGAAGGATGGAAGGCTAAGTCAACCTTGATCCACCTCCAGTCTTTGGCCAGTTTGCTTCTATTCTATTAAAACCCACTACCATTATTTCATACTGAATAAATGTCTCCATGAGTTGGGTTAGCAACAGTTTTGTGACCAATTGTTACCACAGGTACCATGAGAAAGGTCAATAATGCAGACTGGAATATACTATCCTGGGTGAGTGGAGAGCTGATAGGTTGGGAGGATTGAAGAATTCCTACCATAGGGAAAAACACAGTGCTCACCAGCTCTGCAAGGCTGAAAAATTGCAGAAAGAAATACTACCTTTTATCTGTTTTTGTTAAGTTCTCAGCAGAACTTTTAAATGAAGTACACTAACAAAATTCAGGTCTCAAAAGCATCTGATACCATATAATTCCAAACTAATTGATGGGCCATTTGAATTATTACTACCCTAGCTGAGGCACAAATGCATTTTTTTATGTTAAAAAGACACCAAAGCCATTTATAAAGAGCCTGGATAATGCTGTTAGCAATTTCATTATATAGTTTTCTTTAAAGACATTTCCATGGAAAGTTTTCATAAGAACACATGCCATTAAGATGAGACAGCACTGCTACAGGAAATTTTCCCATGGTTGATTATATTAGTGGATATTCCATGTAAAAAGAAACCTGCATTTTAAAATCTCTTAGTATAGGTTTAGGATCCAAAACTTTTAACATTTCTGCTGATACGTGCACATTTGTTAAGCTGAAACAACTCCTTGTTGCTTTATTAATTCATGAGTTTCTGCTGATATAGAGAACACATAAGCAGTTACAGTTATCCTCTTCCATCATTACTAGCCAGGAAAATAAATTTCTGAGATCAGTAAAGTCAGAGAAATTGTGCTCAATACATCAAAAATCATATTCTAGCAAAAAAAATATGCACGCATACTTTAATATAAATATTATCAAATACAAATACACCGCATTTATTTTTTCAGATAACATCAAATAAATTGCCCCATTGTTTGCCAGGTTTGTAAAAAGCAAGGTCTTACATAGGAAAATCAATTGGTTGGTTGGTTGGTTGGTTGGTTGGTTGGTTGGTTGGTTGGTTGGTTGGTTGGTTGGTTGGTTGGTTGGTTGGTTGGTTGGTTGGTTGGATGGTTGGTTGGATGGTTGGTTGGTTGGTTGGTTGGTGTGCAATCAAGTCAGAGTAAACTCTTAGCAGCCAGTTAGATTTTCTCCATGTCAATTTGCTCCCAACCTGATCTTGCAGGCCTTCCAACAGTGAACCTATTGCCACTGTAACTAGTCACCTTGCTAGTGGTCATTCTCTTTTCTTCCTTTCTACTTGTTCCTAACTAGTTCTTTTCTTAATATCTGAAATGGGATAACTTGGATCTGTTCATTTACATCTCAACTATGGGGAACTATATTTGTTTGTTGAGCTATTTGTTTGTTTTCTTGGCTATCCATTCTTTCTCAGAAATCTTCTTTAATATAGTACATGTGTTCAAAAACAACAATACAGTGGTACCTCGAGATACGAGTTTAATTCGTTCCGGACCTGCGCTCTTAAGTCGAGCAGCTCTTATCTCGAACGACTTTTCCCCATAAGAATTAATGTAAATAATTTTAATTGGTTCCAGCCCTCAAAAAACTCACAAAGTTAGTCTAAATTATGCAGAAAGACATGTTTTTAATGAAGAAATGTACATGTACATATAAATGAATAATGAAGTTTCTTTCACTTAACTTGTAAACTTTCTTAAACTTTTAAATTTACATATGTTCAACTTCTCTGCCACCCAATCCTGTAGGACACAGAAATCCTACAGCACCCAAGCCAAATGACAGTCCCCCTGACAGCACCCTTCCTCTTTTTACCCAAAAGAATCAACATGCCAAACTTTTTTTTAATTTATGAAAAGTTAATTCAACTTCTCTGCCACCCAATCCTATAGGACACAGAAATCCTACAGCACCCAAGCCAAATGACAGTCCCCCTGACAGCACCCTTCCTCTTTTTACCCAAAAGAATCAACATGCCAAACTTTTTTTAATTTATGAAAAGTTAATTCAACTTCTCTGCCACCCAATCCTGTAGGACACAGAAATCCTACAGCACCCAAGCCAAATGACAGTCCCCCTGACAGCACCCTTCCTCTTTTTACCCAAAAGAATCAACATGCCAAACTTTTTTTTAATTTATGAAAAGTTAATTCAACTTCTCTGCCACCCAATCCTGTAGGACACAGAAATCCTACAGCACCCAAGCCAAATGACAGTCCCCCTGACAGCACCCTTCCTCTTTTTACCCAAAAGAATCAACATGCCAAACTTTTTTTTTATTTATGAAAAGTTAATTCAACTTCTCTGCCACACAATCCTGTAGGACACAGAAATCCTACAGCACCCAAGCCAAATGACAGTCCCCCTGACAGCACTTGGTGAGCGGCGAGGCTGTCGCCTCCCCTGCCGCCCCACTCTGGGGGTCCTAGGCTTCTGCTGGGGGTGGGGGGGGCCGGGCGCCCCCTTCGCCGTTTCGTTCGCACTCCGAGGAGGCACGAAAGCGGCATGGCGGGTGGCCAGCGGCAGAAGGCACTACCCCCCAAGTGCCTTCTGCCGCTGGCCGCCCGCCATGCTGCCTTCGTGCCTCCTCGGAGTGCGAACGAAACGGCGAAGGGGGCGTCCGGACCCCCCCCACCCCCAGCAGAAGCCTAGGACCCCCAGAGTGGGGCGGCAGGGGAGACGACAGCCTCGCCGCTCACCAAGTGCCTTCTGCCGCTGGCCGCCCGCCATGCCGCTTTCGTGCCTCCTCGGAGTGCGAACGAAACGGTGAAGGGGGCGTCCGGACCCTCCCCCCAGCAGAAGCCTAGGACCCCCAGAGTGGGGCGGCAGGGGAGGCGATAGCCTCGCCGCTCACAAAGTGCCTTCTGCCGCTGGCCGCCCGCCATGCCACTTTCGTGCCTCCTCAGAGTGCGAACGAAACGGCGAAGGGGGCATCCGGACCCCCCCCACCTCCAGCAGAAGCCTATGACCCCCAGAGTGGGGCGGCAGGGGAGGCGACAGCCTCTCCGCTCGCCACGTGCCTTCTGCCACTGGCCGCCCGCCATGCCGCTTTCGTGCCTCCTCGGAGTGCGAACGAAACGGCGAAGGGGGCGTCCGGACCCCCCCCCACCCCCAGCAGAAGCCTAGGACCCCCAGAGTGGGGCGGCAGGGGAGGCGACAGCCTCTCCTCTCGCCAAGTGCCGCTCACCAAGTGCCTCTTCGCGCGCTCGATCTGCCGGAGAGCCTTCTGCTGCTAGCCGCCCGCCCTCTTTCGCCCAGTGTCGCTTCGGAAGCCGTCAGAGGGGCGTGACACTTTAGGAAGGCAAGCAGCAAAGCGGCACTTGGTGAGCGGCGAGCCGGAACCCTCCCTCCCTGCCTCCCTCCGCAGACAAAAGCAGGCCAGCGCCCGGCTCCTGCCTCGGCTCGTATCCCGAATGTGAGCTCGGGAGACGAGCAAAAATTTCTCTCCCCTCCCAGCTCTTATCTCGAGTAGCTCGTAAGTAGAGCTGCTTGTATGTCGAGGTTCCACTGTACACTTTCTATCTAACTTCTGCTTATATGATGTGTCATAGGGATATATTGTCAATCTTTGTAGGTATGAAAGGAAAAAATCAAGTAATTTTTTTTTTAATTAAAAAATAACAAATTCCCTTAGATGTCCAATTTTATTGCACTGGAATTTGAACAAATTAGGGATTCTTCTTCCAGTTATTTGGAAGTATTACATTTTCTATTCAAAATAATCATTAACTGTATTGTTAATTAAATGATTACACTTTTATATTGGTATACCACTTTTTATAGCATAAAGGAAAAACAATATAAACTGGGATAAAAATAAAACTGAACCCTAGTGAATTCAATAATGTTTTGATGAACTGCTTATGTTACAAATTGGAAGTTATATTTTGTATGCCATCATTATTTTACAAGATGCTTTTAGTAGCATCTCGGTGTTTAGTGTTCAATCTAATGCCACAAAAGCTTAGATGTCTTGGTCCAATGCTTAAGGTTTCTCATTTGCTTAGAAGTTATTAAGAACTAGTATCAAAGGCAGCCTGACCATTTTCTTAACCACAGATGTTTTAGACAAGAAAAATGTATTGCATTCTTAGAGCACCAGGAAGTAGCATGGCATGAGGGCAACAGAATATTTGTCTGTTGTGTACTTAATGATGATGTCATTATTGAAAGGCTATCTCTTCTGTAAATCTCATTCTAGTTTAAACAGATCCAGAAAATATTTTCAAAGACATGTTCTGTCAAAGATGCTGTTTATTTCTCTGAATCAGCTGTCATGACTCATAGCATTTAAATAACATTTATACATTCTAAGACAAACATGGCAACTGTGTTGAATCTGAGCTTGTCAACCAATTCCAGCAGATAAGATTTCCCAACAAAGTTCTGCTCAGCTGCCTCTGTTGATGGACACATGTAGTTTTTCACACACACATCTCTAATACACATTGAATGACAGTTGTCTTCATTATTGCCCTCTATTTTCTCAAATTATTTTATAGTGTTAAATAAAAAAAAGAATAGCTATACCCATTTTTGAATATATAATTGATGATGATAATGATGATAGCAATAATAGAAAGGAAGAGTTAAGATCTGAAGATTATGGGACAAATATATGTAGGGGAAAAAAACAATCTGGAAGTAAGGCTAATCTGCTACACGTGGTTGAATTTGAAATATGGGAAGCATTGTGCCTGCCACAAGCTCCCAAGACAATTTTGTTAGAATAAAAATGCATTGATTACTACCGCACTCATTTGATTTAATGATGTTTTAGTTATCAAAAAGAATTTAGTATGAAAATGTACAGTAATTATTTAATTTCATTCAGTACAAGAGGTATAGAAGATTCATGTTTCCAACTTTCATACAGGTCTATCCTGTTTATACTATCACTGCATGCATTAATTGTCTTCTTTACTACTTTGAACCTTGACCCCAGATGCCCTGCCTTCCCTCTCCCTGCTTTTTCAGGCTATCAACCATACACATGGCTCAATGGCTCAACTTATCCCAGAATAGCACAAAATAAATCATTCCACAAAGCATGATATATACTTTGCTTTGAAACCTTTCAAAACATTTTGCTCAATTTTCTCCTAATTAGTTTTTCCATAATAATTTGTGCTGAATAGAGTCTGTTTACACTAAAAATAAGTAGATCAGCCATCCCAAGACAGTAGCCGTCAAATAAGCATCTGTATTTAAAAGAAGTATGCATGCCTTTGGCAATGTGTCCAAGCAAACTGTTTGCTAGCCTGAATAATGAATCAAAGAAATTAATGGGTTGGTGAGATAAAGATCTGAATAGCTCCAGTTCCAGTTATAAAGCATCCAGATGTGCCTTGGGATCCAATAAAGCTTTCGTGAAAATGTCAGAGATTCCCAGCATGGAAAACCAAATTGGACGATACTCATTAAAAGGAGATTTTAAAACATAGGATTTTAAAATTAAAATCATAGGGCCCACCAATCAGTTAGAACTGAAAAAGCTTCTTAAATGTGAAGCCGAATATTTTCAAAGGAGAAAGTCCAATTGCCTTTTGGAAAAAAATATCTTTGGGACAACTCAAACTGCAAAAACTTGGTTTTTTAATCCCATAATATCTGCCCCGCCACTTCTATCCAGGTTCCATCAAATAAACAATTCCATCCTCTCTGTAACAGCACTGGTCCTCTGAAATGAGGTTCCTCTCAAGATTCAAACATCTTCTACCCTACTGATATTTTGAAAGGTGCTGAAAGTGCCTTTGGCAAGAATAACTGATTCCCACCCCTTTTCTTTATTTTCTTGATCTACTTTGGATTTGTTTTCTTTGCTATCTTAGTTCCTTTATTTTGTGTTGTGTTGTTTTTTGTTTCCTGTATAGTTGTTGTGGTTCCGTCTGAGGCCCCTCCGGGAACGGCTGACCTTCTGTCGGTTTCCAGCTCAGAGGGAGAGGCTGAGGAACAGGAGGTGCAGACAGACGAGGAGGAGGAATCCCAGGCTGAAGAAGAGGGAGGACAGCCAGAGTCCCACCAGGGGGAGCTCTCCTCAGCAAGCAGCCTGGATTCCTTAGAGGAAAGTGCACAAGCCATAATTGATCTGCGACAACGGAGAGCTAATCAGAGACGGAGTCAATTGGCTAAATACTTTCAGCATTAAAGTGGCAGCAGCTGGGTTTGGGTGTGGTGCTCTTGGGAAAGGCTAAAAGGCAGACCCACCCTTCCTGGCTTGTGGAGTTTTATCTTTGAGAGTCGTGGGACCTGACTGTGAACTTTGGTGTCTTGGAATCCTGGTTTGTGCCTTTGACTATTGAAACCTTGGGGGGGGGGTGCCAGCAAGAAGCTTGCTGTATTGTCTGGACATCAGGACCCTGCTGTACTGTATTATATCCTGTCTGTTGGGAAGAACAGGTTTTCCTCTGTGCTTATTTTTTCCAGTTATAAAATACTTTTGGCTTTTACCAGAGTGTCTGGCTGTTTTTTCCAGTTGGTGTTGAGGTCTGGGGGAACCCAGACAGAACATATAGTTATGTGTTTTAAATGTTAATAATAATGTGTAAAGCTCTCAGAATAACTGGTAGTAGGGGGGGGCGTATAAATTCAGTAAATAATAATTTTTATCATCATCTACACGAATGTGCACCTAGTTTTCTATGAAAAAAAGAAAAAGCCATCAACACTAAACATTGCTTTTCAATATAGATTTAACAGTCTTACATATTTTTGCACAGAAATAACAACAACAACAACAACAACAACAACGAGTCGGAAGGGACCTTGGAAGTCTTCTAGTCCAACCCCTGCTTAGGCAGAAACCCTACACTACTTTAGACAAATGATTATCCAACATCTTCTTAAAAACTTCCAGTGTTGAAACATTTATAACTTCTGGAGACAAGCTGTTCCATTAATTCTAAGTCATGAAAATTATCCTTAGTTCTAAGTTACTTCTCTCCTTGTTTAGTTTCCACCCAATGCTTCTTGTTCTACCCGCTGGTGCTTTGGCGAATATGTTGAATCCCTCTTCTTTGTGGCAACCCCTGAGATATTGGAAGAACACTGCTATCAGTTTCCAGGGTGGCATCTGAACTAAATTGGGCTGCTTCAATCAGTTTATTTAAATCCTGTAGAGCTCTGGTGTCTGTAGTGGGCAAATATTTTTGCAGCATCACTAATCAATGCAAAGACGTGCAGCAGAAAAAAGCAATAGTTGACACCCACAAAGCCCTGGTGGGCCTTCTGGATTGCCTGGATTGCAACGGTCCTCTGGGTGGGGAAGCTCCCCGCATTGCCTGGTATCTGATTGGTAGAAAAAGCTGCTGAAGGTGTGTATGAGAGCTTTGCTCCAGGACTTGTAGTAAATGTGGGAATAAATGTGGGCAATAAAGGGGAGTTAGATTTGTTCTCTGGCTGTGTTGCTCTAATGCCATGCCCCAGGTCATCACATCCTGGTCCCTTCCAACTCTGTAATTCTGTTATTCTATTACATCATTTTAATTGTAAAAGATGCAATGGTTGCAGTCATAGGAAAACCCAATTTCTAATCAATCCTCAGGCACAGATATCCATGGGTTTTCTTTGCGTCAGTCACACTCTTTCAACTCTGTTATGAAGAACAGTAGGATAAGAGAATATTAGATACTTAAGTTCTTGAGTAAAAGGTGGGACATACAAGTGGGCAGTGGCGCAGGACAATTTGAAAAATAAGCATATTAATTTGGTACTTTATATCAAACAGCACAAACTTTGCTTAAAGTCATTGAAGTAATAATAATGTGGTGGTTGTGGTGATGGTGATAATGACGATGATGATATCATGTATCCATTATTGAACAAGGTCTAAATATTATAATGCACGTTAAAGTAGTTTTTAGAAAAACAAAAACAATCTTCTGTTCAGAACATGACCAATATTCCATATCTATTTCCTGCTACAAGCCATTGTCCAAGATAGGAGTGAGAATTGCCAGATGATTAAGCAATAACACAAATTAAAATACTATTTGAGCAATAGTAGTTAGATTTAAACATTGCTTTGACAGTGATTGCCCCCAACAATCTGGGTTCTCATTTTACGGACCTCAGAAGTATGGAAAGCTGACTCAACCTTGAGCCAGTGAGATTTGAACTGCCAAATCAGAAGTAGCCTGCAATACTGCATTCTAACCATTGCACCACTATGGCTCTTATAATAATTATGTCTGAGTTGTGTCATTTCCTTGAGTTGATATATGTTAGCCATCTGTATCCTTCACCTGCATTCAGTTATGATCCAGATGTTTTGCATTCAAAAGAAAAAAATGAATAGCTATTAGAATATAGAAAATGTTTTACAGTTTGGTCCACAAATTAGATTTGATTATATACTGTTCTGATCAAACAACCCTGCTATTCTGTTACAAAACAAGTACAAAACTATTTCAAAATATTTGTCATCAACAAGCATATTGTCATAATTTTAGTATTTTTAAGGAGATAATTTTGGAGTTTGTGAATAGACCACCTCTCCAAAACCATGCATTTTTTTTAAACAATGGATTATTATTTCATGTTATATTTCATGCATTTTGACAGAATGAGTTATTCGTCTGCAGATGACAGATTATAGTTTACTTTCCACTCAATTTCAAGTAGACTGATGTATTATAGTTTACCTTCTACTTACAAGTACATTTCAGAAGAATATTATCATAAGGGAAAGTTTTTTACTAGTTGTGTGAGAGACTATAGTAGTTTGTGATATATCTTTTGTTATGGTTTTTTCCCATTATTAAAGACAGTTTTAAAAAATACCCATGATGAATACATTTGACTTTGGTAAACATTTTCAGAGGTTTTTTTATATTGGTACAGAAATTTTGGGAGAGAATGCTGGAAGTTATTAGAAAAAATATTTTGAGTACAGTACATGTTGGGGAAACTATTCTATCCTATTGTTGTTTTCCAGTTTATAAAACATAATATGTGTTCTGTCTGGGTCACTCCAGAAGCCAATACCAACCCAAAAAGAGAAGCCAGACACACTGGTAAAAGGCAACGGCAGTTTTATAAAATTCAAGAAAAACACAGGTAACAGAAAATGTCCTTACAAACAGGAAAATGCTGTATCTTCAGATATATCCACGAAGGCAAAAGTCCATGCAGCAATACAGAATTCTTGCTGCCAAGCCAAGGCTGTAGATAGCAGACCTACACCTCCCACGGGTCTTCCAAAGCTGCTGGGCCACAAGCCAGGAACAGAGACGCCGAGAAACAAGACAGGATAACGCAACTCCAAACTGATAACACTCCACATGGCTTCAAGGGCTTGCCTGCCTTTTAAACCCTGCTAAGGAGGACCACACTCAAACCCAGCTGTTCCTAATTCAGTGCTAATAATACTTCTTTAATTGCTCCTTTCTTTGATCTGTCCGTCTCTGTCGCATGTCAATGACGGCTTGTGCATCATCACCTAATGACTTCAAGCTACTGGCTGGGGAGAGCCCCCCCCCAGGGCTCTCATGCTGTTCTCCTTCATCCCATTCCTGACTTTCCTCTCCCCCGTCCGACTGTTCAGCCCCCTCCTCTTCGCTGTCCTCCTCCTCTGGGCATGGAGCCAGCAGAGACACAGCTAGTTCCTGAGCAGCCTCAGGCTGAATCACAACAATATGCAGCCAGATAAGGGCTGTATGCAAAGAACCTGGTGAGCTATGGTAGCTGCATACACCGAGAGGTGGTATTCAGCCGATTCGGACCAATTTTCATGAACCCGTAACAGAAATTTTGAGTAGTTTGGAGAACTGTCAAATACACCTCTGGCTGCCCTGATCTGCCTGTCCCTTCCCTTCCAGGAGTCCTCATGTGCCCTGTTTTGGCTCCCAGGGGGACTGTAAGGGGGCCCATTAAGCCCAAAATGGGGCATGGGAATGAAGCATAGGGGAGCTCCCCTGTGGCCCATTTTTGCTCCCAGGAGGATGCAGGAAGGTCCAGCTTGTAAGGCTGGAGCACCCAATCAATCTTATTTACTGCCTCCCAGCCAGGGGGAGGCTACTGCCTGGACAGGGGGGGGGATACAGTGGGATAGTGAAAATGGACCTCCACCCCAGAGCTTCCAATTTGCACTAAAAGATGTTGAAAGAAAATGCAGGGCATCCTGCATAAGCCATGCCCATAGTGTGGTAGTAAAAATTTTGGTAGCCCTTCACTGCTCCCAGCTGATCGGCGTGGTCGGTCTATTGCTGCCTCATAACCTCACAGGTGATCGGCTGCATCTTCTTTTGTTGCCCTGCACAGGAGAATGGAGCTGGAAAGCAGGTTAGTAGGGTGGGGAGGGAATGGGGATTTTTAAGTATCCTTCCCCTGGAGTGGGGAGGGAATGGGGATTTTTAAGTATCCTTCCCCTGGAGTGGGGAGGGAATGGGGATTTTGCAATATCCTTCCTCTGCCGTGCCCACCAAGCCACACCCACAGAACTGTTAATTTAAAAAATTGAATCCCACCACTGCACCGCTGTAGTTATAGAGTTGAGGTGTTCTCAGAGAACTTAAATCAGTAGTGGGTTTGCTGGTACGGCTAATTGTGCAACAGCTCTATGCAAATCAAAGGTGACAAGATTCAAGTTGGATTTTATCTTAGAGGTTAGAAAGGAACAAGATTGAACCATTTTGAAATTCATTTCCAATTTCAACCATATAACCAGGAAATATGTTTACAGTGGCTTCAGTTTTGGGGGGAATGAAATGAAAATAGTGGGACTTTTGAAATTCTACGGGACATCAATTCTGGGAAGTTTGAGTAATTTTACACAATAAATGTTTCAAAATGTTGGTATCTGTTATAAAATAGAGCAGTGTTTTTCAACCAGTGTGCCGTGGCACACTAGTGTGCCGCGAGACATGGTCAGGTGTGCCGCGAAGCTCAGAGAGAGAAAGAAAGAAAGAGAGAGAGAAAGAAAGAGAGAGAGAGAGAAAGAGAACAAGAGAAAGAAAGCAAGAGGGAGAGCAAGAGAGAGAGAGCAAAAGAGAGAAAGAAAGCAAGAGAGAGAGAAAAAGAGAGGGAGGGAAGGAGAGAGAGAGAAAGACATAGAGGGAGGTAAGGCGGGAGAGAAAGAGAGCAAAAAAGAGAGGAAGGAAGAGAAAGAAAGAGGGATGGAGAGAGAGAAAGAAAGAGGAAGGAAGGGAGAGAGAGAGAGATAATTTTTTTCTCCAAACTTTTTTTAGCCCCACCCCCCCGCCCCGCTCAGTGTGCCCCAGGGTTTCGTAAATGTAAAAAACGTGCCGTGGCTCAAAAAAGGTTGAAAATCACTGAAATAGAGAACACAAACCAGCCTCCAGAAAAGTTGAATATAGAAATGTTAGATCCAGGTTTTTTTCTCTCAAACTTGAAAATTTTAAGATGAGTGGACTTTAACTCCCAGAATTGTCCAGCCAGTAGCTGGAATTAAAGTTCATTCAACTTATTGCTAAGTTTGAAAAACACTGATTCAGAGTGAACGAATACAGAAAGTGACCTGCTCTGGATGTCCATGGGAGCTTCTAAAGTGAAAGGGAATGACAACGTGCATCATCACTTCATAATAATATAAAGTTATGGTAGTTGCATAATGATCTCATATTATCTGCATCACCATTTTGGCATCATTGTGTTTTACTTCCTCTTAAAAATTTCAAGTTCTTTTTTCAAAAATAAAATGTTGCTAAAAGGAGAAAACCCCACCCCTCTGACTATTTCTGGTCTTACAGGCTTGTTTGCCTGGCTCATTGACCAGATTCTCATGTCAATGTAACGGCGTTCATTACATTACACAACCTTTAGTTTTACATTACTTTACTCCATAGAAGAAAGGAAAGCTGTAACAACCAGACTTTGCAAAGCTAGAAAACACCCAAGAGACCAACAAGTCAAACTTTTAATCTGCTCTGATCTGGTTCAGTAATTCAGTCATTCAAATATAAGGAGTAATCCAATTACGCTAGGTGTTATTCAAATAGCAAAATCCCTGGGTAGATTCACATAGCTATTCTTGCTAGGTAGAAAGATATGCACTCGTTTTATTGAACACAGCATAAAATACAACATTCTCCTTTATTTTACAATAAAGTATACTGAAATAGCACATGAATGAAACACGTTAGGAAAAGAAAAACAGCTGGTAAATCAACCACAGCATAATAATATCCTACTGCAAATGCAAGGTCTGATCTAATTATTCAAAAATAAGTTTCTTATTTGATTCACACATTGGAAAAAAACCCTCCACATCCATCAGATTGTTAGCCTTGTTGCTGAATTATCATTTGTTGTAATGTGGCATGCTAATTCTGATTTCTAAAAATGTTGGAAGCACCAGATGGAAAACTTCCTTTACCAAAGCCACTTTTTGAATTAATTTCTGCTGTGTATCATTGCTCCATGTAGATTATATATGATAATAACTTTACAAAAACCTCACCCATACTCTAGTTGGTCATTAAAAAATGAATATACTGAATTTTAGAAAGTTATCCACTGGAGTAATTGCCTATCCATGAGAGAAAAGAATGAAAGAATAACCTCTTAGAATAAATATTGGTGCAAGTTACTTTCTTCATTTTTGACTTGATCATAGCATTGGATCCATCAGCCAGATATAGTTTCTCTAGAGGTACTGTATATACCATATTCCATCATCAGTGCCCTTTAGTAGCTAAACAAAGCAATTCCTATAATGATATCTAGTACAAAGCATGAAATGCAAAAATGAAGGTATACAAAAGGATTATCATTTTTACTATGATTTTCCAAATATGCTGTTAAGAATTCATTCAAACAGATCAATACATTTCCTCAGCAGCAATCAACACTCATATAAGCAGAGATTTACGCGAAGATTAACACTAGACTAGGCCAATAATCAAGCAAACTATCTTATCCAGACAAACACACTAACAAACACATAGCTCTAGTGATCTCAGAGGCTGATGTCTTAGAAGAACTTGAACGATTAAACATAAATAAGGCAATGGGACCAGATGGCATCCACCCCAGACTTCTTAAAGAACTCAGATCTGTGATTGCTATCCCCTGACTGATTTGTTTAATCAATCCCTGTTAACAGGAGATGTTCCTGATGACTGGAGAATGGCCAGTGTTGTGCCTATCCACAAGAAGGGCAGTACAGAAGAATCTGGTAATTACAGGCTAGCTAGCTTGACATCAGTTATAGTTAAAATGATGGAGACTCTACTCAAAAAGAGGATAAATCGGCGCCTAAAAACCAATAACTTATTGGACCCAAACTAGCATGGTTTTATTGAAGGGACAATAAATGAGGAATGTATCATTAAAAAAATAATCAAGTTAAGCACACAGGAAAATGATTCAGAAAAAAATTAAATTATGTTAATTCTAATTAGAGCATATAAAACATTTGCTAGACCAATTCTTGAATATAGCTCATCCGTCTGGAACCCCCACTACATATCAGAAATTAATACAATTAAGAATGTCCAGAGATATTTCACGAGACGAGTACTATTCACCTCCATTCGCAACAGAATACTTTATGATACCAGGTCTAGAAAATTTAGAACTATGCCGCCTTCACTATGACCTAGGTGTAGCATACAAAATAATATGCTACAATGTCCTACCTGTCAACGACTACTTCAGCTTCAACGCAATAATACACGATCTTGCAATAATGTAAACCACTCCAAACATGATTGCAAAAAATTCCAGAAACAGAGTGGTCAATGCCTGGAATACAATATCTGACTCTGTAGTTTCTACCCCAACCCCCCAAAACATTAACCTTAAACTGTCTACCACTGACCTCACCCCATTCCTAAGAGGTCTGTAAGGGGCCTGCATAAGTATCTACAGTCCCTGTCCTATGTATTCCCCATGTATTTTGTAAAATATCATATACTCAAAAACCATGCTTGAACTTTTATATATTCATATTAGCTTTGTTTGTATTCATATACACACTTGACAATATAAAAAAATAAAATAAAATAATCATAAATTACATCAGAACATGGCTGGTGAACAAGGATGTCAATGAGGTAATACTAAAACTCTTAAGGCTGAATTTCTGGAAGGGTTTTTCGAATTAACTGTACCCTGATAAAAGAGGGTTAAAACTTTCAGGCATTTACAAATGTTTCCTCAGAGCTGTTCGTACATTAACTGTTTGAAGGAATTGAAAGGATTTTTTTTTCTTTATAAGTTTGCTTATATTGTTACCAATAATTTATCCGGCTTTATTTATTATTTATCATATTCATTTTATGTGAAAGAATATTGAATATGATAAATATTGCTTTCTGGAACATTCTGACAAATTATTTACATTTTGCCTGCTCAAAATTGAATAGGCCCATTATAGAATAGAATAGAATTATTTTATTGGGCAAGTGTGATTGGACACACAAGGAATTTGTCTTTGGTGCATATGCTCTCAGTGTACATAAAAGAAAATATTTTTCTACAACAGATAGACTACTCTGGTTTTTCAGAAAATCAGCCCAATTAGGTGGGGGGGAGGGGAGTTGCACAAACTTCTAAAACCTTCATTGGCATTTTACTGTTTGAATTCAGTTCTTCAGTTCCAACAGCTTTGTATATAATGCACAATGACATAAACACAAATATTGAAGCAATCCACATATAATTAAATTCACAGCTGTCACTAGTACAGGACATAGGAAATACAATAATTGGTGCTAAAGTCTCAGGGTACAAGACAATAATGTCATGCTGATGTTGCTGGATGAAAGCAATGTTGGGCTTGGTCATGAAAAACTATGAAATGGCCAATAGCGTTAGAAGAAATATTGTTGGTGGTGCATAAAATGTTGTTTTCTGTGATTGTGTGGTTTTATTTGGAACCTGCTGAGTCATAGAAGTGAGGTGGATGGTGTAGAAATTTGATAAACAGTTCTTCACATACCTGCTTTTTGCACCTATAGCACATAACATAGTAACACATTTATTAAGAGAAGCAGGATTTTATTGAAGAAATAAGACCATCCATCTCTCTCTCTCTCTCTTTCTCCTTCTCTCCCTCTCTCCACCTCTCTTTTTCAAACACTTCATTACACTGATGGTCCTCTGTGGTCTCTCAGCTTGCTTGAAAGAGCCACGGTTGCTCAGTGGTTAGAGCACAGTACTGCAGGTTACTTCTGCTGCTCACCAGCTGCCAGCAGTTTGACAGATCGAATCTCATCAGGCTCAAGGTTGACTCAACTTTGCAGCCTTCTGAGGTGGGTAAAATGAGGACCCAGATTGTTGGGGGCAATATATTTTACCCTAGACTGTCTACAGCTGACCCCCTCTGCATTGGTTGCCGATCAGTTTCCGGTCACAATTCAAAGTGTTGGTTATGACTTATAAAGCCCTTCATGGCACCGGACCAGAATATCTCCGGGACCGCCTTCTGCCGCACGAATCCCAGCAACCGGTTCGGTCCCACAGAGTTGGCCTTCTCCGGGTCCCGTCGACTAAACAATGTTGTCTGGCGGGACCCAGGGGAAGAGCCTTCTCTGTGGTGGCTCCGACCCTTTGGAACCAGCTCCCTCCTGAGATTAGGATTGCCCCCACCCTCCTTGCCTTTTCGCAAACTCCTTAAAACCCACCTCTGCCGTCAGGCATGGGGGAACTGAAACATCTCCCCCTTGCCCATGTTGTTTTGGTGTTAGATTGATTGTGTGCTTGTTTTTTAATATTCTGGGGTTGTTTTTTATGAATTTTTTAGCTTAAAATTGTAATTGGATTGGTGGGTATTGGATTTGCTATTATGTATTGTTTTTACTTTGTTGTGAGCCGCCCCGAGTTTGCGGAGAGGGGCGGCATATAAATCCAATAAATCTAATCTAATCTAATCTCCCTGTTTCTAAAAGGTCTAATCTAATCTCCCTGTTTCTAAAAGGTCTGTAAGACATAAGCGTGCTTATCGTCCCTGTCCTGTTGTCCTTGTTTTATCATTATTTTTTACGTACGTTTATACAAACTACTATCCTATGCATGTTTGACAAATAAATAAATATGCTGACTCTGTAAACCACTTAAAGAGGGCTGTATGGCACTGTGAAGCAGTATATAAGTCTAAATGCTATTGCTATTGTTTTCTGTGGCTGCCATATAATGTTAGGATAGGATTTAATATCTGGACTTCTAACATAACTGTCTTATACACTTCTATTTCATTAGCCAGAATAGGACTGAACGTAAAAACCACATAAGGACAAGTCTGCCTTTCTGGTGAACTCTGCTTGAGGAAGTGACTGGCCATAAAGCGGTTCATGGCAGCCCCCCTTGAATAACAAGAATGTGTCAGCAGGATGAGAACTGTGTGATAAAAGAATGCATATTTACATTTCCTGGGGCACACAGGACGAAAGCAGCAATAAAAGACCTTGCTTTGTGGTAAACAGGAGATAACCATATTCACAACAAAGGTCCCAGGAAATTGGCCATAAGAGACATTTGTTCAGTAGAAACTAGTTATGTGCCATATGTAGATAGGAAGGACTAGGAAGTTGTGTCATATCTTAGAGTTATGTTATTGGATGTTTGTATACCACTTGATATATACGTATAACCTTACCCAATTTGCATATTCCCCCCAATAAAAGGAAGTGCACGGCCCAAAACTGTGTCATTTCACCCGGAGAGAAATGTGTCCAAGTTTTCTTTCTAGGATTCGAATTCGTGAGTGACACCACACGTCTGGGTTGCCCTAAGTCCCTCTGAAGACCCTGTTCCCCACAGGGACTTTGCGGCATCCGCAGTTTTCTTGCAGGTGTTTCATTACCCTAACTAGTAACATCAACAGTGTAGTGTTCATTACATCATCAGGTAATGAAATGCCTGCAAGAAAAAAAGCAAACTGGGAGAGCACCAAGGACCCCTTATTTCAACCCTGAGCTACAAATATTCTCCTCTATTGGTAGCATATTACACTATATGACTGCAAAAAATTGTATGCTGCTGACCGGACTTCCTAAATGAATTGAATTATTCACTATTACCTATATTTGTATTTTCTGCATTTTTATTTTTATTTTTATTTAGTTTTAATGGTGTTTTAATATTAATATTTCTAATTTTTTAATATATTTTTATATTTTTATATTAACTTATTAACTTAATCAATCTATTTAATCAATTGGGGGGGCTTAATTGATGCATAACTGGGGTGGGTGTAATAATGTGTATGGGATGAGTGATTGGTATGAGTGGGATGGCTGGAGTGGGTGGGGTTATGCCAGGGATGGGATGAATGGGAATAGTATGAATGATATATTTGGGCCACCTGACGCCGGAGAGGCGGGAGGGGAAGGGGCACCGATCTCTGGGGTGGCAGAGGGTCGGAATATCCCGGTGTTGCTGGGGAGAGGTAGATATGGCGGGAGCCACGGAGTTAGCCGTTCCAGGGGAACCAGGGATCGCTGTCTAATAACTATTCCTTGTTCCGGCTCCGTGAGCTCAACCCAGGGCACTGGTGATGAGTGTAACTCTGGCCCTGGGCTCAGGTTGCTGCTGCTTAATGCCAGGTCGGTGGTAAATAAAGCTCTCCTCATCCGGGATTTAATCCTGGATGAGGAGGCCGACCTGGCATGTGTAACTGAAACCTGGCTGGGCCCGGAGGGAGGAGTTCCTCTCTCGGAAATCTGCCCAGCTGGGTTTTAGATATGGCATCAACCTCGACCCCAGGGAAGGGGGGGAGGAGTGGCTATTATAGCCAGGGAGAGCCTTTGCCTGCATGGGCTCGTTGCTCCGGAGATTGCGGCTTGCGAGTGCCTCCTTGTGAAGTTGGACTTAGGGGTTCAGGTGGGCTTGTTTCTCACATACCTGCCTCCCAGCTGCGTGTCAAAAGCCCTGCCTGTGCTGCTCGAGGAGGTAGCTGGGCTGGCGGTGGAGTTCCCCGGACTTATTGTCCTGGGGGACTTCAACCTACCATCGCTCGGCGAAACCTCTGGGTTGGCACAGGAGTTCATGGCCACCATGACAGCCATGGACCTGACTCAAGTAGTACAGGGTCCAACTCACGAGGGAGGGCACGCACCTGACATGGTATTCCTTTCCGAGCAACTGAGTAATGGTCTGAGACTAAGGGGCTTAGAAGCATTGCCTTTGTCATGGTCAGACCATTTCCTACTACGGCTTGACTTCCTGGCTCCAATCCTTCCCCGCAGGGAGGCAGAACCAATTAAGATGTTCCGCCCCAGACGCCTGATGGACTCAGAGGGCTTTCAGACGGCGCTTGGGGTTATTCCAGAGGCACTCGTCCACAGTTCGGCGGAGTCTCTTGCAGAGGCCTGGAACAAGGCTGCAGCGGAGGCTCTTGACCGGATTGCGCCTTTGCGACCTCTCCATGGCGCTAGACCCCGTAGAGCTCCATGGTTCAACGAGGAGCTCCGGGAGTTGAAACGCCAGAAGAGACGTCTAGAGAAGCGATGGAGGAAGAGTAGGTCTGAATCTGATCAAACACTTGTAAGAGCTTTTAATAAGACTTACAAAGTGGCGCTCAAGGCGGCAAGATGCGCGTACCATGCCGCCTTGATTGCATCAGCGGAATCCCGCCCGGCCGCTCTGTTTAGGGTGACCCGCTCCCTTCTCAACCAGGGGGGAGTTGGGGAGCCCTTGCAGAGCAGTGCCGAGGATTTTAACACGTTTTTCGCTGATAAAATCGCCCAGATCCGGGCCGACCTCGACTCCAATTGGAAAACAGAGTTGACTGACAACGAGTCAGTCGAGGTGACTGGGGCACGTACTTGTCCACCTGTCTGGGAAGAGTTTGATCTGACACCTGATGAAGTGGACAAGGCCATTGGATCTGTGAGTTCCGCCACCTGTTTACTGGATCCGTGTCCCTCCTGGCTGGTCTTGGCCAGCAGGGAGGTGACACGGAGCTGGGTCCAGGAGATTACCAACGCTGCCTTGGGGAGGGGAGTTTTTACAACACTCTATAAAGAAGCGCTCGTGCGCCCCCTCCTCAAGAAGCCTTCCCTGGACCCAGCCGTACTTAACAACTATCGTCCAGTCTCCAACCTTCCCTTTATGGGGAAGGTTGTTGAGAAGGTGGTGGCACTCCAGCTCCAACGGTCCTTGGAAGAAGCCGATTATCTAGGTCCCCAGCAGTCGGGTTTCAGGCCCGGTTACAGTACGGAAACTGCTTTGGTCGCGTTGATGGATGATCTCTGGCGGGCCCGGGACAGGGGTTTATCCTCTGTCCTGGTGCTTCTTGACCTCTCAGCGGCTTTCGATACCATCGACCATGGTATCCTTCTGCACCGGCTGGAGGGGTTGGGGGTGGGAGGCACTGTTCTCCAGTGGTTCTCCTCCTACCTCTCCGGTTGGTCGCAGTCGGTGTTAGTGGGGGGTCAGAGGTCGACTCCGAGGTCTCTCCCTTGTGGGGTGCCTCAGGGGTCGGTACTCTCCCCCCTGCTATTTAATATCTACATGAAACCGCTGGGTGAGATCATCCAAGGGCATGGGGTGAGGTATCATCAGTATGCTGATGATACCCAGCTTTACATCTCCACCCCATGTCCAGTCAACGAAGCAGTGGAAGTGATGTGCCGGTGTCTGGAGGCTGTTGGGGCCTGGATGGGTGTCAACAGACTCAAACTCAACCCGGATAAGACGGAGTGGCTGTGGGTTTTGCCTCCCAAGGACAATCCCATCTGTCCGTCCATTACCCTGGGGGGGAATCATTGACCCCCTCGGAGAGGGTCCGCAACTTGGGAGTCCTCCTCGATCCACAGCTCACATTAGAGAACCATCTTTCAGCTGTGGCGAGGGGGGCGTTTGCCCAGGTTCACCTGGTGCACCAGTTGCGGCCCTATCTGGACCGGGACTCATTGCTCACAGTCACTCATGCCCTCATCACATCGAGGTTCGACTACTGTAATGCTCTCTACATGGGGCTACCTTTGAAAAGTGTTCGGAAACTTCAGATCGTGCAGAATGCAGCTGTGAGAGCGGTCATGGGCTTACCTGGGTATGCCCATGTTTCACCATCACTCCGCAGCCTGCATTGGCTGCCGATCAATTTCGGGTCACAATTCAAAGTGTTGGTTATGACCTTTAAAACCCTTCATGGCACTGGACCAGAATATCTCCGAGACCGCCTTCTGCCGCACGAATCCCAGCGACTGATTAGGTCCCACAGAGTGGGCCTTCTCCGGGTCCCGTCAACTAAACAATGTCGGTTGGCGGGCCCCAGGGGAAGAGCCTTCTCTGTGGCGGCCCCGACCCTCTGGAACCAACTCCCCCCAGAGATTAGAACTGCCCCTACTCTCCCTGCCTTCCGTAAAGTCCTTAAAACCCACCTTTATCGTCAGGCATGGGGGAAATGAAACACCTCCCCCGGGCATGTACAATTTATGTATGGTATGTTTGAGTGTGTGTTTGTTAGCAAAATGGGGTTCTTTTAAATATTTTAAGTTATATTTGAATTTGTTATAAATTGTTGTGTTGTGCTGTGAGCCGCCCCGAGTCTGCAGAGAGGGGCGGCATACAAATCTAAATAATAAATAAATAAAATAAATAAATAAATGTGTTATTTTAAAAAACAAGCTGTCTTGAAAATAAAAAAGCAAAGATGAAATGACAAGAATAGGTATATTTGGGTAAATACAGAGCTAGTGAAGCATCAGTGGAAAGTCAAGGCTATTTAGTTTTTGAAACTTTCTTACTAGAGGCAAAAATCATTTGTTCAACACATTTCTGATTAGTTAAGTGCTTTCTTGTATATTTAAAGTGCGGGAATTTCAATTCCTGGTCAATTGTCCCTTGACATTATAGGTTAATGAGTCATGAAATATGCCTTACGCCAAAGTCGATAAGCATATGGAACAAATCAAGCACTCCTAAGCCTGTACATCCTTGAAATATGGCTGAGTCAGTCTCAAATGAAGTGATTCATAAACAAAACACTTAACTTCAGAGTATTAAACTGCCACTGAGATTTCATAGAAATCCAACCTAGATTCTACAACTAGTCTGGATTTGACATTCTTGGTGGAACAATTTTACATCTCACAAACCTATCTGGAATCAAAGTAACATTTATTTGTGAGCATTTAGAAGTTATAGGGAAATAAAGTGATTAAATCACATATAGTCTTTTCCGGTTGAATTTGCCAACAAGTCAATCTCCACCTTGCCCTGGTTGTAATGATTTTTTAATACTTCTTGCAATGACTTCTTTGCCGACTTATCTTTGTTTTTGCTAGCTTTAGTAAAGTTGCAAAGAATACGTTGTTATGAAGATTCTGGCATTTATTGTATATCTTCTGGAAGAGATGTATGATCCACCTGTAGTTTCAATTAAAAAGAAAGGTAACGTCATCAAGCACCTCCAAAAGCAGATAAAGATTTACATAAACTTGTTTACAGAAATTTGCATACTTCAAATTTATTTTAGAAAAATGGCTCTGTATCTTGTGCACGTACCATTCGTTAGCACAGCTAATTCGTTATGGCTTTTATGCAAGTGTAAAAAAAAATGTCAGTGTAAAAAAAGAAAACACTTTCAAATGCCATTCTAAAAACAGCTGCATTTAAAAAACAGATGGAAGCCCAAATAACTGGACACAGAAATTAGCTGTGCCTATTCAAGATTTGAAGGAGATTTTCAAACTATATAGATGCACCCAGAGAAGTATTGTAATTTTAAAAGAATTATTATATATTTTAGTAAAACGTGGCACCCCTTAGCCACATACCCTTTATGCATTCCCTGTTAGCTGTTGATGTCATTATCTTTATTTTTGTGGTCCTTTAAACCAGATGTTTATTTGTTTGTTTGTTTGTTTTGTCCAATACACAATAATACACACTGAGGGTTATAGAGGATATAATCAAGTAGAATGTATTAAAGGGGGAATAGAGGAGAAAATAAAGGAGTGAAATATAACTATGAGAGAATAGCAGAAATGATATAGGTATAGAAGAGAAGATATAGGAGATATAGGAGAGACAATAGGACAGGGGACGATAGGCACTCTGGTGCACTTATGTACATCCCTTACTGAACAACCTTTTAAATAGAGGACTTGTTGTCTGCCAAACCTTCAAATTAAAGGCTATACTCTATAGATGTGATGGTGAACCTATGGCATGTTTGAGCCTTTGCAGGCACGCAAACCACTGATTAGCTCAGCTACAGAGCACATGTGTGCGTGCCTGCCACAAGCCACCTGATTTTCGGGTCAGACACTCACATGCTTTCTCCTAACTTTCTGAAGCCCATGCCTTCCCAGATCTCTGGAGATTCCACCCCAGTGTTGTTTGAGCACATAAGGCTTGTTCCACCCCTCTCAGCTCCATTTGGGGAAAGGAGGCTTTCACCCCTCTCAGCTCCATGTGGGGAAAGGAAAGCTTTTCCCGCCATCCCAGTTCTATTTGGAGAAAACAGGATTTCCTGCACTCCCAGCTCCGTTTGGGGAAAGGAGGCACACACACTCACACACACACTGTTTGGGGAAATGAGACTTCCCAACCCATAGCTCCTTTTGGGGAAGAGAAGCTTTTCCCCCTCCCTGCTCCATTTGGGGAAAGGAGCTTTCACCCCTCCCAGCTCAGTTTGGGGAAAGAAGGTTCCTCCCCCCACTATTTTAGGATGTGAGGCCAAAACAGGGGGTGTAACACACACACATGTGCAGGGGGTAGGACATACAAGAGGGGCATTGCATTAAGGGTGTGGGCACTTGTGCACGTGCAATAGTGCACACTTTCAGCACCTGAGGGAAAAACGGTTTGCCATCACTGCTCTATAACAAATACAGTGGTACCTCATCATACGAACTTAATTGGTTCCAGGAGGAGGTTCGTAAGGTGAAAAGTTCGTAAGATGAAACAATGTTTCCCATAAGAATCAATGTAAAAGCAAATAATGCGTGCAAATCCTTCAGGAAAATCCCAAACTTTAGAAAGGAGGCGAACAGAGGGCAGGGAGGAGCAGCTAAAGGGGGCGGGTGGAAGAAGCAAGGCTAGGCTAAAGGGTGAGTGGGAAGGAAGGCAAGGGGGGCGCCCCTCCCTTTTCTTTCTTCAAAAGACACCCTTTCAGTTCCTTTGCAAGCATGTTGTTCTCTGCAAAAATTTTCCTCCCCCAAGCTGCTCCTCCCTCCTCCCTTTTCTTTCTTAAAAAGACACCCTTTCAGTTCCTTTGCAAGCACGTTGTTCTCTGCAAAATCTTTCCTCCAAACTGCCCCTCCCTTTTCTTTCTTCAAAAGACACCCTTTCAGTGCCTTTGCAAGCATGTTGTTCTCTGCAAAATGTTTCCTACTCCAAGCAGCCCTGCCCTTTTCTTTCTTCAAAAAAGAGGAAAAAAAGAAACCCCTTCATCCCTGCAGCAGCTGCTTGGGTTTGTAAGGTGAAAATAGTTCGTAAGAAGAGGCAAAAAAATCTTAAACACTTGGTTCGTATCTTGAAAAGTTCGTTAGAAGAGGCGTTCGTAAGATGAGGTACCACTGTATTTCACTCTATAAAGAAGGAATTAGGGGTTTTTTTTATCTTCCATACAGATCTGGGGCTTTATATTCCTATTTCTTTATAAGGTTTTTGAATTTTAAGCTTCCAGGCATGGTGCATATATTCCAGTATATAAAGTTATAATAATGAGAAAAGTACAAGTTTATTGTTGTGCTGAGATTTTTTTTGTATAAAACGATGGATTGTGTTTTGTGTTAGGTATTCTATTTTGCAATGCCAAAACCATAAAATCTCCATACCAAACATAGACAATAATGTTGTATTCTAAATATGAAAACACAAACACAAAAGTCACAGGAAACCAATCCAAAATGGGAGGTCATGCTGAAAGCAATTTATGACCGCTTCAGAGTCATTCATTCATTCATTCATTCATTCATTCATTCATTCATTCATTCATTTATTTATTTATTTATTGGATTTGTATGCTGCCCCTCCCCATAGTCTTTAATTTAACTTTATTTTGATTTCAGATGAAAGTAGAAAGGGTTAGGTTCTGACTTACCTCGCTATCGGTTTGCTTCTTCATGTGCCATGCTGGTGCATAGGCGTGCATGCAGTGCTAAAAACCCAGCTTCTGCAAAGCGAAAAACAAGATGGTGGCGTCTATGGCGCCACCGAGAGAGCTAACCATTACTGCCAATTCAGCCAGTGTAGGAAAAATCCCGCTACCGGTTCTATAGAACTGGTCCAAACCAGCAGGAACCCACCTATGAAGTACAAACAAAATTATTGGCTATAGGAAACCTCCAAAATAATTTATATTTATGAAACTGTGCTTTCAAAGTCTATTGGGAAAATAAGCATAATTTATTTATGCCTTCAGTTTTATATAATGTGGTTCAAACCATGAAAAATGGCTACATAATTAAGCAAACAAAGTGTCTATCATTATGCGTTTACACAAGCTGTCCTTCCAGACCTCTGAGGGCCAGCATCAATATTCTGTATATAACCATATTATTCCAATGGTATATGAGAAAATATTGGGTAAGTTGCTTTAAAATCCTTTGAATTCTCTAGAAATCTATCAGGCACCAATGACAAATGAATACCTTCCAAATATAACTCTACAATACTCCATTTAGCACTGGTGGAAAATTGTCCTCTTTGATAGATTATGGGAGTGGCAGTCTACCATATTCAGGGGGCATTCAAGTGGAAAGAAAACAAAGTGTGAAATTCAATCACTGGAATAAAACCCCTTGTTCCAAAACAAGTCTTTATCTGCCCATCACAGTCCTAACAAAGTGAAGCATGGTAGGAAACACAGCTTTAAATAAAAAACAAAAAACCTTTCTGGCCAAGTCCTGGAGATGAACTGTTTTAAATGGAGGGAGGGAAACATGAGGTCATTTTTCTTGGCAAAAAATGCTTGCACGGTTTCCATCAACTTCAGTAGCAACATTTCTCTCTGCTATGAAAAAACTGGGCACTGACTTCTGTGGTGTCACTTGGAGGACAAGCCAGCCCCAAAAGCAAACTTATCGTTGTCCTATGAAACTTAAGCCTAAAAAAATTAAATTTCATAATGCAACATTGCATATTTAAACAGCTGTACAGTGGTTAGCTGCTATAGGTCAGTTACATAAAATATTCTCTGTATGTAGGTTTATGTATGTGTGTAGGGATGTGGGGGTGTGGATGTGGATGGGTATCACATTTTTTTTAAAAAATCTCCAATTCTAAACAGTAGTGCCATTGTTATTTATTTGCTAACTCTGGTTATCATTTTAACCCCCTTTGCAGTGTTCCCTCTAATTTTTTTGGGGGGTGGGCGGAAAAGTATAGTGTCTGAGCGGCAGTCCCTTCGGGACTGGGCGGCACAGAAATAATAAATAAATAAATAAACAAACAAACAAACAAAAACCCACCCTGTTTTGCCTCAGAGAATTTCAAAATAAAATACTGTATTGTGTGTCTATAACAGTGAGCTCATAATAGGGCAACTCTATCAATATCAAAATGCCACTTAAATAGTTGAGCTAGTTTCAAACTAGATTTTGATTTTCTTTCTCTCTTCCTTACTCCCATTCGTTTTCTTTCTCTTTTCCTTCCTCTCTTTTTTCTATCTGTTTCTCTCTCTTCCTCTCTTCCTCTCTATCTCCTTCCACCTCACTCTTTCCCTCTCGGCTTCTGGGCAGGTTTGGAAAACTCTGAGTTGATGATGATTTTTAAGTGAGCGATTGCTCAGTGCTCAGCTTAGAGGGAATTATGCCCCTTTGTGGTTGCTTTGTGGTTGGGATCTCTTAAACATTGAATTAATCAAATTAATCAAGAATATATAGATGATAGATAGAAAATATCAGATAGATAGATAGATAGATAGATAGATAGATAGATAGATAGATAGATAGAAAGAAAGAAAGAAAGAAAGAAAGATAGATAGACACAAACAGACAGACAAAATGGTTTAATCCTGGGTTTTTCCTTCTCCTCTTTCTTTTGTTTTTAATGCAGCCTACTTTGATCTTGCTTGAGAAAGCATTAGAGACAGATTTTCTTTGTTCTTTGCATATTAGCTAGCACTCCACAAACTATTTAAACCATCTTCTTTTAATTTACTCCTATAGAAATGTGATGTATACTTCAGCCACAAAGCAACATGCAAGGGCATATTTGAATGAAAATCCATTTATTTTATGACCAAACTAGAAGGGTTTGCTTTTTGCCTTCCCGAAACTAAGGCATCAAGACATCAAGCATCCTATAAAGAAAAAAATGTGGCTGTGGGAGACACCAATTAAGTTAGCATAATTGCTTTTAACCACCCATTGTTTATTAAGTTTTGCTAGAGAGCAATATGAATCTTTGTAAGAGTGAGGAACTGGCTCTTTGGATTGTTTTGGACCAAGAGATTTACAAGCCTTTTTAGCAGTAGTAGTAACTAGTTTTATAATTGTAACTATTAGAAAGTTTAACAAAATCTTGTTATCTTAGTAGAAAAATGCCCTCTGAAAATCATCATAAATGAGATTCAAAAGGAGAAAACTGAAGTATCTGATGGATAAGGAGCATAAATATCTGAGGCCGTCTTTCCATACCAGCTAATTCTTAACTATTCCTTCTAAGTGTCTTCACCTCTTGTATTTGAAGTAACAATATCTTGTAGCACCTAGCTTCCAGATATGACCAGGCGTGTAGTCTTTGCATTACAAACATTCATTTGATTCTCCAAAGTTACAAAAGCAGGATTGGTTTATTAAATTAGGGTTTTTAAATTAACTTAAATATTAGATTTGTTTATATTGTCTTATTATTGTTGTTAGCCGCGCCGAGTCTACGGAGAGGGGCGGCATACAAATCAGATAGATAGATAGATAGATAGATAGATAGATAGATAGATAGATAGATAGATAGATAGATAGATAGATAGATAGATAGATAGATAGATTTACAGCCTGTTCTTGAGATTAAAACTGCCATAGGATCCTTGGTCTTGTAATCAAAATTTGGAAGCTTGGCAACCATCATGTATTTTTATTTATTTATTTATTATTTGGATTTGTATGCAGCATCCTGGGGCCATGTAATCACTGGATCAAGTCATCTTGGTGTAACTCTTTGGTTCTCAGTGGCAACAAGATGTTTCTTGGATGCAGAAAAAAGTGGACTCTGAAGCAGTGGATTTTGCGACAGCTTTAAGAAGTTGACCATCATCTCCAGAATTAACAATGAGTTTTGCTGAACAGGCCAGAAACCTTAGATCCATGAGGGCAAACCTACATCACGCATACCACAGGTGGCACACTGAGCCCTCCCTGCAGGCATGCGAAGCATTGACGAGCTCAGCTCCACAGCACATGTCTGCGTGTCTCTCACCAGCCAGCTGATTTCTGGGTCAGAAACTCGCATGCTTTCTCCTCATTTTCTGCAGCCTGTGCCTTCCCAGATCTCTGGAGATTCCACCCCAAGGCTGTTTGAGCATAGAAACATAGAAACATAGAAGTCTGACGGCAGAAAAAGACCTCATGGTCCATCTAGTCTGCCCTTATACTATTTTCTGTATTTTATCTTAGGATGGATATATGTTTATCCCAGGCATGTTTAAATTCAGTTACTGTGGATTTATCTACCACGTCTGCTGGAAGTTTGTTCCAAGGATCTACTACTCTTTCAGTAAAATAATATTTTCTCATGTTGCTTTTGATCTTTCCCCCAACTAACTTCAGATTGTGTCCCCTTGTTCTTGTGTACACTTTCCTGTTAAAAACACTTCCCTTCTGGATCTTATTTAACCCTTTAACATATTTAAATGTTTCGATCATGTCCCTGCTTTTCCTTCTGTCCTCCAGACTATACAGACTATACAGCACACAAGGCTTCCCCCCTTCCTAGTTCCATTTGGGGAAAGGAAGCTTTTCCCCCTCCTACATGTGAAGCACACACATGTGCAGGGAGCAGGACGTGCAGAAGGGGCATTACTTTATGGGTAATAGTGCACGTGTGCACTTTCAGCACCCGAGGGGGGAAAAGGTTTGCCATCACTGCCCTAGATAGTGCCTTCGATGCATCCTCTATAAATATAAGAAAATAAGCTAGACAAGTAGTTTATCCACTTTACAGAAATTATTTCACAACTCTGTAATACAAAACAGGATGCTATTTGAAGAACTGCTATTTTTGTTTCAAAGAATTTTGTTAAAAATTCAACTGAACTTTTTGTACTGGGTTCTTTCATTGATATATTTATTAGTATTCTTAAGGAACTTATAAAACAAGACTGTTTACAAGACCTAGTTTCTTCTTCTGCAAGACTTGTGTGTTTTGTGCGCCTGTTCTTCCTTCTTCTAATTTGCCTGGATCATATATTAAGTTAGATGTATAATTCCTTCCATTTCCTGGATCTTTCTACCCTAGACCCATTTTGAAAAACTTATTGTTGTCAGCTTTAACATTTTTGGGTCAGGCATTGAAGAAGATGCCTATAGGGGAAGATAGCAGGATGATTATAATGTTTGTAAGCCACTCGGAGTCATTAAGAGTGAAGGAGGGACATATAAATCTTCTAAATAAGTAACTATTTGACATTGTCAATACTTACAGCATCTTACTGCACTTGGCTAAGGTGTACCAAGAGTTGGTGAGGTGAGGTGATTAGATAGGTAGGTAGGTAGGTAGGTAGGAAGAAAAGAAGGAATGGAGGGAGAGAGGGAGGCAGAAGGGCATTATTTTGTTGGTCACATTTTAGCCTGTTTCTGTGGCTCCTTTGGACAGTTTACCAAATGACTTACCTTGGGAAATTCACCCAAGGTAGTGACAAAAATATGTTTCAGTCCCACTTTTTTTTCTTCACAATGTAAGATGCAAGTCAAACCTTCTGCCCACCAGGCATTTAAATGATGCAGAATAGTTAGTATGAGCAATCTAGGGCTTTGCTAGACAAACCAATGTGGTAGGTTAAGTGATGAATAGTCCCTTGGGAAATCCAGATCAGGTGCCCTCTGAGTCACAGAAACTAGTGGCAATCCTACCCCAGAGGGCCACTGCAGTGTGGGGAAATGTGAACAGGGTAATCTCTGTATGCCAACTTGCATTCTTGAATTAAATGTGAGATATAAATGTAACATTACAACTTTTCATCCAAAGTTGCTGGGAATATAGTGGAAGGACATAAGTCTTTTGAATTGAGAGGACTGGGACAGAAATGGCAATTGAATTCAAACAATTGAAAGTCACTCTGCTGATTACAGCAGTAGTTTCCCAAACTTTTGGTACCAGGGACCAGTTTTGTGGAAATCAATTTTTCCAGACTGGAAGGAGGAGCATGCAACACATGGGCAGTTTACAGTAGGGTTCACACTTCTACAAAAATCTAATGCCTGATAATTTGAGGTAAAACCGAGGCAGTGATGCTAGTTGTTAGGGAGTAGATGCAAATATAGATATAGCTTTGGTTGTTTGCCTGCCACTCACCTCTAGTTATGATGGTCCAGTTCCTAACAGGCCATGGACCCATACTGGTCCATGATCTGGGAGTTAGGGGCCCCTGGATTACAGCTGCCAGTGGGAACCCAGGCCATTCTATCCAGGGGACATTTGTTAGAACAGTAAGAATGATTCATCTCTATTCTATGATGCACAATTCCATTACGTCATTTGGATTCCTATTATGTCTATTGTAAGAATTTAAAAAAGCTATACTTTGTAAACAACACACAAATCTGGCTTTTATGACCATTTCATGATTTCACTGAATATTCCAGAAAGGTTACTTTCTAGTGTTATTTTCCCGCACCCCTTTCACAAACCCAGGAAAAGAAATTACTCATGTTTACTCCACTTATTCAACAATGTATTACATTTAATAATAATAATAATAATAATAATAATAATAATAATAATAATAATTTATTAGATTTGTATGCCGCCCCTCTCCAGAGACTCGGGGTAGCTCAGAACAATAACAACAACAGTATGACAGTGTAACAAATCTAATATTTAAAGAAACATCTAAAAACCCATAATTTAAAAACTATACAACAAAAGCATGCCATACATAAAACTATACAAGCCTGGGGGAGATGTCTCAATTCCCCTATGCCTGGCGATACAGGTGGGTCTTAAGTAATTTGCGAAAGACAAGGAGAGTGGGGGCAGTTCTGATCTCTGAGGGGAGTTGATTCCAGAGGGCCAGAACCGCCAGAGAAGGCTATTCCCCGGGGCCCACCAGACGACATTGTTTAGTCAACGGGACCTGGAGAAGGCCAACTCTGTGGGACTTTATCGGCTGCTGGGATTCGTGCTGCAGAAGACAGTTCTGGAGGTATTCTGGTCCGATGCCATGTAGGGCTTTAAAGCTCATTCCCAACACTTTGAATTGTTACCAACACTTTGAACATGCTTTAAAATGCAAGTTTAAAATTTAAAAGTTAAACTTGCATTTTCAAAAAAAAACCCAGATCCCTGTTACAATCCTCAAAAACAGGCTGACCAGCCTTATTTGGAGTTTCTGCTGTAAACAGGTCATGGATGTTTCTTTCCAAATGGAAGCGACTGACCAAAAAATTGATTTCCAGGAAGAATCTTTATAAGATCCCCCTTGCAGAGGATTCCCTCCCCCCCACCACCATGGGAAATCCCTCTCCTCTGTAGGATCATGGGCTCTCCAAAGCAGAGATGATACTGTAGCTTTAATAATGACATCGATGTAAGCACTGATTCCAAACTTGGTGTCTGGTCTTCTCCGTAAGCAACGGGGGCCCCACTGCTGTAATTTGAGAGGAGAAGAGCGAGAGAGATCCTACGGCCAAAAGCTGAACTCGCGCGTTAGCACCACCAATCCAGATGTAGGATGAAGGGGGGGAGAAGTAGCCCAAAGCGGTTGCAGCAGCAGCAGCAGCAGCTTCGGGCAGGTCTCACTCAAATCTAGAAGCCAGCACGCCCTCTCTCTCTCTCTCCGTCCCTCCCCGTTTTTAACTTGGGAGTTTCCTAACGCGCGTGGAGACGGGAAAAAGGGAAACGTGGTTAAGGAAAAGTTGGTGGGAAAGAAGGCAGAGGCTCCTCCTTTTAAGGTTTGTTGATCTCCCCCACTCCCCAAACAGCCCCTTCCCGGAGGGGGGAGTCCCCGGAGTTCTCGCGGGCAAATCGGACGCAAAGGAGAACTCTTCGCGGGGAGCGAGAAAGGGCCAAGCGACGGCTTCCCCAGCGGGTCCCAATGAAGCCTTGCAAAAAAGGCGGGCGCAACAGGACTTGAAACCAGGCGCGACCGGAGTTTGCCTTTGCCCTCCTCCACTTCGGTGTCGGAGTAGCTTCCCTCCCCACCCCACCCCGGGATGCTGCTGGGTCTCCTCTCGGTGTGGCTGCTGAGCCGGCCGATCAGCTTGTGCCACGGCTACTTCGACGGGCCGCTTTATCCGGAGATGTCCAACGGGACGCTGCATCACTATTTCGTGCCCGATGGCGACTACGAGGAGAACGACGACCCGGAGAAGTGTCAGCTGCTTTTCAGGGTGAGCGACCGGCTGCGCTGCGCGGCGGACGGGGAGGGGGGACGCTCGCATCCCCCGGCGGCGGCGGCGGCGGCACCGGCGGCGCCCGCTCTGACGCTGCGTGAGGAATTCACCCTCCTGGGCCGGCAGGTGGAGGACACGGCGCGCGTGCTGGAAGGCATCCAGAAGAGCATCGCCTACGACCTGGACGGCGAGGAGAGCTACGGCAACTACCTGCGCAGGGAATCGGCGCAGATCGGCGACGCCTACGCCAACTCGGAGAAGTCGCTGGGCGAGCTGGAAAACAAGTTCCGGCAGGGCCAGGAGCACGAGAGCCACGAGGAGAGCCGCCTCAACGACGACTTCCTGGGAATGTTGGTGCATGCGCGGGCCCTCCTCAAGGAGACCCTGAGTGTCTCGGTGGGCCTGAGGGACAAGTACGAGCTGCTGGCGCTCACCGTCCGCAGCCACGGCGCCCGCCTCAGCCGCCTCAAGACAGAGTACCTCAAGGGCTGAGCGAGAGCGGGCGCCTTTGCTGGGCTTCTAGTGACCCTCCCTCGTCCCACCCCCGTGGCCGGCCACGCCGGCAGGACTCTTGCCAGCCATGCTTCCCCACGGACGGACTTTCCCTCCATCGCATGCTGATTGTTCGCAATTCTCACCTTGAAAAAAAAGCAAAAGAAAGGGCCTGCCTTTAGGTGGCGCGAAAGACAGTTCAGACGACAGATTGAGTTAATTGTTTCCCATTGGTGAGGGGGGGAGGGAAGGATAGACTTATTTACTTTTAGACTTATATGCCGCTTCGTAGTGCTTTTACAGCCCTCTCTAAGCGGTTTACAGATTGCCCTCAACAATCTGGGTCTTCATTTTACCCACCTCGGAAGGATGGAAGACTGAGTCAACCTTGAGTTGGGTGGTGAGATTTGAACTGCTGAACTACAGCTAGCAGTTAGCTGAAGTAGCCTGCAATGCTGCACTCTAGCCACTGTGCAACGTGGCTCAGGATGGGGGTGCTATTTTAGCTAGGTACTCGAAAAAATTCAGAAGAGTGTCATCCACCTATTTTTAAGTTCATTTCTTAGCTTCTTGATAGAAAGTTCGAGTTATTGGGAATGGAGGGGTGTCTATATCAGAGCATTTGTGGGATTCCAACTGGCAGAAGGCTGAAAGATGCACACAAGCTTGCTTTATTGCATTCATCTGCATTCTTTAGCATAATGGATCTAAAATAGAGGGAACAAATAAAGTGACCATTGGCACAACCTATGTACTAACTCATTGAAATGGCTTATTTACCTGTAGTTGGGATGCAAGTTTTGATGCAATTTCTTGGAAGCAAGCTCTATTAAGGTTTTTTTTTAAAAAAGTCTGGATTTGGAGTTAATATTTATGAGTTGCTGTGGGTAAAAGCTTTGAAGATAATTCCTTTTAACTTCTTTTTAGTTAAAAATAAGCTCTATTGAGTTAAAAAGTCTGGATTTGGAGTTAATATTTATAAGAGTTGCTGTGGTTAAAAGCTTTGAAGATAATTCCTTTTAATTCCTTCTTTTTAGTGAGTTCAAAGAAGTATATACAATGGTGTAGTCAAACATCTCACTTCTGCAGGATTGGGAGTATCTGCTATGTTGCAAAAGTTTTATAATCTATTGGTCACAATTCAGCAATGTTATATACACTTAAGCCTAGTGATTTATTGTTTTATGGAATGTGTTGTATAACCCTGGGGGGAAATGTTATAGACAGGAGATGCTAAGTTACAAGTTTTTAACCTTGTACTCTAGTTCCTTCAAATGAAATCTTTTGAATTTACACAGTGATCCAATATTACTAAAAATAATTGATAGAATTTCTGGTGCCAGGGTTTCTAACAATTTTATTTTGTTTGTTTTTTAAAATAAATTTAAGGTTTCCACTGCTTCCCTCATTCCACATTGACAATTGAGGAACTTGGTTAAAGTAATGTATTAATCTTTTTACTGATTGATTATAAAACCATCCTGGAAATTTGTGATGTTATCAATGGTTTGTAAAAAATTAAGGAATGATAGTTTCTTAATTTTAATTCACCAGGAAAAGAAATAATATAATGCTTTATATTGGATGTTAAAGTAATTTTCCCCACCATTTCACTGAGTGTTTTATGGAAATTCAAATGGTCAGTATAACAACAATATGATAGGTATAAACATGCACTCAATACCAGGTAACAGTTATTTTTTCTGTTTTATTTTTATTTGCCCTGAATCATGATCAAAGAAATATCTTTATTATTATTTTTTTAAAAAACATGTTATTCATAAAGTAGAAAAGTACAGTTCTTTAGTACTGCAGCAACAGTTGTAAATCTCATACACTTTGTTCACAATCTGTGCAGTGTTACATAACTGATTGTGTTCTGAACTTTACAAAGAATAGGCATCAGAAGGTAATATTCTGGTATTAGACCAGTTGCTCCAGCTACAGTTTCATGTAATGGGTATTCTAAAATAAGCAAGTTTTTTAAGGGCAAACCAGCCCTATGGTTTCCCAAGAAAACACAGCCAAATTGGAAGCAATAACTCACTGTGCCTCCCCCTGTTCTGCACAAATGGCTTTAAATTCCTTAAAAGAGATTTTGCAGAGCTAAAGCTACTGTTGAATGTTGCTTGGCTCCTTCTAAGATAATTTCCTTCCCAAAGAATTCTTCTGGATTGCCAACAATTAGGCAGCTATTGGAACAATTTACCAACCCAAGAATGCCTACATTTCAATGTTTTATAACTATGATGTCCACAGAGTTCTATAGAATTTTTTATGTTATTTTGATATTACAGTGGAACCCCGACATAAGAGCTGCTCTACTTAAGAGCAACTCGAGATAAGAGCTGGGAGGGGAGAGATATTTTTGTTCTACTTACAAGCCCAAATTCGAGATACAAGCGCCAAGGAGCTGTCTCCTGAAGCCAAACGCTAACTTCCGCGTTCGGCTTCAGGAGACAGCTGCGAAGCGGCGTGCGTGTTTTAAAAGGTTGCAGCCGGCCTGGGGGGCTCGGGGGGGGGTGCTTGCAGCTTTCTTTCTTGCTCTTTTTCTTTCTCTCTTTTACCTTCCCTTCCTCTATTTCTTCTTTTCTTTCTCCTTCCCACCTTCTTCCCTCCCTCCCTCCCTCCCTCCCTTCACTCATTCCTCTCTTACTCTCCCCTTTCATAAGTTTCCTTGCTTCCTTCCTCTGTTCCTGTCCCTTCCCTCTTTCCTTCCTTCCTTCCCACCCTCCGTCCATTCATTCACCCATTCCTCTCTTGATCGCTTAAAGCCGGTCCCTGGTGCAAAAAGGGTTGGGGACTTCTGTCCTACAGGATTGGGTGGCAGAGAAGTTGAACATATGTAAATTTAAAAGTTTAAGAAAGTTTACAAGTTAAGTGAAAGAAACTTCATTATTCATTTATATGTACATGTACATTTCTCCATTAAAAACATGTCTTTCTGCATAATTTAGACTAACTTTGTGAGTTTTTTGAGGGCTGGAACCAATTAAAATTATTTACATTAATTCCTATGGGGAAAAGTCGTTCGAGATAAGAGCTGCTCGACTTAAGAGCCCAGGTCCGGAACGAATTAAACTCGTATCTCAAGGTACCACTGTATAGCCATAGCCTTTAGAAACAACAAAGACCTTAAATAGATTTTTGTCATTGGTTATTGGGTTTTGTGCTTCTGGAATGAAATTGTGGCAATTCAAACCAAGGTGATAAAAATGGGTTTGAGGTTTTTGTTTTCTTTTGCATAAAAAACTCATATTTAAGTCAAAGTGAGATTAATTTAAATTTGTCCCACTTTTCAGAAGAAAGTGATTGGGATACTCTAGGCTTCTAAAATCATGAGGAGGGAACAGAGGGACAGCCAGCAAAGTTCCAGAGAAACTGAACAGTAGCTTTGCACTATAACTTAAGACCAAATGTCTCTAGCCAGTTTTAATTACTGTAAAATACCCTTTCCTCTTGGACCATATATATCATCACCAATACTGCTTCAACCATACACTGACCCCACTGATTGTGGTAGGGTGTTGCCCCACATTAAAATAAATGATACTTTGCCATTGTAAGATATGTTACAAATTTCTTATTCAGATAGGATATTTAGAAATAGGTACTAGAACCTCAGGATATGGTTATGACCAAAAGATACTCAGCAAATTTCTGCCATTATCCTCAAAGCAGCCAGAATAGATTTGCATGGTGCTGAATTCTATAGTTCCCAATTTTTTCATTTAAAAAATCAAGTTATGAAACTTCAAGTTATAAAAATCAAGTTATAAAACTACAAAGGGCCTGATTTTCCTTTTGAGGACTATAAATATGCAATGTCTACAAAAGCAATATTTCCAAAAGCAATCAACAACAGGATTACAATAGCTTCTACACAATGTATTCTTTAAACATATTTAATAAAGTCTACTCCATCAACAAAAACTTAATCAGGTTTCCAAATCCATGAAATCAGGCTCATCATTACACATCCATCTATACTGCTGTATGAAAATGATGTCTTCACTTTTCCTCAAAATTTATGCATCACTTATAATCCATAATAAAAAAAACCATGGCAGTATCAGCTTCATTCCCATCAAATAATATAAGAGGACATTTTTAAGATAGCACAATTCAACAAAAAACCCCAGCATCATGAAGCCCCATTGACCTTAAAATTACCATAATCATCACTTGAATCTTTGTCTGGCATTAGTGAGGGTTTAGTTTTAATGGAATTAAGTTTAGAATTATTTACTTCACCTAGATTGTTTTTAACTATCACAGTAAGGCATAATATTTTATTATTGAGATAACTTATTAAGGTGAAATATTGCCATCTAGCGCTTTAAGAAAGTCTGATATGCTTTCTTTGGAGGAATCTACCAATAGAATCATCTTCTCAAAATGTGATTTATTAGCTGTGTGTTATAGTTATAGTGTTATAGTTTTTAACCCAAAAATGCTTTTCCAAAAGGCAAATGGCCTTTTGTTTTTCCTTGAAACTGTCTTTTAAAAAAGGACCTTTGGTACATTAATGATCTGGATGACTCAGAATCTCCACAGACATTTATGTTTTTTAAGTTTATATTGTAATTTTAAAACAAGAAATATATATGAAAAGGAAAATCAGGCCCTTTGTAGTCTTATGCTACATATTACATCATAATTTGATTTTTTTTTAATGAAAAAGGATCTTGATAGGGCCAGACTCATATAATTTTAATAATATAAATAATTACATGTTAGTTTGCTTGCTTATTTCCTTTCTATATTAAGCTGAAATTATTCCTGTCCTCTTTTGAATGATCATTCTTTTCTTTGCATTATCATGTTTTTCTTTATTATTCATAGTATGAATCCATATTTATGAGAAGCAACTGCTTTCCCCCTTCAAGATTCTAAACATTCTTTCAAGGAAATGTTTCTAAACATTTCCTTGAAAGACTAGTTGCTACTATGTTAATGTGTTTGGCTTCTAAAGTTACTTGTAGTTCTTTTAATATTCATCATCAATTATTTTGTTCTTTCCATGCTTTTTGCTAGCTTTTGTTTCTTGAAATCATTTATCTTCTTGGACAATAGCAAAATTGCATGAAGGATTTTTTTAAAAAAACTATTGTTCTAAATTAAATATTAATTCAATTAATAAACTTCAATAACATAAACTTTCAACATGGCAAAAAAGCAATTTTGCATTTATTTAATTTTAATACATATTTAAGAAATAGTTAAAGCATGTTTTAAATCCTGCAATTCTATCATAAGCTATGAACAGATTTTTCTTTCAGAATACCAAGGATTTTTTGTAGATTTTGTGCAGTTTGTTAAAACTTTGTTTATTAAGTCCAGTTTACAATGAACAAGGATAAGAGTGATACAAAACAGATTAAGGCAGCTGCAGATTAAACTGCGGTGTAAGAGAGGGACTTTAAGTTCAATTCCCTTTTCAGCTTACTAAAGGAGTATGGTAGTAGATGACTTTTTGTGGGAGGATTCTTAAACTAAATGCCTCTCTAAATCTACTACTAGGACTCAAATCTTCCCTAAATTCTCGGTCTCTTTGTAAGTTCCTTCTCCCAGTGAACATTGTGCCTAAGCTTTGGACTACATGAAGAACATCCTCTTATATTATCTATAAATTCTTGGAATATTAGAAAAGCAAGCATACTATGCTGGGCTGCAGAAATTTAAAGGTCAATTAAATAGCAGTAAAGGCTGAAATTTTCTGCTGCCATCTAGTGGTTATCCAGATGTTTGTAGTCTAAATACTGTGTGTGTAACTTTAATTTTCATCTGCTTGGAAAAATCAAGGACAGTTGAAAAACAAATCAACAGAAGATCAGATAGGCATATGTTATAGCCACTAACTCAAATCCAGCCCTAAAGGAGCTCAAAGGAGAAAACAAAATCCATTATGCCATAAATAGTTGGAAGTAGCTCAGAAGTAACAACTGTCTCTCCAGATTTCATAGATATTATTCAGTCTGGTTTGACAATTCCTCTTGGCTTGGAATAGCAATGACAGAAAATTTTTGTGCAGTCACTTCATAGATGGAATTCAGTCAAAATTACATTGCTCTTCCTGGGATTATATAAATAACTTTTATTTTTTTCAATGATACTGGATATGGGCTTTGATTGGAGCAATATTGGCGCTTTCTGTGGAATTGTACTGTTACACTATCATTGAATAAGTTAGCTACATTTGTTATTATGTATGTACATAAAAAAATTAAATGTTTTCCAAAGAGCTCCAATCAGAATTTAATGAAAAAAGAGATTTAATACTGAGCCCTGACCTGAAGGTTGAGCCAACTAGTATATGTGACATTGATTGTAAAAACCACTAATATCATAGTGGCACTAATATCATAGCAATCTCTTCTAAATTGTTTCCATGATTGATTCTGAATTATCCTTATCAGTATTTCTGTAACTTTATACAAAATGCCATCAGTACATATTCTTTACTATTCTACATCTTGTTATTACTAAGTTAATAAAGTTTTTTCATGTCTGAAATGTTTGTTTTGAACCCCATTATATTTTTTAAAAATTAGCCTTTTCAAGGATGCCTAAGTGTATACATAATTGCTTATATATACAGACATAAAAAAGAGAAACATCAGAATGATGAAAACTTTTTAGTTTTATAATGCAGAAACAGACTCCATCATAGTTTCAGTGGGGAAAGTATCCTAGACCAAGCTAAATCCAAAACATGCTAGAAATTTCAGAAACTTGGCATTCAGACAAATCAGTCATGAATAAACACATGGATAAACCACATTTACATACCATTCAGAGGCAATAAAAAGCTAAGAAGGAAATGAAAAAAAAACACCAGTGCATCCTCTCTAGAAGCCAAGAACCCTAATAAACAGGGATTAACACCAGACAAAAAATCATGCAGAAGACAATTCCTTAATCATGGAACTATAGGTAGTGCACAATTTATAACCATTTGATTAGTACCATTGGAAGTTATAATAGTGCTGAAAAGTGATGAATGGTTGTCACATTTGCAATAATTGCAGTGCCCGGGCAATTGTGATTGCCATTCAGGTGCTTGGCAACAGCATGTATTTACCACAATTGCAGCATATTGGGGGATGTTACATGATTACCTTTTGCAACCTTCCCAATCAGTTTCCAACAAGCAAAGTCTATAGGGAAATTGGATTTGCTTGGTAATGACCATGGCAAAACTAGCCATAAAATAGGTAATGACTTGCTTAATAATAACATTGCTTAATATCAGAAGTTTTGGTTTCAATTGTGGCCATAAGGCAAGGACTATCTGTAACTAGCTAAATACCTGGGCTTCGCTACAAAACTATGTCATGGGACTTGATAAATTGATACTTGAAGCTTGAAAATTAATGAGTAGTTTAAAAAGGGAGCTAAGTTTCTGTTACAGATGAAGACATTATTTGTTTAACATAGACTTTAAATTTGTCCCTCAGATGAATTGCTTGGGACCTCCCTGTAAACAACATTCCTGGTTTTGCTCTCTGGCTGGAGGATAACCAGTTTGTCAGGTGAACTGACTTTGGAGCGTGGCACATAGAACTGGCCATAGGAGAAACAAATAGCTTCTATTACTTGTGTTTTCCTAATCGCATCTATATATCTTGTCCTGCATTTTTTGTCTCTTTTCCCTTTCACTGGTGTTACAGTAGAAAGAACAGATTCATTTGAACTGAGGAGGAAAATAGAGAGAAAAAATCTCTCTGCCCGCCAGCATCCCTTGGTATTCATCTGGCTAGTGTCCTGTTAGTGTGTGAGAGAGTTGAGTAGAACTCATTTTCTAATGGTCATTTTGAAAAATCCTTTCTTAGTGAGCACCTAGAAGGCAAGAAGAACATACATGGCAAATTTCAAATTTGTAGGATTTACAGTTCTGGAAATTTCGTGATTAATGTGTGAGTGGTTTTTGCTTGGATAAAGCTGAAATTTCTAGAAGCAGCACTTTTTTAAAACAATAGCATAAAACATTTAACTATGAATGAAAACTAGATGCTGAGCAGCAATTATAACTGTGGGTGCCTTTTAAGAGTCAGTGATGTTAGAATATAAGGATATATTATAGTAGATAATCATATTTCAGAAACCTGTTCAGCCTAACTATTCTTTATATTATGAACATAAAAAGGAGTTGCAAGAACAAACTACCGTATTTTACAGAGTATAAGACACACCGGAGCACAAGATGGATCTTAGTGTTTGGGAAGGAAAATAGGGGAAAGAATCTGCTTACCGGGTATTCATCTGGCTAGCATCCTTAGTTTGGTCACCTTCAGCAAATTATTTTATCCCCTGTTTAAGGGCTTAAAAAATCTTTATTCTGAGAGAGTAACAATAAAAGATCTTGCAAGCCAGTAAAAGCTGGAAACATCATTAGCACCTGGAGAGAAACAGCCGGAGCAAGTAGAGCAATGAAAAAAACCCTGCAAGACTTAGGGCATGTAAAACCTTTGCAGAGAGTAAGAATGAAAGAGTTTGGGAACATTAATAGTACCTGGTTAGGGCTGGAAAGAAACATCTGTAACAAGTAAAGCAATGAACCCCCCCCCCCCCAAAGACAGGGTTTGGAGAACATTATTGGCAGAGAGTAATAATGAAAGAGCTTGCACGCTGGTAAAAGCTGGGGACATTGTTAGCATCTGGTTAGGGCTGGAAAGAAACTTACTTGGAGCAAGTTAGAACAATGAAAAAAAACCTCCAAAGACTTAGGGCTTGGAAAACATTCTTCACAGAGAGAAACAATGAAAGAGCCTGCAAGGTAAGAGCTGGGAAGATTGTTAGCAGCTGGACGGTGAATTAATGAATAGTTAGGAATGAGGGGGGGAAGAGTTCCATTCAGAGTATAAGATGCACCCTAATTATTAGCCTCTTTTAGGATAAAAAGGTGTGTCTTATACACCGAAAAATATGCTATGTCATCTTAAGCTTTGGGAAAGGCAGTAGAAAAACCATAGTAAATTACTTCAGAAACCCACATAGCTGAAAATGTTTTTGGATTCTGCACATGATAAAATGCAGGATAAAATAATAACTTGATATACTTCAGTTTAAATAGTTCTTAATGATGACCAACTTGAGGGCTTGCTGGAATCAGTAAATTAACTTAACATAAAATGTTACAGTTAAAATGGTATTGTAACAGCAACAAAAATGTGTAACTCACTATAAAGGAAATGAATTCCAGATTTGTATTACATATTACTCTAGATATTTTTAGTTAAAATACTCATTTAAAAGCATTTTGAAAATAGGAAGGCAATCATAGTGAGTCATACTTCTGCTGAACAATTATGTAATCTAAAAGGGAGCAGACTTCATTTCAGTTGGATAACATTCTTTTCCACTTGGATCTTAAATACCCTTTATATTTTTCATCTGACGTACCAGTCAATCAAACATTTTAGACTATATTGCTTGCACAATATATGAAAAAGCTGCAGAAATATTTTTTACTCTCAGAATACTATGGTCACACCATCTTTCATTTTATTACATTTTGTAAAATTATGCAGAGTAGCAGAAAATGGGGGGGGGTCATAAATAAAAGCATGAAATAAGAAAACAGAAATGTGTCTAAACCAACACCATTTGCTATATCTATCCACATGATGTGTCTAAACCAACATCATTTGCCATATTTATCCACATTGATTTTGTTCTTTACATTTATTGTTCCTGTCTGTTTCTGGAGTTCAGCAACCTCATCCAACGAAATTTTCTTGGTCTTCTCCTCTTGTAGAACCATACACACTTCTAGGTATTTCTTTTGTGATTTATTTTTTGATATGACAAGTTTCACATCTATACTGCTTATTATATCATAAAATCAGCAAAGTATCACTGCAAATTCTTCAGATTCTAGCCAACAACACAGAATCTTCTACTCACAAAAGTAAATTACATATCCACATTCCCAACCCACACACTTCTAATGTCATTTTACAAATTAAAAATTTATCAATAAGTATTTATTTATTTATTTGGATTTCTATGCTGCCCTTCTCCACAGAAGTACATTATCAAAAGAATATCTTACACTCTGCTCTTAATCCTTGTTCAATATTTAACCATTATTTTATTTATTCTCATGTATACTTTACTTGTATCTTATCTTAGTCTTATTATATTCGGCAGTTCAGCTACTCTTATTGTATTCAATTATATATTTGCACAAAATATTCAAAACTATAATTGAAGCATGATGAAATCCATTTTAACCTAAACATTTTCTAATTCAACAAACATGCAATAAACTTCCTTTATCACATATTTTATTGATTATTTATTTATTATTGTTTTATTATATGTTGTGAGCCACCCTGAGTCTACGGAGAGGGGTGGCATACAAATCTAATAAATAAATAAATAAAAAATAAATAAATAAAAATAAATAAATAAATAAATAAATAAATTTCTCAGTGACCTGCTAAAGAGCAGAATTTAGTCTGCACCATCTTGCCAAACAAAAAAATGAATCTATAATTCCCAACTTTTGTTACTATCTTTCAATCAGTATTCTGCTAAATACCCGCACACTTCACAAATAACACTAATTATAACATCATTTCTTCTATTATGAGACATACAGTATAATCCTCACACACAGATTCTTCACAACAAAACACATCCATATTTTAACATTTATCTAGTTACACCATTTATATCTATGGCCATACTGTACTCTTCTAGAGATTCAAGATGAGAATCTAATATATATTCATACCTGTATATTCTCTTTCTTCCACGGCCATTCCTCCCAGAATCCATTTTTGCTATTATAAAATAATGCTTTTATAAACTTTTATTGCATTAATATACTTCACTAATTCTTTCAATTTTTCATTGTAAACAATCAACACAGTCATACTTTTTGAACTGTACAGGTAGCTCAGAATTTAAGAACAGGTTCCATTCTTAAATCTATTCTTAAACTGAAAGCCAAAACAATATTGTATACTGAATAAGTAATATTGTGTGATGCATTTGAATCATTGTTTATTTAATTTGAATCATTGTGTATTTAACTTGAATTTTGCTACAATATTCTTATTTGTGGGTTGTCCTTAAACTGGGACATTATTAACCTGTGGATTTCTTGTATTCATTTTGTTGTCTTGTATGAATAATAGACATGCTTAAGCCACACATTTGAAACAAACAGATCTTTTTCTAATTAGATACTGTATTCAACAGTCACTCTTCTAATTCATTCTTGGGCTTCTAAAAGGCTCAATCACTTTTTCTTTATTCACCCCATTCTCAGCATTGTCTCTTTCATGCCACTTAACAGAATTCTTCCCCTACCAAAATCCTTCAGAATATTATACAATTCAGTCAAAAATAATATCTGCTTGTTCCATTTTTACTCTTCTTTGGAACTAAGTAATAGTAACTTAAGCATTCCTATTTTCATTTGCACCCACAATAAACCAGTTAACACAAATCACATTTTCTGAACTGTGAAGCAATTGGTGCCAAAGGCTAAAGAAAGAAATCTGCTGATATTGCAGTTTTCTCTTTCTGTTCAGAAGAAATATTTCAAACAGAACTATACTTGGAAATGAAATGGAATCATGACATCATCTTTCTGAATTCAATCTCAAAATTTTATGTAGTGAAATCATTCCCTGCCTTAATGTTATCAAATACAAGCACAATGTATAAGGTTTAATTAAGAAATCTTTGAACATCTGATCTTCAAAAATGAACAATCTGGACATTTGAATTAATTCTCATATCACTCTAGGAAGCTAATATGATTCACCTTGAATAGATTGTTGAAATCATGAGCTATGGACTGATTAGAAAACCATAACTCATTACAATTCAGATTTTAGAATCTATATGTATGGTGACTAAGAACTGACTACAACTTTATGTTACATAATCAATCATTTTCAGTACTTGGAAAAACTTGACAGTTTTGTTCAACTTGGTGCTTTCCAAATGAGTTGGACCACTCACATTGCTTCCAGTAGTAGCTGAGGATGATGAAAATTAAGAGAATTAAAATTCAATCCATTTTTCAAGACACCAGCCTGGGAAAGAATGATTCAGAACTTACCAGACGGTAGTTATATTGAATGTGTGGTAAAAATGTGAAAACAATCAGACACCAGTGTTTTAGTAGCACAAAGATAGCTTTCCATCAGGTCAACTGCTGGTGAAAATAAACTTAGCAGCAAACAAAGGCTCCAAATTTCTGCCTCCCCCACCAAATTGGTTGCCAACTGCCTCGTTCAAATGCATATTAAGACAGAACACGTTAAGAGATAACATTAAGCAAGCAAGAATTTTTGTTGCATACAATCTGCAGAACTACTGTATATAAAGCAATACACTGCAGCATTCTCTGCCCACCATGTAGCCATTTGCTATCACTACTTGCATCTAAATTCTTCTCAGGTGCTGAGGGAACTGCAAGTGGGAGGGATCGTGGACAAATCTGAGTAACCATTGCTCCTGGAGCCACCAACCAGCAAATTGCACCTAGTACTTCCTGACCCCAGACAGGTCAAATCTCTACACCTGCAACCTGGGATGTGTGTGTGTGGGGGAGGGGGGGTTGTCAGGTCTGAATTACACAAAGGTGTCACCTCCGTATTGCACTCTCTTCAGTTCATATTTGCAAATGCATTTTTCTAAAACAAAGAATTTAATTTCTAGTTCTACTTCTAGTCTTTCCCCCAACTAACCTCAGAACAAGGGGGCACAATCTGAGGTTAGTTGGTAGAAAGACTAGAAGTAACGTGAGAAAATATTATTTTACTGAAAGAGTAGTAGATGCTTGGAACAAACTTCCAGCAAATGTGGTTGGTAAATCCACAGTAGCTGAATTTAAACATGCCTGGGATAAACATATATCCATCCTAAGATAAAATACAAGAAATAGTATAAGGGCAGACTAGATGGACCATGAGGTCTTTTTCTGCCGCCAGTCTTCTATGTTTCTAATTTGATAGCCTGAATTTAGTCGAATTTAAAAAAAAATACGGTAGATGTTGCAATTGGACCCTGCATCAGATAAGCAGCCGGAAAAATCTCTTGCTCCGGCAAGACACAGAAAAAGTGAGAATACCCGCCTAGATAGAAGAAGAAAATAGGGTGGTTTCTTCTTCTTCTTCTTCTTCTTCTTCTTCTTCTTCTTCTTCTTCTTCTTCTTCTTCTTCTTCTTCTTCTTCTTCTCTCTTCTCCTTCTTCTTCTTCTTCTTCCTCCTCCTCCTCCTCCTCCTCCTTCTTCATCTGCGTTGAATCAACTACGGCTTGGCATAATCCAGTCCCCTCTCCGAGTTAAAGCCACGGCATAAAAAGGACGAATCATAATAACAACAGAGTCGGAAGGGCAGGAGACCCTACACTACTTCGGACAAATGGTTATCCATCATCTTTTTTAAAACTTCCAACCCTGCTGTTCTGTTCGGGTCCTATGTGACCTGAAGCCAAGTTTGAGTCCCCTGTAAAACATTTTCCCTGCATATCTGAAACTTGAAATTTCATGACTTTTCATCATTTCAGGGGTTCTTTCTATGAGAATTTTTTTTTTTTTTGGGGGGGGGGGGGGGGGCTTAGTTTTTGCTGGGCAAAAAAAGTTACAAATCTTCAGTTCGGGTCACATACGACCCAGACCGAAAACTCTTCATTTGAAGTGCTTATGTTTGATCCATTTGAAAACTTTTTTCACTTGGAAAGTAGTCTGAACATTTCTGCACACAATGATATGAAAATTGAAATGAAAAAAGTAAATCCTATTGGTTTATTTTGCTGATATAATGCATGCCCCCCCCGTTTTTGTGAATGCTTTTCAATTTATGGATAGTTTTGCTTGCAAAATCCATTCTATTTTACTAAAGTTGGTGTGGGATTGGTAGCTTGAACATTTCTGAATATAAGAAAAATATAAAGGAACTGAAAAAAATGATTCTTACTGGTTTTTTAACATCAGAAATAAGCCCGCCCCCCCCCCTTGGCTGCTTGCAACCATTTTCACTTTTTATTTTTTTATGTTCCAAATCCGAAATATTCTTTAAAATCTTAGGCATTCATTTACTCAATTTAACAATGCTGATCATCAAAAAAATATTTGTGGGGGTGGGGGAAAAAAATTTTTTCTGGGCAAAAAAAAAGTCACGTTTAGTCTGTTCGGGTCATATAGACCCAGACCAAAATGATTTTTTTTAGGTACTTGAATTTGGTCTTTTTGAAAACCTTTTCAACTGGAAAACTAGTTTGAACATTTATGAACATAATGATATGAAAATTGAACTGGAAAAATTGAGACTTATATTTTTATTTTGATCAAAAAGCCCCTCCCCCCATCCTTTCTGAATTTTGTGTCAATTTCTATTTTTTAAGGCTACAAATCCCTAAGAAATTTCCCCCCAAAAGGTTTGATATACTAAATTGAACATTTCTGAATATAAGAAAAATATAAATGAACTGGAAAAAATGGTTCTTATTGGTTTATTTTTGCCACAAAAGGGCCACCCCCCTTCGGCCTTGCTGTGTGCCATTATTGTCACTTTTTATACATATTTGGCTAGAAATATTTGGAATATCCTTTTGAAAATCAACCACATTGTAGCCAGAGAACTAATTTTATGAAACAAATCCATTTTACTAAAAAAAAGTATGTAAGTTTGAAATTAGCAGCATAATTTTTATATAAATTGAAATAATTTAACACGGGGGGAGGCATACATTTATGTACAAAATAAACCAATATGCATCAATTTTCCAGTTCAATTTTCATATCATTATGTTCAGAAATGTTCAAGCTACCAATCCCACACCAACTTTAGTAAAATAGAATGGATTTTGCTAGCAAAACTATCCATAAAGTGAAGACTATTTCAAAAAAACGGGGGGGGGGCATGCATTTCATCAACAAAATAAACCAATATGCATCAATTTTTCCAGTTCAATTTTCATATCATTATGTTCAGAAATGTTCAAGCTACCAATCCCACACCAACTTTAGAAAAATAGAATGGATTTTGCAAGCAAAAACTATCCATAAATTGAAAAAAATTCACAAAAACGGGGGGGGGCGTGCATTATATCCGCAAAATAAACCAATAAGATTTACTTTTTTCATTTCAATTTTCATATCATTGTGTGCAGAAATGTTCAGACTACTTTCCAAGTGAAAAAAGTTTTCAAATTGACCAAACATAAGCACTTCAAATGAAGGGTTTTCGGTCCGGGTCGTATGTGACCCGAACTGAAGATTTGCAACTTTTTTCGAACAGAACAGCATTAAATACTTTAAATCCCCCCCCCTCAAATAGCGGAGAGTTCCCACGGCACGACAGAGGAGAATGCAGAAACAAAACTCCCTCCCGCTGCACAACGTTTCTACTACAAATCGGAGGGCAAATTCATTGCCCAAGGATAGCCGATTAGCTAGAAGCACCTTTTCAATGTGCACTCTCTGGGCAGGTGTAGGGCGGGCGGGGGGGGGGATACATTTCCTTCGCCTCCATCTCTTCCAGGAGGCGCTGCGCGGTGCGAGTCGGGCTGCCTCCTGCTCTGGTCGGTGCGGTTCCTGTAAACCAAGGGTCCCCAAACTTGGCAAATTTAAGACTTGCGGACTTCAATTCCCAGAATTCTCCGCAAGTATTAAAGTTGCCAAGTTCGAAGACCTCTGCTGTAAACCATGTGAGAGCTTTCGTGCAAGTTTAAAGTTTCCTTTCCCATCTCTGAGCGCTTTAGCCCAGTCGACGGCGATCCCGGCTGACTGATCCGGCTTTCCAAACAAGCTAAGCTTTTACTCGCCCGCTGGGTTTCCTCCGGAAAAGAAATACATACATTTTTTTTTTCCGAGGAGCCTAACTGCAGCTAGAATTCCCTTTTTTTTAAAGGCCACCGACCCTACTCCATCTCCCAGGGTGCAATGCGGGCGTAGATTTACGCTGCCTCCTAAAGGCTGAGTTGAGCCTGCGCGCAATTCTCTCTTGCTTTAGTGACCTTCAGAGTTGTTACTTATAGCCCGAGAGCCGACCTTTGCCCTACTTTTCAATCTTGTTGGCAGCCGCTTACTCTCCGCCCTGTCAAAGCGGGAGCTGGCCACGGCCCTTTGCTGGTTGTCCCGTTTCTAATGTCTCGCTGCACGGCTCAGCTCTTACAATTTGTAGAAACGTTGTGGTTTCCCCACTGTAGCTGCGGTTTGTCCGCCGGGCAATCGGGATCGAGAGTGGGAGGAGAAGTATTGCCCACTGTATGAGACTGAAAATAATGAGTGTAAAGAAGCCAATGAGTCACCTGTAAGGTAGGATTTCACAAGTACCTGTTTAGTTTATTAGATTAATCTTAAGTAAGTATGACATAGGTGAGACATAATCATCCAAAGCAAAATTTCGTGTACGTACAACAAATTTATATAACGATTGTGTGAATGCAATTGGTTTTATTTCAATCGGTTAACACACTGACATGGGAAAATGGGGTGATTCTCCCATGTGAATATGCAGCCATGCAGCCATACAGTATTTGAAAATCCATCACAAAATCAAAAAGAAAATTAAATCTGAACGTTCAAATATCCCTTCAAAATTTGCAGTTAAATTCAGGATCATGAAGTTCCTCAGTGGCAGTTGATTAATTTTTGCTCCTGTTGGCCTTCACAGTAGAGCAATACAACATAGATAGATAGATAGATAGATAGATAGATAGATAGATAGATAGATAGATAGATAGATAGATAGGCAGGCAGGCAGGCAGGCAGGCAGGCAGGCAGGCAGGCAGGCAGGCAGGCAGGCAGGCAGGCAGGCAGGCAGGCAGGCAGGCAGGCAGGCAGACAGAGGTAGAGATAGAGGTAGAGGTATATAGATATAGATATATCACCATAGAGTTATTTCCATTTTTAAAAAATGTATATACCCCAGAGGAATATTCATGTGATATGTAATATTTTAATATACTGCTCAAAAGAAATAAAGGGAACACTCAAATAACACATCCTAGATCTGAATGAATGAAATATTCTGGTTGAATACTTTGTTCTGTACAAAGTTGAATGTGCACAACAGCATGTGAAATTGATTGTCAATCAATGTTGCTTCCTAAGTGGACAGTTTGATTTCACAGAAGTTTGATTTACTTGGAGTTATATTGGGCTGTTTAAGTGTTTCCTTTAATTTTTTCAGCAGTATATCAAGAGATCACAACCTTGCAGTTGAGGCACAATCTTTTTACACCATATGAGTTCTGATTAATTCACTTGGTTTGTTGCAGATGACTAAAACCATAAATTTCATTTAACACAGTGTAAGAAATTAACGTGATGATAGACCACTGAACACACTGAACCTTTAAAAGAAATTTAAAAACTTTTAAATTGATAGTACAGATATATGGATGGATAAATGGATAGTATGGCATAGGTTACATTTTGTTACCTTTGGGGGTGTTATTTATTTATTAGTTAGTTATTTTTGTCCTCTCCTTACTTATTTTTCTAAATAACTCAAACATTGAACCTACTAATATTCCTTTCTCCCATTCTCCCCACAATAACAATCCTATGAGATGAGTTTGGCTGAGAGCATGACATTCCCAAAGGCGGGACTAGTTGCCTGATTTCTAGCCTGCCTTAATCACTAGATCACTCTGAGGTTTTGAGTGTGTGAATGTCAAGAAAGTGGATAGTGCTGTTATTTCAGTTCTTCATCTGTGGATTGGACAGCCTGCCTCAATTGGTTTGTGAAAGCTGCTAGGGAGAGGACTGGAAGCTGTATCCAGGCTATAGTCAATACTTATTTGAGAGAAGGTAAGTTTTCAGCAACCCTGAAAAACAGATATGATTCATCCCACAATAGATCAGAGGTCTGAATAAGTTATAGGCCACATAATATAAAATTGTGGTTTAAGTCTGTGTGCAAGTGGTGTTGGTGGTTTGTAAGGATCACTACCCAGAGACCAGTAAAAATGTGGGCAATCCAATAACTAAATAATTCAGTTATTTCGTTTTTGATTGCTACAAGTTTTATGTTCAGTTAATGACCCTAAACACTATTTATTCCTTTTGAATAAGACATTTAGTGTGTGAATGAAGGAGGCAGTTCAGGGAAAAATCTTTATATAATTTTTATTTAAGAAGAAACCTAATTAATATTTAGTTTTATTCAGAAAAATCATAATGTACTAGACTAATAGTATAAAAAGGTTTCATTATAGATAAAGAAATTGTGCTGGGATTACTTTATCAAATTTTAAGAAACGGTCCAAAGAAACTGACTTTAAATTTAGCTTGGTTTAATCAGCAGATTTTTGAATTGCAACTGGTATCTATTGACGTTTGAGTGACAGACAACACAGCATTAATGAAAGCTAGAGTCGAGAAAATTGTCTTCCACCATTCTAGTCATCCAGTTTGATATTTCTACAATTGGGGGACAGGGCAGAGGAACCAGGGGTATGTGAATGAAGGAGGCAGTTCAGGGAAAAACAACATGGAATAACCCTCACTTACTTACTGGCCAGGTATTACAGAGCTATCCACATACTGTACCAGCTGGCTGCTACAAAGAGAAATTGCTTCTTAATTTTTAAATTTCTGTTTATTTACCTCTCTTCTCTGCAGTACTGTATGGGACACTACAGGATATATGCTTGTGTACATGGTGATTTGATTTTCACTCTTCAAATACATGTTTCTGTATATCATCAACACAATTAAGCATGACTTCTATACAGTGGTACCTCTACTTAAGAACCCCTTTACTTAAGAACTTTTCTAGATAAGAACCAGGTGTTCAAGATTTTTTTTGCCTCTACTTAAGAACCATTTTCTACTTAAGAACCCGAGCCTGGAAAAAATTCCCAGGAAATTTGAGAGCAGCACGAAGGCCCGGCCAGTTTCCTGCCATTCCCCCTTTAATCCTGGCCATCTTGGGCTTTTCTGGGCTGCCAGAGGAGCCTTTTGGTGGCGCTTAAAGAGACTTTGGCAGCCCAGAGTGAACGGAGTGTTTTCCTTTCTTTGGGCGCTTGGAGAGGGAATAAACCACTTCGCTGTGGTGACTCCCTTGCGCTGCCTCCCATACACCCAGCACGAGATTGCCTTTTGGAGCGTCTGGGTGCAGAAAGGCAAAAGCAGGCGTTCACCTCACCTTCTTCATTTGGCAGCGACTGTTCTCCTCCTCTTCTTCTTCCTCCTCCTCCTCCCACCCAAATTCCGAGGTTTATTTCTTTCCTAATGGGTTTGCATGCATTATTTGCTTTTACATTGATTCCTATGGGAAAAATTGCTTCTACTTAAGAACGTTTCTACTTAAGAACCTGGTCACGGAACGAATTAAGTTCTTAAGTACAGGTACCATTGTGTTAGTTTCTGTTGTTCAGATTAGGGAAACATTTGAAGGGATCCATGAACCCCTTAAACTGAAATAAATAAAGAAGCCTAAGAGATAGTAGCAATAAGCTATTTCACTGAAAAGAAATGAAGCATAGAAGCAAATGAAGCAAAGAAATGAAGTAGGTAATTCTGTTGAATGGAATGAGGGATTGGTATAAAAATGATAAGATTTAGGGAGAATGAAAACAATATTTTGATTACTGTATTTTTTGGAATATAAGACTCACCTTTTTCCTCCCTAAAAGAGTCTTATACTGTACACTGAATACAGCCATTTGTGGCCTCTCCAAGTCCTGCCCGCCGCATCCCATTTTTGTGCAAAATTGATTGGTATTGGCTTTTTCTTTTTTTTCAAAATTGGTATTCAGAGGGGGATTGGGAGGCCTGTAGAATGCTCCTGGGGATTGGGGCTAAAGCATCCCCATTTTTGAGGGGAAAATGGGTGAAAATGGGCCGTTTATTTGCAATTAAAGCATTTTTTACCTTCCCCCAGCAGACCCTATCAGCAATAATTAAGATATTCAATATATAAACAATAAGGAAAGAACATGTGTAGTAGATTAACTGGTTGTTTCATTTAATTACCCATTTTCTTCAGCATGTTTTGACTGTCAGGCCATTGTGTAGATCTGAGTCCAATTGTGAGCATGTTTTTACTTGCCTGTTTGTGGTAAGAAAGGGTGCATCTATAAGTGTGGAAAGATATAAGAATTATCTTCTTGCATGCAAATGTACAGAAAAATCAACAGTGATTAATTTTCACATATTTGATCTCATTTCTGTAATGTATATTATACACACACACGTGTGTGTGTGGATGTGTATGATATTTTTATACATATATTCATGTTCTTCCATAATAATGTATTGAGTTTTCCATCACATATACATATGGATAATTTTTCATCGTATAAGTTCAGAGACTTTGTGTATAAGTTCAGAGACTTTCACTCTATTGTGGTTTTGTGGAGGAGGGAATCCCAAGCAAAAGGTATTAATTATGGAAACCTATCACATTTGGGAAAAATCATGTCAAGGAAGCTATTTAGTGATCTCTGGTGCCCTTAATTTCACATTCTCAGAAAAGCTTTGTTTATTGAGAGGCTAATGCAGCATTCACAGCTACAGGAGAATATGAATGGGGAAGAGAGAAGATTCAGTTTACCAAGCAAAGCAGTTTACTCAATTGTTAGCATATACTGTAACATTAAAAGTGGCACAGTGGTTAGGATGCAGTACTGCAGGCTACTTCTCCTAATCACCAGCTGCCAGCAGTTCTGCAGTTCGATCCCCATTGGCTCAAGGTTGTCTCAATCCTTCCAAGGTTGCTAAAATGAGGACCAAGATTGTTTGGGGCAATATGCTGATTATGTAAATCACTTAGAGGGGCTGTAAAGCACTGTGAAGCGGTATATAAGTCTAAATGCTATTGCTATACACTATTGGCAAGTAACAAGGAAAATAATCAATATACAACTTTACCAGATGTATTTAATTTTGTTACATAGATGCCTAGCTTCCGGTGTTTCTGTCATTTGAATTTATATTCCACTGTTTTATCCGTAGGGCATTCAGTTCCTCTCTTTCATTAAATCAATGAAAATACCTAAAATTGTTATTTAGTGGCAAGTACCTTTGTACTCGGTATTCAAGAATAATTCCTTATTTTAGTAAGATGCAATTAACTTTCAGAAATACATGCCCTGATAATAATAGGGCTTTTGAGTGTGGCAATAAGTCTAAGTTCTTATTTCAGGGTTCAAAAAAATATAAGATGGGATCTTATTTTCGGAAAAAAAGATGGTATTTCTTTTGTGAATTGAGCATGAGCAGCAGGAACAACCTTGCATTCTCAAGAGAAAAATTAAGTTAACCCGCAAAATAAAGTCAGTGAGACTTTATTATGGGATGGGTAATAGGGGATAGGGAATCACTGAAAGCAGAAAGAAACACTCCTCCAAATATGTTTTTTCCCCTTCTTTTAACCATTCAAACCATTTTTTTTCTTACAGAATTGATGGAAGACAACTTTCATAGGAGAAGGCATTGATGAAGGGAAGACTAAGCAAGTGAAAGTAAAATGTGGATGTCACTTGCTAAAAATTTGCTAAGGACAAAACTTTATGAAGACTGCTCTCGAATTTTGCTGCAAATACCAAAGGGCAAGCTGAGTTATCAAAAGTATTTTTCATTCAGCAGTAAACCTGGATTACATTCAGCAAGGATAGCACAGGCAGTTCAGACCTTCAGTGTTGGCACAACTATCCAGAAAGTGGAAACTCCAGAGAAAAAACAATTTATCTGTGTTCATTGGGAAGATGGCAGTGAGAGCCTGTATCCTTCAGTGTGGCTACGAGACAATTGCCAGTGTCCACATTGTTTCCTACACTCTGCTAAAGCACGCAAACTGCTTCTAGAAAATCTGGATATCAATATCGAGGTGAAGGATGTCACTTTGACAGAACAGAAAAAGGTAAAAGAGTTTATGTGTATGTGCAGTTGTGATAAAATGAATGCAACCATTGCGATACATCAAAATAAAACCATGTAGTAAAACCATAAAACAAAATCACGTGACTCCAGCTGTTTTGGCCAAAGAGACAACCTGATTTAGAGGTTAGATTTCTGTTGATGCACCCTAAAATCTACCTTTTCTGTGATCACATCATTCTGTTGACCAATATTTTTGCAGTCTGTTGCTGTCCCAAAATCGTTTTAACAAGTGTTTTTACCAAGTCAGTTATCTCTCATTTTGTAACCTTGCTGTAGTGTAAATTTTGTTCTTTGCAAAGGTACAAGATATTCGCTTGCATGGAATTCATTTGTCTTTGCAAGGCCAAGAGAACTCCATGAAATGATTGTGAATAAAGTGGTATTCAGACTGTGCTACTGATGATACAAGTGTATGCCTTTCAATGCTTGTTTCTATTTCATGGAAGAAGGTAACTGTTGTATGGCCAGATGACCACACCAGTGAATTTGAGGCTGAATGGTTGAAGAAAAGATGCTTTTCTGACCAAGCTAGAGCAAAAGCACAAGAAGAATTGTTTTTATCAGGTAAGAATTTATGTTGTTGTAATAAATTATTAAGGCAAGAGTCTCAAACATGGGCCACATGCAGATCTCCAAGTCATTTTCTACAACAATACAGTGGTAGCTCTACTTAAGAACGCCTCTACTTAAGAACTTTTCTAGATAAGAACTGAGTATTTAAGATTTTTTTGCCACTTCTTAAGAACCATTTTCTACTTAAGAACTTGAGCCCAGAAAAATTTCCCAGGAAATTTGAGAGCGGAACGAAGGCCCAGCCAGTTTCCTACCATTCCCCCTGGGTTTCTCTCTCTGGCGCAGTGTATGGGAGGCAGCCTCGTGCTGGGTGTATGGGAGGCGCGTGCTCCTCCTCGCCGCCTCAGAGTCAAACTTTAAGCCTTAAAGTTTTCAATTTTTTTGATTCCCCTCATCTCACCTTCTTCCTTCGGCAGCATCTGTCCTCCTCTTCTTCCTCCTCCTCCTCCCACCCAAATTCCGAGCTTTTATTTCTTTCCTAATGGGTTTGCACGCATTATTTGCTTTTACATTGATTCCTATGAGAAAAATTGCTTCTGCTTACAAACTTTTTTACTTAAGAACCTGGTCATGGAACGAATTAAGTTCTTAAGTAGAGGGACCATTGTACTTTGTAGACACTGAGGTTCTTATCTAGGGAGGCCCTGGTGCCAAGCACTACATAGATGCACAGTTTAGATCAGTGATGGTGAAACTTTTTTGTTTTGCATGCCTAAAGGTTATGTGTGTGTGTGTGTTAGCATGCGTGCAGATGGCCACACCCATTTCCTCTCCCATGCATGCGCATTCTTGCGCTGTCCCATGTGCATGTGCATAATTCCCTCCCTGCACATGTGCACAGATCTCACTGAAGGCAGGGACAGTGAAAAAAATGAACTTCTAGTTCAGTTTTTCCCAACCTTGGCATTCACTGGCTGGGGAATTCTGGGAGTTGAAGTCCAGATATCTTCAAGTTGCCAAGGTTGGGAAACACTGTTCTAGTTTGTCTGTTGGGTGTTTTTTTGCACTCCGGGGCTTCAGGGAAAATTCCCTAAAGCCTCTGGAGGGTAATTTGACCTTCCCCAAGGCCGAAAATCAGTTGGCTAGCATATGCATGTGCCCTGGAGCTGACATAGGGTAACAACTTGCATGCCTCCCAATATGGATCTGCATGCCACCTGTGGCACACATGCCATAGCTTCGCCATCACTGGTCTAGGTCATGATATGTGTTATTATAACTCTCCCAGACTTAGCAGGGTTGTATCCACTGAACTGTGCAATTGGCACCTCAAAATCTATCAAGACTGGCATAAGAGAATCCTTTACCATGGCAGACCCTGCTTCTGAAGCAGCTGTAAGGAGATAGTGTGAAATAAGGCTTAGTTAGGGAAGATGGGCCAGGAATCAAGAAGGAGGAGACAACTGAGAAGGATTGGATCTCACTGCCCCGCTGTAGGGGTCTCTCTGCCAGATGAGGATCAGAAAGACATCAAGTAAGCAAGATTTTGCTATTATGTTATTTTCATCCTATACATGTACCACTCACCTTTTCCAGAAGAAAACAAAAAAATAACGTACCTGTCTCGATAAAGAAACTACAAACCAAAAAAAGATCCCTCTGCCGTAGAAACAAAAAAGGCCCGGTAACCAACTTTAAAAGCCGCTACAGAAGCATATGCCAACAAATAAAAGAATGTCTCAGCTATCACAGTGAACAAGAGGAAAACTATCCTGGGTCTTGAAAGGTTAGAACTGCAGCGCCTAAAACACGATTTAAGTATTGCCCACAAGATCATATGCTGCAACGTCCTTCCGGTCAACGACTACTTCAGCTTCAACCGTAACAACACAAGAGCACGCAACAGATTCAAACTTAATATTAAGCGCTCTAAACCTGACTGTAAAAAACATGACTTTAACAATCGAGTTGTCGAAGCGTGGAACTCATTACCGGACTCAATAATGTCAACCCCCAACATTTCTCCCTTAGACTATCCACGATTGACCTCTCCAAGTTCCTAAGAGGCCAGTAAGGGGCGTACATAAGTGCACTAGTGTGCCTAACATCCCCTGTCCAATTGTCTTTCCTTATTCATATATCATATATATTCTCTCCCGCTCATATATTTCTCTTCTTTTTTACTTACTATCTTTATATATATTACTCAATGTCTATTCTCTTTCATATGTATTGTATATTGGACAAAGAATAAATAATATTTTTTTTTTTAAAAAAAGGATTCTGCTGGGCCAGGAAAGAAAAGAAAACAAGAAGCAGGCAAAAAGAACAAAATATCTTTCTAGTCAGGAAGGAAAGAGAATGAAAACAGTATTTTGGCAGTTCTTAGTGGAATACAATTCCTAGATTGTATCACCTTAGATAGAATCTTAAAGTCATAAATATATCACTTATAAACTGAGTAATAAAAACTGTTTTTTATTTTTATGGTCAATGAAAAATACTCCTGTCTAAATGGTCAAGGTGCAATGCTCTATTCTCAAATAGTTGTGATTTGTGGTATTTTTTATTAAATGCATTTATATTTAATAGTGTCCATGCTTCTTCTCAGTATATCCGTTTTTACTCACTCCAAACTTTTGCATCAGTATATGAAAAGGCTTTAGAGCTGCAGCCATTGGGCTAACAATAATAAAGGCACTCATTATTGTTTGAATTTGTGTGCTCTGTATTATAGTGCAGAACTAGGGGTATGCTAGTATGCCATTATTAATTTTCTGTACATATTTATATTGCTTTTTGCAAAAACTAGTACTAACACTTGGCTTTTACGAACCAAATGAATTTGTCTACTGTACAAAGCAGCTTGAAAACATCAGGAAGAGGGAGGATCACCTTCTAAATTCTAAAACTCAGAAGGAATCTGACAGCACCTTTTCCAATTAGCATTTAGATTAAATTTAATTAAAGCTTAATTAAAAGGCATAAGCTTTCATGGGATGTCATTCATTGCATCAGATGAATAAAGTAGCTTTAATGATATGTGAATAGATAGATAGGTGGGCAGGAGGTAATCCAGCCTAGAGATGCTTATTTTATTTTTACATGTTATATTTTCATCACCTAATGTGCCTATTCGATATAGTTTGGCAAAGTAGTAGCTCACTTTTCAGTGTCAAAGTTGCTGTTTCATTGACTTTTCACAGTCTTCCATGCAAAATAGTTTTTCATCGAAAGAGAGTGGACTATCTTGTCATCCTAGACCAGTGATGGTGAACCTTTTTTTCCTCCAAGTTGCCAAAAGAGCATGCATGATGAAGACAACTTCCCCCGCCCCCTGGTGGCCAAAAACGGCCTGTTTCCCAATTTATGATGAGCCCAGTAGTTTTGTGTTTCACTCTCCCCTGGCTCCAAAGGCTTCCCTGGAGCCAGGGGAGGTTAAAAATGCCCTCCCCATATCACTGGAGGCTCGCTGAAAGCCAAAAATGCCCTTCCAGAGCCTCTGTCAAGCCAAAAAATCAGCTGGCCAACACACACATGAAAGTTGGAGCTGAGCTAGGGCAACGGCTCGCATGCCAGCAGATATGGCTTCGCGTCCCACCTGTGGCACCTGTGCCATAGGTTTGCCATCACTGTCCTAGATGATGCTGAGCAATTCACTTCTCATGTTGCAGAGATATTTTGCTCTGGTTATTGAAGATGAGACTGTTCCTGGTAGCAAAGAGGCACAATTTCCCACCACAATAATAAGTACAACCGATTAAATATGTAGCAGAAAAATAATTCATTTTCCATCCAGGTAACTATATTTGGCACTTTCAAAGTAAATGTAATCTAGATCAACATTTGCTAATGCTGCTTTTTTAAATTTTAATCAGCATGGTAGCTGAAAGCCATTAAAGCAGTGATGGTGAACCTTTTTTCCTTGGGTAACAAAAGTGCATGCGCGATTGCACACACGCATATGCCCACACAACCATGATTCAATGCTGCCTCGCACGCCCCATCATCCTATGCATGTGCACACACACACCCTGCTCTTCTATTTTCTGACTTCTGGTGGATCCAGTAGGAGGCTGGAAACACCCTCCCAGAGCTTCTGCGCAAGCCAAAAATCGGTTGGCCAGCATGCACATGTGTGCTGGAGCTGAGCTAGGGCCAAGGCTTGTGTGGCAGAAGATGTGGCTCTGCATGCCACCTGTGGCACGCATACCATAGGTCCGCCATCATTTATTCATTCTTTCATTCATTCATTCATTCATTCATTCATTCATTTGATTTGTATGCCTCCCCTCTCTGTAGATTTGGGGCGGCTAACAACAATAATAAAACAGCATGTGACAAATCTAATATTTAAAATAACTAAACTCCCTTATTAAAAACCAAACATACACACAAACATACCATGCATAAATTGTATAGGCCTGGGGGGAAAGGATCACAGCATTAAAAGGTACTGAGAGAGAGAAAGAGAAATAATATGCGTGTTTTATTAAAGTTCCCTTTGATTTGGGAAAGTTATAAAACTACATACAGTCGTAATTATATAATGATATACCAATCTTCACTTTCTGGGAAAGATGACAGAAAAGATTGTAGCCCCAGACTCATGAATTGATCTGATTCTCTGGCTCCATGGGATTATCTTCCAAGATATGGTCCTTAGTTGGTTTTTGTTATCTTGCTAAATGACCTATCACATAAAATGAATGCAGGGAATACACACTGGTGCAATTGCTGTCAAACGCTAGGTTCAGTAATGACATGACAATCAAATTTGGGTGAAATCTGCCCTGTAAGGTTAACTATTGAGTAAAATCCTTATTCTTTGTCACTGAGAATTGCTGTCTGGTCATTCGAGTGAGCATTTTCAGGGGAAGGTTGTTGGCACTGTACCATGAAATACGAAATACTACTACATAATGAATGAATGAAATATTAAGATCTACCAACACCTGGACTGGTTTGGAAGCTGTTGGCAAATCTTCTACCAGCCATTTTTTGCAGCCCCAAACCTTTGAACCTGTATGTAATTTTGCTAGCTGGACTACACAGACCCGTTCTATCACTTACTACTATATTTTTTTTTTGTGACTATTTCTGTGGAAAGGTGTATTTTAGCAGAAATGAGAAAAATATGCTGTTTGCAGCTAGCAGTTAACTGGGTTTGGATTAAAGATATGACATTCAGTTTTACTGTACATGTAGACTTTTTCTACCGTGTTTCCCCGAAAGTAAGACAGTGTCTTACTTTCTTTTTATCCCCAAAAGCCCCACTATGTCTTACTTTCAGGGTATGTCTTATATTGTCCCGGGCACCGGGGCCGGCTCGTCTTCGGGCTTCGGCCCGGGCGAGGCCTCTTCGGGCACCGGAGCCGGCGGCGACTTCCTGACGCGCTACCGGCTGGTGTCGTCTAAGCTCCGCAAGTGATTCCTGCGCAAGCCCAACGTGTCGGAGGCGTCGGAGCAGTTCGCAGCGCTGGTGAGGGAGCTGCGCGCCCAGGAGAGTCTCCCTTACGCAGCCTGGTGCCAGCTGACGGTGGCGCGCTGCGCCCAGAGCTTGGGCCACCCGGCGGGCGAGGCGGCGGCGCTGGCCGAAGCGGTGACTTTCTGACGCGCTACCGGCTGGTGTCGTCTAAGCTCCGCAAGCGCTTCCTGTGCAAGCCCAACGTGTCGGAGGCGTCGGAGCAGTTCGCGGCGCTGGCGAGGGAGCTGTGCGCCCAGGAGAGTCTCCCTTACGCAGCCTGGTGCCAGCTGGCGGTGGCGCGCTGCGCCCAGAGCTTGGGCCACCCGGCGGACGAGGCGGTGGCCCTGGCCGAAGCGGCGCGGCTCTGGCTGCAGCACGAGCGCGAGCTCCAACTGCGGCAAGGCAGCTAGATGAGAGGGAGGCTGCAATACCCCCGTGTTTCCCCGAAAGTAAGACATATGTCTTACTTTCGGGGTACGGCTTACCGTATTTTTCGCTCTATAAGACGCACCTGCTGATAAGACGCACCTAGATTTTAGAGGAGGAAAATAGAACAAAAATATTTTGAGCCAAAAAGTAGCTATCACACATGAGCAAGTTCTTGCATCCATAATTCTATCCTTTCTATGTCTTCCTCCCTCTTTCCTCCCTCCCACTTTCCTTTCTATCTCTCCCTCCCTCTTTTCTTTCTATCTTTCCCTCCCTCTTTCCTTTCTATCTCTCCCTCCCTCTTTCCTCCCTCCCTTTTTCCTTGCTATCTCTCCCTCCCTCTTTCCTTTCTATCTTTCTTTCCCCCTGCCTTTATCCAAGCCCTTCCTTTCCCTCTCCCTAACTACCCCCTTCTCCCTCCTTTCTATCTCTCCCTCCCCCTTTCTCTCTCCCTTCCTTCATCTTTCATTCCCTCTCTCTCCATCCCTCTTCCTTTCTCTCTTCCTTCCTCCCTCTTTTTTGTTCTTTCTCTCTCCCTCCTTCCCTCCCTCTATGTCTTTCCCTCCCTTTCTTCCCCCCTCTCTTTCTCTTTCTCTTGCTTTCTTTCCCTGTCTTTCTCTCTTGCTTACTTTCTCGCTTTCTTTCTCATTCTTTCTCCCCTCCTTTCTTTCTCTCTCTCTTTCTCTCTCGTTCACCACGCCGGCAACAGAGAGAAAAAGAGAGAGAGAGAGAGGGAGAGAGAGTGGAGGGCGCCGTTGTCTTCGCCTCTGCCCGGCAGCTCTGCAGCGAAGAGGAAACAGTCGCGCACCGCCTCCCGGGAGCCCGGCCGACTTTTGGAGCCGTTTTGTTTTCGGCCGGGCGGAGGCGGCGCGCGGAGGCGAAGACACGGTGCCCGGCCACGCTCCGCCTCCCGGGAGCCCAGCTGAAAACAAAACGGCTCCAAAAATCGGCTGGGCTCCCGGGAGGCGGAGCGTGGCCGGGCACCGTGTCTTCGCCTCCGTGTGGCTCTGCAGTGAAGAGGAAACAGTTGTGCACCGCCTCCCGGGAGCCTGGCCGACTTTTGGAGCCGTTTTGTTTTCAGCTGGGCTCCCGGGAGGCGGAGCGTGGCCGGGCACCGTGTCTTCGCCTCCGCACACTGCCTCCGTCCGGCCGAAAACAAAACGGCTCCAAAGTCGGCCGGGCTCCCAGGAGGCGGTGCCCGACTGTTTCCTCTTCGCTGCAGAGCTGCCGGGCAGAGGCGAAGACAATGGCGCCCTCCACTCTCTCTCTCTGAACAGTGCTTCGAGACCTCCCCGCCTCCTGAAGCGATTCCCGTAGCCTTCCCAAAGGCTCGGAACCGCCAACGCTCCTCCGGTGCCGCTCTGCCTCCTAAACCTGCGCGGTGGAGGCGTCCCCCGGCCCAGCACTTCCGGAGGCCGAAAGGCGCGGCTCTCTTCGGGGTTGGGAAGAGGAGAGGCGGCGACAGAGGCGGCGGTCTCCAGATGAGTATATCGCCGCCCCCCCCCTCTGCTCCAGCGCCTCCCCCCCCTCCCTGCCTGCATCTTCGCTCCATAAGACGTGGCTGATTTTTCATCCTACTTTGGGAGGAAAAAAACTGCGTCTTATGGAGCGAAAAATACGGTATATTAGCCGACCCCCCTGAAACCCCCGATACGTCTTACAATCGGGGGTGTCTTACTATCGGGGAAACACGGTATGTTCTCCTATGGATGTGGATAAGGAATAGAAAGGAAACCATTCAAGGGTATTTCCAACGGAATCAACTCTTTCTCTCTATAATACATCCAACCATACACATTCTTGATTGTAACAAAATCAGTAAAATCACTCCACAAATAGCTACTTTCTGAGCAATTTGTTCTTGGACATAATTTAAATTGCTGATAAAACCTTTATACTACTTGAGTTTGAGGAGTGTAGTCTTTATTTATATAGTTTCTTCCTTCTCACAAGAGAAGGAAGGTGTTGCGGAGATTTTTGTACATGTATTGTGTGGATACATCTCTATATAATTATGTACAGTTGTAAAGCAGCATTTTTATATTTATTTATTATTTGGATTTGTATGCCGCCCCTCTCCGAAGACTTATTTTGTCAAGTACATATTCGTAGTATACATAGATATTATACTGATTATATACATGAGATGTATACTAATAAGAGTGAAACATTAAGACAGGGACAGTAGGCACCCTGGTGCACTTGCACACACCCCTTACTGACCTCTTAGGAATCGAATGAGATCAACAGTGGATAGTCTAAGGGTAAAGTTTTGGGGGTTTGGTGACAAAACTACAGTCATATAGTAAGTTGCAGGCATAAACTACTCAGTTGTTGAAGTCGTATTTTCTACAGTCACGTTTGGAGCAATTTACTTTGAATTTGTATCTGTTTTGTGCTCGTGTATTGTTGCGGTTGAAGCTGAAGTAGTCATTGACAGGAAAGACATTGTAGCAGGTGATTTTATGAGCTGTGCTGGGTTGTGTTGAAGGCGGCATAGTTCTAAGCTTTCTAAGCCTAGGATTTCAAGTCTGGTTGCGTAAGATATTCTGTTGCAAGTAGAGGAGTGGAAGGCTTTTCTCCTAAAATATCTCTGGACACTTTCTAATGTATTTATGTCCAAAATGTGGTGTGGGTTCCAGATAGATGAGCTGCATTCAAGTATTGGTCTGGCAAAAGTTTTGTATGCTCTGGTAGTGTGAGATTACCGGAGAAGAAGCTGCATAAGATTAGATTAACAACTCTTGAAGCCTCTTTTGCGATATTTTTGCAGGGGGCTTTGGCACCTAGGTCATTTGATATGAGTATTCCAAGGTCTTTTACAGAGTGAGGGTTGTCTGTAAGGTCTTGTCTATTCGGCATCCTCCAGTTAACAAACAGGTATGTTGTTATTTGAGGATAGTTCAGCATTCTTATTTTGCTGAGCATTCAAAAGAAGAAGGGGAGAGAAATTAAAGAGGATATGAAACACAGGAGCTATTTTGTTCTTTAGCTAGAGTTTTTTCAATGCAGAAGCCAGCTCTTCCCTTGAGAGCAGTCAAAAAAAATCATAAATGCCTTAATTGAATAATATAAATGGTCTCTGTTAACCTGTCCATTAACATAATGTTTTTACACCAAATTCCAGGAAAGGAAATGGCTTCTTACAGTGAATTGATTTATGGAATTTTCCTTAGATTTTTTTTTTTTTTGGTCTAACAGGCTTGAATTATTTAGTTCATCACATGATGGAGAGAGTTACCACTCTTGGTCACTAGGGAGCAATGGGTCTTTCCCTTCTATTTCACCACATTTATTTTCACTGAGTAACAGAAATATGAAAGAAACACATATTTTCACTTGCTTTAATTTTATAGCATCCATTATGAAATCAGGCAACTAAGTGCTATACCCCAATTTACATAATACAGAGAATAGAATAGAGTAGAATAGAATAGAATTGAATGGAATGGAATGGAATTCTTTATTGGCCAAGTGTGATTGGACATACAAGGAATTTGTCTTGGTGCACATGCTCTCAGTGTACATAAAAGAAAAAGATATACCCTTCTTGCCTTCCACAAACTATTTAAAACCCACCTATATCGCCAGGCATGGGGGAATTGAGACATCTCCCCCAGGCTTTTTATAGTTGTATGTATGGAATGCGTGTGTTGCATGGTTTTTAAATGATGGGTTTTTAGATGCTTTTTTAATATTAGATTTGTTTACATTGTCACACTGTTTTATTATTGTTGTGAGCCACCCCGAGTCTTCGGAGAGGGGCGGCATACAAATCTAATAAATTATTAATTATTATTATTTGTCAAGAATCATGAGGTACAACACTTAATGATTGTCATAGTGAAATAAGCAATGATTGTGATCCTGCTATATAGAGCGCTGATGAGACCACTTGGAATACTGTGTTCAGTTCTGGAGACCTCACCTACAAAAAGATATTGACAAAATTGAACGGGTCCAAAGACAGGCTACAAGAATGGTGGAAGGTCTTAAGCATAAAACTTAGCAAGAAAGACTTAATGAACTCAATCTGTATAGTCTGGAGGACAGAATGAAAAGTGGGGACATGATCGAAACATTTAAATATGTTAAAGGGTTAAATAAGGTTCAGGAGGGAAGTGATTTTAATAGGAAAGTGAACACAAGAACAACGGGACACAATCTGAGGTTAGTTGGGGGAAAGATCAAAAGCAACATGAGAAAATATTATTTTTACTGAAAGAATAGTAGATCCTTGGAACAAACCTCCAGCAGACGTGGTTGGTGAATCCACAGTAACTGAATTTAAACATCCCTGGGATAAACATATATCCTTCCTAAGATAAAAGACAGGAAATAGTATAAGGGCAGACTAGATGGACCATGAGGTCTTTTTCTGCTGTCAATCTTCTATGTTTCTAATGAAGAAACAAACCAATATAACGGAGTCCTCGACCTATGACCATAATTGAGCCCAAAATTTCTTCTGTTAAGTGAGACATTTGGGAAGTTAGGTTTGATTCATTTAACGACTTTCCTTGGCACAATTGTTAGGTGAATCACTGCAGTTTTTAAGTTAGTGGTTACATGAATCTGGCTTCCCGTTGACTTTGCTTGTCACAAGATCACAAAAGGTGATCACATGACCCTGGATACAGCAAAAGTCATAAATATGAACCAGTTGCCATATGTCCAAATTTTGATCATATAATCATGGGGATGCGGCAAAGGTCATAACTGAAAAACGGTCATGTCACATTTTTCAGTGCCATTGTAACTGAACAGTCACTAAATGAACTGTTGGAAGTCAAGGTCTCTCTCTCTCTCCCTCTCTCTCTCCTTCCCTCCCTCCTTCATTTTAAATCACAATAGTCTGTTCCCCCTAACTTAGATCTGTTTTTCATTAGCAATGACAAAATTAATTTGAAAGTCATGAAAGAATTCTATTGGACTTCCTTCTGAATTCTAAGCTACTAAAGTTTCTTCCAAATTGTTTGACAGATAAAACCATTTTTTAAGTACACAGCTGCCTGCCTTTTTAACATTTCTTAGCAAATACGCTTTCAGCTGCAAAGTGGAAATTAATGGTTCAGAAGTGAAAACCATGTGCATCCTGAAAGAAGAGCATAGTGAACATGTGATTCCAACAAAGCAAGGTAGTCACTATGGGACACCAAAATAATGGAATCACAGTCATAAACATTAAGCAATACAAATGTTTGACATCTTTTCCATCTTCTGAATTTATCCTGATTTCAAGATTATTTCTCAATCAAGCCAATTCTACACTGTGGCTTTATTTATATCTCCCCCCAATATATGAGTAGTATTATCCCAGTTTCGAAAATTCATCCTGGGAACTTCCCTATCATGTACTTATCCATGAATTCCTCTGTTTTCTTTCCTACATTAAACAGACACATGTACAAGTGCATTAATCTTTTCTGAAAACTGATACGCTTTTCTCTATACATCTATCTAACCACCAAGAAGCAAAATTAATGTAAAGAACCTTGTAAATGTTCTATGTTTGTCTTGAGTCAGAGTTAATCAGACAGTTTAATTCTTATCTGATAACATTAACAATATTTAGATATGTACAGGTAAATCCTTGCTTACTGGCTGCTTAGTGCAGTGATTGTTTGAAGTGATGATCGTAATGCAAAGGTAACTTTGAAACCAAGGTGCATATTTAAGATCTGTACAATATCTCTCTCTCACTCTCCCCCTCCTGTTCTGGTTTCTGATAGAACTTCAGTTATTAAAAATAACGCTTACTGAATGCAGTATTTCATAAAAAAAGAAACTCCATTTTTATTCTCTTCGCTTCCGTATTCAAAAATGCAATACAGACTGGCACATTCCTTTCTCCTGTTATCTCTCTTAATTACATTCCACATACATTCCTTCATGGCTCCTCCCGTCTCCTGAAATTCATGTATTTACAGCATGATTCAAAAACAGCAGGAATGACTGCAATATAACACAGAATAAACTTACTCGCTCCGGAGCCAAACTGAAACATGTTTCATCTTAGAACTACAACATTGAAACTCTACCCTTCTTCCCCACTGGCCTCCTGATGTAACTAATGCATCACTCCAGTATTTAAACCATTCCTCCCCTTAATATCTTTTTCCTAACACCTGTTCCTTGTGTTTTTGGACCCTTCTGAATTGAGGATTAACCCAGCGAATGTCTGTCTCTTCCTCACTAGATTCTGGACTCATAGCAACATCCTGTGGCTAGCCTCCCACCTGTTCTAATACATGTAACCCAGGGCCCACCACTAATTCATAAACACTATCTGTATCAGAGTCCTCAAGCTCTTCATCCTCCTCCAACTGACCAGGAGTATGTACAACACCTGCCTCCCTTCCTTTCTCCCTCCCTCTCTCTGTCACTTATTGCCGCTACAATCAGTTAGTACAGCTTGTCCTCTGCCTCCTTCTCAGAAAGCAGGTATACTGGAAAAGGAGAAATTACAACAGTTACAATGCACACCATAGGGAATACACATCAAAAGGAATGTACCACTACCAACTGTTTACTAATATGTTTCTAATTGGTTACCATAATTATTTTTCTGTGATTAATTTTTGGTGTTAACTATTAAAATATAGGTCTTTCAAGGGATTTCCTATTTTCAAATGAATCCTATAGCACAGTGATGGTGAACCTATGGCACAAGTGTCATCATAGTTCCCTCTAAGCTGAGCAGTGAGCAATGGCTCACTTAAAAATCATCATCAACTCAGAGTTTTTCAAACCTGCCCAGAAGCCGAGAGGGAAAGAGTGAGAGGGAAAGAGTGCTGCCCAGTCCCGAAGGGACTGCCGCTCAGACACTATACTTTTCCACCACCCCCCCAAAAAAAATTAGAGGGAACACTGAGTGTCATAGGTGGCACACGGAGCCATATCTGCTGGCACACGAGCCTTTGCCCTAGCTCAGCTCCAACATGCATGTGTGTGCCAGCCAGTTGAGTTTTGGCTCACACAGAGGTTCTGGGAGGGCGTTTTTGGCTTCCAGAGAGCCTCTGGAGAGATGGGGGAAAGCATTTTTACCCTCCTCCCAGCTCCAGGAAAGCTTTTGGAACCTGGGGAGGACAAAACACAAGTCTACTGGGCCTATCAGAAGTTGGGAAACAGGCCATTTCGAGCCTCCAGAGGGCATCTGGGAAGTGGGGGAAGCTGTTTTCACCCTTCCCAGGCATTGAATTATGGTTGTGAGCACTAATGCATGCACAATAACATGTGTGCATGCTCTTTCGGCTCTCGAGGGAAAAAAGGTTCGCCATCACTGCCATAGCATCTCCATAGCATCTCAGAAAATACTTAATATGTTTCTATGAACATTTAAAATCCCAGTTGTTTGTTCCATATACCAACTCAATAAACGATCAAATGATCAGTAACAATTAACAGAACAGTTTCAGGTTTGGATTGGGTCTATGAAATTTATTAAGAATTGAGATTTAGCAGTTGAGGAATTTGACCCTAAATATGTTGCTAACATATGCTTACATTTAATAGATGTTTATTTTAGCTATCTTCCAGGTGTGATTCTTCTTCTGCTGTTAGAAAAGAGATACTGTACCAATTCTAATGGCTTATTATTGAAATTTTAAATTGAGTCTTTTTATTCCTATTCTTTGCTTTGAGAAACTTTGTAAACTAAAATATAAGTTATGCATTTCCAGATAAATAATAATAATTATTATTCATTAGGCTTGTATAATCTAATTTGAACTAATTCCCATTGGTACATTGTAGTCTAATAAATATCACAATGGATTGGCACAACAAACTCTTAACTCAGATGTCCAAACGTTTACACAATGAAAATATAAATTTTGTAAGCTATTGAATAATTTTAGGTAAGAATCATAGTCTGCCTAGTCTGGGAAAGAGGCCATTATACTGTCCAGGGTATCATTAAATTGAGCAATTCTGAAAAGGATTAAAAAAGAGCTGAAGACCAACTTCGTACACTGTATTCTTAGTCAGCCAAAGTGTCAGAGTAGTTAGTGTCAAAGTATGACATCATTACTACATATTGCCACATCCATAGAATCATATGTTGCTTCTAATTTGCAGTCATAAGAGCCAGAGAGCATTCTGTTGGATGTGGAGTATATACAGAGACCACTGTTTTTTTCTTTCCCAAGCAAGGTGTTACCATATTTTTCGGAGTATAAGACGCACCGCAATATAAGATGCACCTTAGTTTTGGGGAAGGAAAATAGAGGGGGAAAAATCTACCTACCAGGTATTCAAGTGGCCAGCATCCAAAGTCTGTTCAGCATCAGCACATTATTTTATCCCCAGGTTAGGGCTGAAAAATCCTTTTTCAGAGGGAATAGGAATGAAAGCAAGCCTGCAAAGACTTAGGGTAGGAAAAACTGCTTTGGAGGGAGTAGGAATTTTTAAAAATTCAGCAAGCCAGGAAGATCATTAGCACCGCATTGGGGCTGAAAAGCGCCGCTTTTTCAGAGGGCGTTGGAATGAAAACAAGCCTGCAAAGACTGAGGGCTGGAAAAAAAACCTTCTTCAGAGGGAATAGGAAGCCAGGAAGATCATTAGCACCTAGTTAGGGCTGGGAAAAAAGCTTTGAAAAGGCTACATTCGAAGTATAAGGCACATCCAAATTTTCAGCCTCTTTTAGGGAGGAAAAGCGTGTGTCTTATACTCTGAAAAATATGGTATGTATTTCAATATGTAGAGATGATGCATTTTAGGGCTATTGTAGGTATTGCTACATCATACGAGGTCTGTTAGAAAAGTATCCAACCTTTTTTTTGTGTGTGTGTATGTGAAAACTTGATGGATTTTAATCGAGTGCACTTGCATGAGCCGAACTTGAACCTTCGTGTGCATGTGTGAATCCCCCCCCCAATCGATAGCGTCTGTTGCTGGCAAGTAGCAATTGAGTGAGGTAGTGTGTAATGCTCTAGACGGTTTTTCATTGCTGGGAAAATGACGGAATGGCTGGAGCAGCGCTACTGCATCAAATTTTGCCGGAAACTGGGCGACAGCCAGATGGAAACCATTCAGAAGATCAGATGGATTTCAGTGACAATGCTATGGGCATCACACAGGTTAAGCAGCGGTAAAACTGGTTTAAAGAGAGTTGCACATCGGTGGAGAGCAAGCCACGGTCCAGTTGGCCATCAACATGCCAAAACGACCAGGTCATTGCCAAAGTGACTGCTGTGGTGATGCAGGACCGTCATGTGTCTATCCAAGAAATTGCAGTAGAGGTGGGGATTAGCACTTTTTTGGCACATTCCATTATGATTGAATATTTGGCCATGAAGTGAGTGGTGGGGAAAATTGTGCCAAAGCTGCTGACAGCAGAGCAAAAGCAACGTCATGTTGAAGTCTCACAGGACATGCTGGACTCCATAAACAGTTACCCCGACTTCATGAGCACAGGTGATGAGTCCTGGGTGTACGGGTACGACCCGGAAACCAAATCCCAGTCATCACAGTGGAAGCATTCCACGTTATCAAGACCAAAGAAGGCCCACCAATTGTACAGCAATGTCAAAGTGATGCTGACTGCTTTCTTTGACTCCCACGGTGTGGTACACCACGAGTACGCACCACAGGGTCAAACAATCACCAAAGAGTACTACAGGGACATTGTCCATCGCCTGCATGATGCCATGCCGTGCAAGAACCAGAGTTGTGGTCAACAGGAAATTGGCGCCTCCATCACAGCAATGCTCTAGCACATTCCTCACACTTGGTTCAGACTATTTTAGTGAAAAACCAGACTCCTGTGGTTCAACAGGCTCCTTACTCTCCTGATATGGCCCCCTGCGACTTCTGGCTGTTTCCCAAACTCAAGAGGCCATTGAAAAGAATATGATTTCAGACTAAGAGAGGACATTATAGGAGACCGCCTCCTGCCGCACGAATCCCAGCGACCGATTAGGTCCCACAGAGTTGGCCTTCTCCGGGTCCCGTCAACTAAACAATGTCGGTTGGCGGGCCCCAGGGGAAGAGCCTTCTCTGTGGCGGCACCGGCCCTCTGGAACCAACTCCTCTTCCTGCCTTCCGTAAACTCCTTAAAACCCACCTTTGCCGTCAGGCATGGGGGAACTGAAACATCTCCCCCTGGGCACGTTTAATTTATGCATGGTATGTCTGTGTGTGTGTCTGTTAGCATATGGGTTTTTTAAAAAAATATTTAAATATTTTAAATTGTCTGATTGCTTATGATTTGTTACTACATGTTGTGAGCCGCCCCGAGTCTTCGGAGAGGGGCGGCATACAAATCTAAGTAATAAATAAATAAATAAATAATTATAGCTGCAATGACAGCCGAGCTAAACTCCATTCCAAAAGAGGCTTTCTCAGAATGCTTCCAACAATGGTGGCACCACTGGGAGAAGTGTGAGGAATGCCAAGGAGACTACTTTGAGGGTGATTAGGTTTCCAACGCTCCGGGTATGTCAGGTTCCCCCCCCCCAGCCAAAGGTTAGATACATTTCTAACAGACCTCATATAAAAGGGAAAAAAAGAATCCGTGTGTGTATTTTTTTAAAAGTCCTCGTTTATTAGCTTTTTGATGGTGTTTGTCACATTTTCCCAGGAAAAAACTTTTAGTAGTTGAGCAAATATATTTATTTAATAGGACTGATTATTGTTGTCACAATCTTTACAGTTAAATTATGATGAAGGTAGAATAAGGAATCAAGACTGGGGAGAAGGCAATTGGATTACAAGTTGGTGAGAAGGCTAACATTGTAGGTTAGATTCATCAACTTGATCAGGATGATAAAATTTTGTTGCATTCATGCTTATTCAGCAGATAAGTGAGATAGTAATCTAACCAAAACCAAAATTGTTATACCCCAGACACACATTACAAAGCAGCTAAGTAGTCTGCAAGCTCCAACTACTCAGGATATCACCGCCAATGCACAAACATCAGCTAATCAGCATACATCAATTACATCAATAACCCCAGGTGTTACCCCCCTGACTCACCAGGAAGTTTCAACACAGCTTGCAGCTGCTGAGCCAGAACTCCACACCCACCCACCAGTATTTATAGTGGGAAGGCAGCTCAGGTCTCGCTGTGTTCGCCCTATCAGAAGGACAAAAGCACCAGCCTGAAGATGACGAGTGGGACCTTGTCAAAACGTCGCCAGAAATCCCTGAAACTTACATGGGAAGAAATCCGAATATGCCAAGACATACATACATATATATACAATATAGATATATATATTGTCCTTTGTCTGTTAACACAGTTCAGATTAGATTTTATAGAACCTGGGAGAGAATGTAAAAGCTCTACCTTTAAATGCCAGATGCCAGATACATATAGATTGCTACTGTGCAATGCATTGTCCTGTAAATAATCCCTTACAGAACAGAAAGGAGAATGCAGCTGGATCTTTGAATGGTAATTTAATTAGGTGCTTTCATTTTAAAAAACTACCACATTTTTTCTTTGATTTATTTAATTGGTATACCTGGAGCAAAAATACCACTGTCAAGCTTTCTGCCTCTCTATTGCATCTTTCCCTACCATGTTTCCTCCAGATGTTCTGTAGTAGTACTGGTGCAGAATTGTCAGCCAGAATAAACAACAATCTTGCTAGCTGTGGATTTTGGAAGTTAAAATCTAAGAAGGCATGGAGCTGGGGAATATGGCTGTATTTCATTACATGCCCTTCATGCATAGTTTTTTTTTTTTACCTTCCCCATTAGCCCATTGTAATCAGGTTTTTTATTTCTCTTCAGTTGCTCTTCTTTTTCATGAAACGTTAGCATCTGGTTTACTGTGGCCAAACTAAACACTTTGATGATTGTTGTGCTAGTTTATTTATCTGTTTGTTTACTTCACACATAAAATGAAGAAGGGGAATTTCTGTGAAAGTAACTAAATCACTCTCCCATCGTTTGAGGTATCCCATTTCCCCATTTCCGTCTCATTAGACACTGAAGAGATTGAAGAAGCGACAAAGGAAAAAAGGCAGTTTTCATCTCCATTAACCCACTTATGGTCTTAACGGTAAAAATCAGTTGATATGCATTATCTCACTCTTCATAAGCCAAGCAAACATGGGAACCACAAATATGCTTTCCTCTACCATGTCTGTTTTGGCATCTGCTTCTCCCCCAAAGGATTCCCGCAAAAGATGCTATCTTGTCCAAGTCTAATTGACAGCTTAGCAATAAAAGGAACTGGCAGAGAGTACCTAGCTAAATCCCTTGGCTGTCCATTATTATAGAGTGCTTTCTAAAATGGAAAAGAGAAAAATTCCAAGGAAATCACGTCACCTTTTTAAAGATCTGGGTGTACACATACTGCACGAGCACACAGATGTAGCATATGTTTCCCCTGGCTCTGAATCTTGACATGCTTTATGCAACTGCCCTTTTATTATAGATAGCTGCAGTAGTTTCTTGTCTTTCATGATCCAGCAGTAGTTACTTTTTCAATAGTAAAGTACTATCACAGCCATTGCTAAAAGTAAATCTTGGGTATTTTATTGTTCCTGGGAAAGCACACAACTATTCCATCAGATAAATAATCTGGTTTATCCAACAGCTTGAGGAAGGTCCTGAAAGCAGTAACAGACCCACATCTTTTTAACCCTCTCTGCTCCAAAATGATATTCCAGGAATATGTTTCTAAACCTAAAAGTTCATGAAAAGATATTCTAACATTCATGCCTCAACCAAGAAATTTTCAAGATGGGGATGATTTGATATTCCCTGCAATGAAGAACAAAAGGCATCTTCTTCCATTGCAATAATTAGTTGAGTTAGGGAATACTTTAGATTGTTTGGTAAAATGCAAAGAGACTTTTAGTTTTGTTTTAAATTTGTAATTATTTACAATTTGCAACATTATGCACAGTTTAAAAGAGCAATTGTTTTCCTAAGAGATTTCCCAAATGTTATTTTCAAAATTTAGCCCTTTTCTGTATTTTTAGCAATTGAGAAAAGCTTTTCCTTTGGGCAGATGGAATTCTCTCAGCTGTGTCATTTCACGAGAGGTTGCAAAAGGCTACAACTGCATTGTGAGAGACTCTCTTTTGGAATTCAGTTCTTTTAACTTTGTACGTCTTGATGAGGAACTTTGCAACTTTTCTAGGTATTTGGGAAATAGAACCATAGTCGTTTTTTAAAGAGTCATTTATTCATTTCAAAAGCATAAAAGCATAATTGTTGCATTTATTTTATTAATCTTCCATTACATTTTTAAAGCAGTCCAATTCTATAATGACTATTTCCAAAGGTCTGCAAAAAACAACCATTCCAAATGGAAAAATACATAGGATCAGCCAAACACTCTAATCCAAAGCTTGGGGGGAACCCAAATTTTTAAGGCTGTTTTAAACATGGAGTGCACACTAGATAAAACTCAGTGGGGAAGATTCTGAAGAGGGCAGGTGTTAAGATAGAGAAAGCACATTTCTTATGTCCCATTAGATTACTGTTTCTTGGAGAAGACAGGAGCATGTCTACTCTTTCTGATTATATCATCTGAGCAGAAACATCATAAAACAGCTGTCCAGGCCCGGTGCTATGAAGAACTTGACAGGTAATGAGCAATACTTGAATTGCACCCAGAATTTACTGAAAACCAGTGCAGTTTATAAAACAAAGGCATTAGATCAGTGGTTCTCAACCTGGGGGTCGGGACCCCTTTGGGGGTTGAAAAACCATTTCACAGAGGTCACCTAAGAGCATGGGAAAAGACAAATTTCCCATGGCTTTAGGAACTAAAGCTTTTATTCTAGTGCCTTGGAACATATTTTTACAATCCAACCAATCAGGTGTTTACAAGTGGGGGTGTCCCTCTGATCTTCCTGACAATCAGTTTAAAGCTCTGTTGGGAGAATTGGTGCTAAATCTATGGTTGGGAAGGGTCACCACAACATGAGGAACTGTATTAAGTGGTTGCGGCATTAGAACGGTTGAGAACCACTGCATTAGATGAACACAACATGGCATTTTCCTAATTCCCTATATACGACTGCAGTCTGTATTAGTTGCAGCTTCCAAATAGTTTTCAAGGGTACCTCCAACTAGAGCACATTGCCATAATACTATGCTGAGTGCTGATATTAAAGGCCTCCTGGTCCAGGTAGGGGCATATTTGGCATACAAGCTGGACTTGATAAGAGTACAAAAATAATGATTGCTACTCCTATTACCACAATGTGATTGCCCATATGAGATCCTGTTTGTGCTCTGATTTGCTCTTCATCTTCCTCCAACAGAGTTCTAGGCATCTCTCCAGGATCAGCAAACAAGAGGCCTTAGGGTAGCAATTCAGCCAAAGGCCCCTGTCACAGGGAATCATCAAAGACTAAGCAAAAATGCTCATCAGATCCTTAGGAGAAAAAATATCCAAGCTTCTTCTGTAAGCCAGCAGGGTTTATTGTCTAATAGATCCTATTTACCTTCTGGAGGAGTAGCACCAATAGGCTAAAAAACAAATTAAGGAGTTATCTGACCATGGCAAAATATTAGTTGTAACCTCCTCAAGAGCCAAATGTAAATTGCCCTGAAATAAAAACCAGATTTAGTGTATGATCTCTGGTGCATGTCAAGCTCTCAATTATGTGATTGGCTTCATGGTTACCATGGTAGATATCAACTCCTGAGTTGATCCAGACTCAATCTTACCTGGGGGGAGATTGAAGCCCTCAAGAACAACAAGGCTTGGGATTTCTGTACCAACCTGGGGATGAAATGTTACCATACAAATAGGGATGCCAGTATAACAGCAGCAATGCCAAGTATTCCCTACAGCTGAGTTTTAACCAGAGAATCTCAGATTCAATTACCTGCAAAACAGCACCTCCAAAAGTCCATGAGGCCTCCTTCATGACAACTGACATTCCATCCTCTCTCCCTGGAAGCACAGCTAGTATTAGACTCAAAACCCAGGTGGACATAACTGCAAGCAGGGCAATCTCCCTCCGAGCTTACCCAGGTCTCATCTGACAAACTTTATAATAATGATGATGATGATGGTGGTGGTGGTGGTGATGATGATGATGATGATAATAATAATAATATTAATATTGCTTCTTCATTGCTTATTTGACCCCTATGACAATCATTAAGTGTCGTACCACATGATTTTTAACAAATGTATATTTTATTTTATGTACACTGAGAGCATATGCACCAACACAAATTCCTTGTGTGTCCAATCACACTTGGCCAATAAAAATCTATCTATCTATCTATCTATCTATCTATCTATCTATCTATCTATCTATCTAATAATAATAATAATAATAATAATAATAATAGAATTAAAAATTATAAATATATCAATTAAGAAGAAAACAGAAAACTCAACAGGGCAGGCTTGATGGACCCCCATGTCTTATTTTACTGTCAGTTTTCTAGGTTTCTATGTCTCAGTGATGCACATCAAGTTGGTGGCTATTCATCCACAGTGGAAGGTCTGTCAAAAAAACCTGGATTTTTTGAGTAATTCCTTCTATTAACAATTTTTTTCTCGTAGAATTTTAAAAAAATATTGATCTATAATCTGCCTTCCTATACCTGGAATCTATTATTTTCCCTCCTGTTCTATGGAAAGATGGAAAAGATGTTTTAAATCCTTCTAACAGCATTTTAGGATTTAGAAGTCCTTCACTCATTCTCCTCGAGTCATGTGAACATATTAATAATTACTTCAGTCTCCCTTCATAGGACTAGTTCACTGATTCCTCTCCCTTGATTGTTTCGGAACTAGTTTGTCTGAATTTATACCTGAATTTATACCTAAAGCTGAACACAAACACCATACTTATTTAGTATGATAAGACTTGTAGCACCAGCACAATGTGCAACATGTCTACACTGTTGCAATATAATATAATGTTATGCACATATATTTATATAGGATTGTGTGTCTCTTAGTATGATCTATTGGGTTATGGGGTTTTTTTCTTTCACTTACCACTTATTGAGGTGTATTTTGTGTTTGGGGGACTGCACTGGAGAAGTATCATCCAATCTCATTGTACACATGTGCATTGACAATAAAGGTTTGAAGTTGAATTTGAAGTTGCAGTTCGATCAGTATAGAATAAAATGGAATTCTCTTTAATAAAATAATTCATAATAATTGATTTAAATATTTCTTATGCAGAGCACCAGTATTGGGGTTCTGATCTTGAGCTCCCTACTATGGACTTTGAAGAGGTATTGCAGAGCGATGAAAGTGCATACAAGTGGTTGGTGACCCTTAAAAAGGTGGGAATTGTGCTTCTAACGGGAGCTGCTATCAAACAGGGAGAAATTCTGAAGCTCGGGCAGCGCATTGGGTTCCTTCGCCTCACATTTTATGGGTAAGCTGTTACATTTTTAAAAATGATGTCGCTTTGTCTGTCATGTCTAAGCATATCTTTATGCTTAGCTTTATAGAGCACTGGTGAGACCACATTTAGAATACTGTGTTCAGTTCTGGAGACCTCACCTACAAAAATATATTGACAAAATTGAACAGGTCCAAAGACAGGCTACAAAAATAGTGGAAGGTCTTAAGCATAAAACTTATCAGGAAAGACTTAATGAACTCAATCTGTATAGTCTGGAGGACAGAAGGGAAAGGGGGGACATGATCGAAACATTTAAATATGTTAAAGGATTAAATAAGGTTCAGGAGAGAAGTGTTTTTAATAGGAAAGTGAACACAAGAACAAGGGGACACAATCTGAGGTTAGTTGGGGGAAAGATCAGAAGCAACATGAGAAAATATTATTTTATTGAAAGAGTAGTAGGGACCCTGCGAGAAGCGCCCGCCGCTGGGCAAGTGAGGCAGGGCGCACAGCGGCAGGTGAAGAGAAGCGGGTAGGCATCCCCTCAGCGCTCTGTGCATCCAGCTGGTGGAGAAGGCCTGTGGGGCTGCCTTGATCGTCTCGTGCAAGGGGGCTCAGCTCCATCAGCCCCCACCCCAATCTTCTGCGGGGGTGCCTTTGGGAGGTTGCAGCGAGGCAGGTGAGGTGGGCGCGCACGACGGCAGCTGCAGAGAAGCAGGTGGATGTCCCCTTGGCGCTCTGCATATCCAACGGGTTGCGTTGGAGAGCAACACCCCCACACACTCCATCGTCCCATCGCGCCATCCAAACTGGGGAAGGAGGAAAGGGAGGGAAGTAGATAGGAAAGGCAGACCCTGAAGCTTTTGAGCAGACAAGGTGTTCTTGCTTGTCTGCTCAAAAAGGGTTTGGAGGAAGCTGGAGGGAAGGAGAAGGGTGTGGAGAGGAGAGGAGAGAGAGGTGGGGGGAGAAAACAATTTTCACTTTTTCCTCAACCGGATTAGGATTGCAGCAGTTAAATTGCGCAAGGGAGAGCAATGGACACGGGATATGTGTGTTTTTGTGGAGTGTTATCCTACAGCCAAGACCCTTCTCCCATAACTGGTGGAGGAATTCTGGGAGTTGAAGTCCACTAGTCTTAAAACTGTCAAGTTTGAAGATCCCTGACTTAGGGGTTAGAAGTGCAAGGTTCTTCAAACCTGGCAAGATATTAAGGCTTGTGGACTTCAACTCCCATTCCTAAAGTAGCAGGACTGGTAGAGGAATTATGGGAATTGAAGTCCACAAACTTGTAAAAAGTATTCTACTACACTGGTATTTTATTAAACATCTAGGTGCGTCTTATACATCGGTGCGTCTGATACACCGAAAAATACAGTATATCCATCCTAAGAAAAAATACAGGAAATAGTATAAGGGCAGACTAGATGGACCATGAGGTCTTTTTCTGCCGTCAATCTTCTGTTTCTGTGTTTCTATCTAAGCATAACCTTTTTGTGTAGGGAAAGAATAAAGGTATATACATATTATGTTGTCATTTTCTTCACACTTTTGATTTTACTAGTACCAGAAAAAATCCTAGTAGAGTTAAAGGCATTTCAGTCGGTCCAGAGATAGCTTCAATATTCAGTATTCAGGTATAACACAAACCATGATTTAACCTTACAACAGCCAGACAGATAAGAATCCTATATTACTCTGCCTCTTCCAGGACAATTATTAAGAAAGATTTGGAAATTATTTTTAGGAAGTCCATTTTAATTAATGGCAATTTACCACTTTTGATCAGTGGGAAAATGGTTAATTTTAATTTTTGGGAAACAAGGCAACTACATATCATGATTTATCTTACCATTGCCATCAGCATAAGTTTGAGAAGGCATAATAAGCTGTGATTAATCTGTATTAGACTTTTTTTTAATATCTTCACAACCAACCCAAAGAGAAAAGCAGAGAGCAGACTTTCCTTATATGATATGACTAACATATCTGAGCTGCAGTAATCCAAGCAACTAGCAGATGATAGCAAAACTGTTTATTTCCATTTATTACAGTGATACCTTATCTAACAAACTTAATTGGTTCCGGGACGAGGTTCTTAAGGTGAAAAGTTTGTAAGATGAAACAATGTTTCCCATAGGAATCAATGGAAAAGCGATTAATGCGTGCAAGCCCAAAATTCACCCCTTTTGCCAGCCAAAGTGCCCATTATTTGCACTGCTGGGATTCCCCTGGGGCTCCTCTCCATGGGAAACCCCACCTCCAGACTTCTGTGTCTTTGTGATACTGCAGGGGAATCCCAGCATCGCAAAAACAAGTGCTTTGCTGGCAACTGAAGTCCGGAGGTGGGGTTTCCCAGTGAAGGGAGCATCAGTGAAATTGCAGCATCACAAAAACACCGAAGTCCTCAAAACCCCACCTCCGGACCTCTGTGTTTTTGCAATGCTGCCATTTCACTGAGGCTCCCCTCGCTGGGAAACCCCACCTCTGGACTTCTGTTGTCAGCAAAGTGCCCATTTTTGCGCTGCTGGGATTTCCCCTTCTGGGATTCCCCTGCAGCATCACAAAAATAGGGAAGTCTGGAGGTGGGGTTTCCCATGGAGGGGAGCCTCAAAGTAATGCAAGCAGCGCAAAAACGGGTGCTTCGCTGGCAACGGAAGTCCGGAGGTGGGGCATCCCAGCGGCGGCAGTGGGTTTGTAAGGTGAAAATAGTTTGGAAGAAGAGGCACAAAAATCTTAAACCCCGGGTTTGTATCTCGAAAAGTTTGTATGACGAGGCGTTTGTAAGATGAGGCATCACTGTATTTGGATTTTGATGTATTAAGCCTACAAGCAGGCTTATAGTGTAGTTTTGTCTTGTGAAACAGTAGGAAATTGTATCTCTGTTTCTTGGCACTTTGCCCTTGAAATTTAGAAATATAATTTTGGGATATCCAGGAACCATATAAAAAGGATTTTGTCAGTCACATAGAATTTTCAGACTGCTGCACATGATGTAAAGTAATTCATGGTGTTAACATTTCAGGTGAACCAGTTCTTGGCATAGAATAAATGTAATTTTAACTTGCAGTACTATAGTTGACAATAAAGTATTTATTTTACTCATTTATAGTTAACAGAAAAAAGTTTTAGAACCAGCTTCCCATAAATCTCAGAATCTTTGATCATTTGCCCTGTAAGATTCAGCTAATAATAGTTATAATTAAAAACATATTGAGGTCATTAAGTGTACCATAGATTAGCACACTGACATTTTCATTTTCCCACTTTGTATCCAGCCTATAATTAAAAACAAATGTATTTAAATTATGGTAAGGACTGCTTCCTCCCAATACTGTATATGCATATTAGCACACTAGCCAGTGGTGATAAGAGACCCTGTGGATCATTAATAAAATTGTATCTCCATTAAAGGAATTAAATCCATTACTTAAGCTCTCCACCTGCAATAATGGTATTAGACTTCAGAAGTCTAACTTCGTGTAGAACTGATTATATGCCTCTGTTCAGGGCCATAGATTTCCCAGCCATGATGTCTTATAGCCACCTCATCCATCTTATGTTTCAACTTATTTCTCTTGTTCAAGGTTGGGTTCTAATTTTCCTTGCTGCTGATTCACTTTCTGAGCTGCTGTGTGGGTGTGCGTTCATTGTGCACCATGCAAGTGTGCTTTATGTGCACATGCACAGTGCTAAAAACACAGCTTCTGTTCATGTGCAGAAAGAAAAAGTAGCTTCTGTGCAGGCGCAGAAACAAAAAAACAAGATGGCAGTACCCAAGGCGCTGCCAAAAGAGCCAGTTTGGGTATATGGCAGGCATAGTTCCCTCTAAGCTGAGCAGTGAACAATCGCTCACTTAAAAATCATCATCAACTCAGAGTTTTCCAAACCTGCCCAGAAGCCAAGAGGGAAAGAGTGAGAGGGAAGGAGAGAGAGAGGAAGAGAGGAAGAGAGAGAAACAGATAGAAAAAAGAGAGGAAGGAAAAGAGAAAGAAAAAGAATGGGAGTAAGGAAGAGAGAAAGAAAATCAAAATCTAGTTTGAAACTAGCTCAACTATTTAAGTGGCATTTTGATATTGATAGAGTTGCCCTATTATGAGCTCACTGTTATAGACACACAGTACAGTATTTTATTTTGAAATTCTCTGAGGCAAAACAGGGTGGGTTTTTTGTTTGTTTGTTTGTTTGTTTATTATTTATTTATTTATTTATTTATTTATTTATTTATTTATTTATTGTTTCTGTGCCGCCCAGTCCCAAAGGGACTGCCGCTCAGACCCTATACTTTTCCGCCCCCCCCCCCCAAAAAAAAAATTAGAGGGAACACTGGTGGCAGGCCTGGGTTGCTGGATACGTTTCTAGCAACCCAGGCTGCTAAGGTACTGCTGGTTCCATAGAATTGGTTCTAACTGGCAACCCATCTCTGCTCTTGTTAGTCTTAAAGCAGCCTATAGACATCTGTTCAGAATTTGTTGCTATGTTTAATATGGGTTACAGGAAGCTTCATCTTAAATGCTGATAATATCCTTCAGAAATGTGACTATTTAATTCTAATGTGCAGTAGGAACATATTTTCCAGTTTGTTGAGAAATAGGTTTATGCAGGAACACTTTTTAATCAGTCACAGTTGTGAGCATGTTTAACTCTCTCAGCAGAAAGAGTCTTGTAGAAATATTTTGTGACATTTATTATCATTTAAATTTTTATTTATTTATTGCATTTATGGGCCACCCATCTTACCACATGATAAACTCTGGGAGGTGTACAAATATTAAAATGGTTATACTTTTTTGGATTCTACAACTGGGGTGTCTTTTCAGTTAGGCAATCTTGAGACTTGAGTTTCTGTGGTAGAATTATCATATCTGACTGTCAAAATCCAGATGGTGATGGTGATGGCGATGATTAGATTTTAATCTATCTTTTCTTCTACATAACTTAAAGTGGCAAACAAACCTCCTACCTCTTAATATCCCTACAACAATCCTGTGTGGTAGGTTGGGCTTAAGAGAGAGTGACTGACCCAAAGTTACCCAACTGGTTTTGATGCCAAAGGGAAGCCTTGAATTCACTGTCTCCTAGTTTATAAATCAATACTTTAGCCACTATTAGATTAGTAGAAGATTGATTGATTGATTGATTGATTGATTGATTGATTGATTGATTGGATTTGTATGCCGCCCCTCTCCGGAGACTCGATTGCAACAAAGAGATAACTCTATTTTGTGAAATGAAGTTATCATATGGATATTTGTTATCCAAATAATGGTAGCTTTCTCTTGTTGATATAAAAATACACATTAACTGGAGCCATTTTAGTGGTGTCTAGAGTAGATTCTCACATTACAAGAAAAGGACAACTTGAAGGAATCTCTCTACAGGGCAGCAGATCCCCAGTATTTCCCAAGCCTCATTTAAACACTATTGTAACAATGACATTTCTGCAAATTATATATTTAATGATCTGCTGAAAAGCCACAAAACCCAGTGTATTCAATGGCTTCCAGCCAATAAGAACTGTGAATAGTTTCCCCCCCCTTTTGTTTTAGATAATATCCTTAGTCTTGTTATAAACTAAAAATCCACTTCTTTTTCCTCTGTCTGAAGCTCTTAAAAACAAACAGGAGAAAATGATTACGTATACACATGCCAAGCCTTGACTAGAAGATTTACATTCCTTTCAGATTAGAACACAAAAGCAACAATTATTCACACACACACACCAGCCATGTTTTTTTACAAGGTGATATAGAATCTCCATTTGCATATGCAGCATTGGCTTAGCCAGTGTTACCCAGATTGGCACTCTCCATAGACATTTCCCAGACATTAAAGAAAGTTCTGGAAGGTAGAATGACGGCAGCAAAGTCTTCATTTATGGCACGCTGCAAGTCTGTTGTCAAAAAGGCTGGAAATGGCCCATTACCAGGGTGAAGACCCATTGACGAAGCAGAGTCTAAAAGAGGTCCAAAGCCCCTCCTTGCAGAATGGGAAAAAGTCACCAGCTTGAGGAGGTATTTGCTCCACTTGAATGCTGCCGTAGGAAGAGGCTCGATAGCATGGATAAGAGGGAGGTGGGGGGAGTGAAGCCACCAGGCAGACAAAGAGACTTGTGACTACACAAGAATGACTCATGTTGCATCTTCACCATGAAGTTATAACCCCAAGTCTACTAACTTTAAAAAAACATATTGAGCTAGACAAATAATAAACCTAGGGAAGGAAGGAAGGAAGAAAAGTTTTTACTGTATCCTGCCTTGCATTTAGAGAAAAATATACTATTTATTATATAATTCAATCCTATCTTTCTGTCTGTCTGTCTGTCTCATACAATCCCCACACACACACACACACATATAGAGGGAGAGAGAAAAACAGTTATGAAATGGTTTAACTATTTGGGTTTGAGTTAATTGACTATGACCAACCAAGTTTAAGCTATACTGAAGTTCCCACAAAGAGCAAGTTAATATTTGCTAAATAGAGGAGTTTGTTACAAGTTAAAAATAGCAAAGCAGTGGTTTGGAAAAATCATCTCTGCCAGTTGACAGTAATGGATAGTGAATATGTGATGAATTAAGCAGCCAGCGTTTGGCAGAGGATTAACCAGGAGGGTGGGGAAGACAAGGGAAGAAAAATGCACTGAATAAAGTTTCTATGTGTGCAACAGGATAAAATAAAACAATATGAAAACGGCTAAAATTTAAAGTTTCGGGAAGGGGGATAGTGAAGGTTTTTTAATCATCCCAGAAAACTATATCACACTGCACATCTCGTTCTTAGGTAGAATGAAAGTTTCAGTTCTATAGTATCTATACAACTTTGTTTCCTTTAGGAAGAGGAAGTCACTGAGGAATTTTTAATATTTGTGTACCATGGCAATGTCATAATTTTATTTATTTTATTAATTAGATTTGTATGCCACCCCTCTCCGAAGGCTCGGAGCGGCTCACAACAGGACAATCCTTCAAGGATTGCATACAAACACCATGCTGTAATTTAGTCTCTCACATACCACCTTCAGTATGATGAGATTTGGTATTTGGACCATGGACAACTTTCCTGACCAAATCTTGCCCAAACCTGTGTCATTTTTCTGTTATGAATAAACTTAGTTGAAGATTGCATTTTGGGCTTGGACACCCTAGAACTATGCCGCCTATGGTCTGACCTAAGCATAGTACATAAAATTATCTGCTACAACATCCCTATCTATCAATGACTACTTCAGCTTCAAACGCAATAATACATGAGCAAACAATAGATACAAACTCAAGGTTAACTGCTCCAAACTTGATTCCAGAAAATACGACTTCAGTAACAGAGTGATCAATGCCTGAAATGCACTACCTGACATCCTCAAACTCCCATAACCTTAATATTAAACAGTCTGCCATGGACCTCACCCCATTCCAAAGAGGTTTATAATGGGGCTTGCAATAGCAAACCAGTGTATCTACTGTCTTACTGTATCCATTTATTTGTACCCATTTCCTGTGTTCTTATCCATGTTTATAGTTTTATCTATTATCTTGTACATGTTTAGATGATAGATGGTAGGATGGGTTGGTAGGATGGGTAGGTGGGTGGGTGGATGGAGAGAGAGAGAGAGAGAGAGAGAGAGAGAGAGAGAGAGAGAGAGAGAGATGATAGTGAATGGACCATTGCCTCTTTAAAAGTTGGAAGTCTCTGTCTCCTCTCAAGGATGCATTTACTGCCACCTGGAGCCTACTCATGATTCCACCTTGAAAACTTTAAGGAATGAGAAAGGGCATACAGTTGATCATTCCAGCAGACTCTGGGAAATTGTTGACCTTGTTCCTTATTCTTCAACCACCACAGTTACAAGCCTGCAAGTTTCCACAACTTGAAACTTAGCTTAGATTTCTCTTTCCCTTTTTTCTCTTCCCCTTTCTCTGTGTGTCTACATTCTAGCAATTTTTGTTATTTTTTACATTAACACAAAAAGAAATGATATCATTTGTAGTTGTGCAGCGAACAAATATATTCATTCAGAATCTATTTGTTTTATGACCCTCCGGTTATTTCCTAGCTATTACAAAGTGTTTGGGAAACCTAGGATAGTTGCACATGCCTCAGAATTTTTCAGCCCACTGTGAGACATGAGTGATAATAAAGAACAAGCTGTTCCAAGCAGTTTATTTCTATGTTGGATCAAAGCAAAGCAATTAGGTGAAAATGGAATAGAAAATGGAATAGTGTATATGGGCAGCTCTGGTTAATATTAAACCATGATATGGCTTCCTAAAACTTTTCTGACTTAATTACTGCTTTCTTGCAGTCTGAGAAAGTTTCAAGTTTCAAGTTTTATTGGATTTATATGCCGCCCCTCTCCGAAAACTCAGGGCGGCTAACAGCAATCATAAACAGTATACAATAATAATCCAATACTAAAAGCGAATTAAAAACCCCTTAATATACAAAACCAAACATACATATAAACATGCCATGCATACAATTGTAATGGCCTAGGGGGAGAAGAAATCTTAATTCCCCCATGCCTGGCGGCAGAGGTTGGTTTTAAGTAGCTTATGAAAGGCAAGGAGGGTGAGGGCAATTCTAATCTCTTGGAGGGAGTTGGTTCCAGAGGGCTGGGGCCGCCACAGAGAAGGTTCTTCCCCTGGGTCCCGCCAAGTGGCATTGTTTAGTTGACGGGACCCAGAAAAGACCCACTCTGTGGGACCTAACTGGCCGCTGGGATTCGTGCGGCAGAAGGAGGTCCCTGAGGTAATCTGGTCCGGTGCCATAAAGGACTTTATAGGTCATAACCAACACTTTGAATTGTGACCGGAAACTGATTGGCAACCAATGCAGACTGCGGAGTGTTGGTGTGACATGGGCATATTTAGGGAAGCCCATGATTGCTCTCACAGCTGCATTCTGCACGATCTGAAGTTTCCGAACACTTTTCAAAGGTAGCCCCATGTAGAGAGCGTTACAGTAGTCAAGCCTCCATGTGATGAGGGCATGAGTGACTGTGAGCAGTGACTCCCGGTCTAAATAGGGTCGCAACTGATGCACCAGGCGAACCTGGGCGAACGCCCCCCTCGCCACAGCTGAAAGATGTTTCTCTAATGTGAGCTGTGGATCGAGGAGGATGCCCAAGTTGCAAACCCTCTCTGAGGGGGTCAATAATTCTCCCCCCAGGGTAATGGACGGACAGATGGAATTGTCCTTGGGAGGCAAAACCCACAGCGACTCTGTCTTGTCTGGGTTGAGTTTGAGTTTGTTGACACCCATCCAGGCCCCAACAGCCTCCAGGCACCGGCACATCACTTCCACTGCTTTGCTGAAAAGTGGGCGAAGGAAGCAAAAGAAGCTCTTCTCATATTCTTGCCCTTCGCTCCCCTTATTTAATTACTGAAAAATTTAACAGAATAACAGAGTTGGAAGGGACCTTGTAGGTCATCTAGCCAAAAAACAAAACAAAAAACCCCCAACCCTGTCCAAGCAGGAAACCCTACACTATTTCTGACAGATGGCAGTCCAGCCACTTGAAAGCTTCCAGTGATGCAGTTCCCATAACGTCTGAAGGAAAGCTGTTCCACTGGTTGATTGTTCTCACTGTCAGAAAATTCCTCCTTATTTCTAGCTTGAATCTCTCCCTTCTTCAGTTTCCATCCATTATTCCTTGTCTGACCTTCAAGTGCTTTGGAAAATAGGTTAATCACTGGCATGTTTATACAATGGCTTTATTATGATGCTTTTACTCCTGGGTCCTTCAAAGGATTTGGAGCTCACTCGCACTGCATTTAATTTTACCTGTCTCAGATCACTGAGATTTGAGCCATCAGTGTAAACCTACAACTGACCCATTGGGGAATGTAAATAAGCTAATACCCATTTTATAATTCTATTTGTAACTTAAATCTCTCCATGATTTCTGAACACATGCCTATGTTGGCAGACAGATGTGTTGCTATTGTGAAGAAGCTCCATGCCTGCAACATGCAATTCTACTGCTTTTAAAAGTCTCTTGCGAACACTGAATGTGAAATTGTCGTAGTTAACCTTTGGTGTGATTTTTGTATCTGTGTGCATGAGTCAAGATGGGGACAACCATGTTCTCATTCTTTCCCTTGTTTGGACTTTTAGTGGAATCATTCCACAAAGGATGATTGTGGAAAACACACGGATGTATAGGACCACAGTAGTACCCATTACACAGCAATACTTTGAGTTTACAGCATTTCAGACTTGAAAAGTTTTATACTTTATTTGAAATTTCAGAAATTTTGCTTTGTGAAGAAGATGGCTAGTTTTAAGAGAAAATAAACACACAAGCACTTAGTAACATGTACAAAATCTTTTCTGTGTCTAATTGAATTTTGTTGTATTCAAAACTGATTTTGGTATGTGAGGATGTTTTTTAATAATCATATCAGAATTCTTTTTACAACTAAACAGTAATTACTAAGCCAGAAAGATTTTAATTGTTAGTGTATTTCTCAAAATATGGTGGATTACTAATTGAATAGATTTTTTGAAATGGTTTTTTTAGACCATGTATTTATCTTTGAAATTTTTTTAAACAATTATGCCATGTTTACATCTGTCATCCGAGTAACATTCATATCTAAAAGAAAGGCAATTGCTATAGAAATTTAAGGAGTGTTTGAAGAGCCGGGGTGGCGCAGCAGGTAGAGTGCTGTACTGCAGGCCACTGAAGCTGACTGTAGATCTGAAGGTCAGCAGTTCAAATCTCATCACCAGCTCAAGGTTGACTCAGCCTTCCATCCTTCCGAGGTGGGTAAAATGAGGACCCAGATTGTGGGGGCAATATGCTGGCTCTGTTAAAAAGTGCTATTGCTAACATGTTGTAAAGCCGCCCTGAGTCTAAGGAGAAGGGCGGCATAAAAATCGAATAAATAAAAATAAATAAGACAAATATATTCAAACAATAAACTAATAGATGACCCTACATTGTATAATGATCAATTACAAACATGTAATTTATCAGTGTAGCCTACTAAATCAAAGTTCATCCTTAATTTAAACTTTGATCAATAAATTGTCTGGACTTACTATGTTGTACAAACTGTGATTTATGGCTTAACATGGTGTGTAAAACCAGCAAATTGTGCTAATTCAATAAGGAATTACCATATTAGTGAATTATGGAATAATGTACAGTATGAACATTGCCAATTAAAGCCCTGGTAGGGAAGAGAGTTTGCTTCATCAAGTTTCTCTTCCTGAATTGTTTTTCCTCTGCAGTGGAGCACTTCCCTAAAAAGTGCTAACTCCAAGTTAGCAAGCTCAGCTCACCACAACATTTGGTGGTTAATGTGCAAATTGGTTAGAAAATGATTTTTTTATTATTATTTATTACCATTGGACAGTGATACCTTGTCTTACAAACTTAATTGGTTCCGGGACGAGGTTCTTAAGGTGAAAAGTTTGTAAGACGAAACAATGTTTCCCATAGGAATCAATGGAAAAGCAATTAATGCGTGCAAGCCCAAAATTCACCCCTCTTGCCAGCCAAAGCGCCCGTTTTTGCGCTGCTGGGATTTCCCTGAGGCTCCCCCCCCATGGGAAACCCCACCTCCGGACTTCTGTGTTTTTGCAATGCTGCAGGGGAATCCCAGCAGGGGAATCCCAGCATCGCAAAAACGAGCGCTTCGCTGGCAACGGAAGTCCAGAGGTGGGGTTTCCCAGTAAAGGGAGCATCCGTGAAATTGCAGCATCGCAAAAACACCGAAATCCTTGAAACCCCACCTTCGGACCTCTGTGTTTTTGCGATGCTGCGATTTCACTGAGGCTCCACTTGGTGGGAAACCCCACCTCCGGACTTCCGTTGCCAGCGAAGCGCCTGTTTTTGCGCTGCTGGGATTCCCCTGCTGGGATTCCCCTGCAGCATCACAAAAACGCAGAAGTCTGGAGGTGGGCTTTCCCATGGAGGGGAGCCTCAGGGTAATCCCAGCAGCGCAAAAACGGGTGCTTCGCTGGCAACAGAAGTCCAGAGGCGGGGCATCCCAGTGGTGGCAGTGGGTTTGTAAGGTAAAAATAGTTTGTGAGAGGAGGCAAAAAAATCTTAAACCCTGGGTTTGTATCTCGAAAAGTTTGTATGATGAGGCGTTTGTAAGATGAGGTATCACTGTATTTACGAATGGTTGCTAAACAAGTCCCTAAACTAAGAGTGGATATTTCAAATTCATACTGTCAGCCTTTCTCAAACTATACAGCCTTTCTCGTTGCTTTACCAACCCGGAACCAGTTTGTTCTGTCTTTGTTTGACCTTCCTCACTTATATACAGGATTCACATGAAGACAAGTGGGATGTTGTGGGATTCCTAGCACCTTCCACAGCAAGATGTGACTGATCCAATCAAGAACCTTTCTAATAATCAGAGCAACGCGTATACTAACATATTTCTTTTGTTTTCTTTGACTTTGCAATTATATAGCATGTATCGGCTGTAATATCTCTTTGTTCTAACCTTTTTCTAAACAATGAACTGGAAATGCTTTGCATCGCTAATGACTACAACATTCTATTTGTTTTTCTTTTCTGAACACTGCAGGAGAGTCCAACCTCAAATTGCCATGGTAAAGGATGCCAGTGGACAGATAATAACCCTTTCTACACAGACCTATATTTGTATTGGACGATCCTAAACATTATTTGCTAGCATGCAACATTTAGGATATTGCACAGTAGTTTGCACACTATATTCCATCAAGATACTATATTCCAGTCTATAGATTGACATCATCCAATCTGTACCATTCTCTAAATTTATTTGGCATATCCTCTTAAAATGTTCATTGGGGTTTTTTATTTTTATTTTTTATTTTTTGGTGCTTGTCGTATTTTTATGGCCTGTAATAATAATAATAATAATAATAATTATTATTATTATTATTATTATTATTATTATTAATTAGATTTGTATGCCGCCCCTCTCCGAAGACTCGGGGCGGCTCACAACAATAATAAAACAATATTACAATGAAACAAATCTAATATTAAAACATATAAAACCCCATCATTTAAAACCATGCAGCACACACATACCAAACATGAAACATAAAAGCCTGGGGGAAGTGTTCCCCATGCCTGGTGATACAGGTGGGTCTTAAGTAATTTGCGAAAGGCAAGGAGAGTGGGGGCAGTTCTAATCTCTGGGGGAAGTTGATTCCAGAGGGCCGGGGCCATCACAGAGAAGGCTCTTCCCCTGGGCCCGCCAAATGACATTGTTTAGTAGACGGGACCTGTAGCCTGATTTGGTAATGACTGGAATTCATTCTGTACCATTCCAATCTGTACCATTCTCTAAATTTATTTGGCATATCCTCTTAAAATGTTCATTGGGGAGTTTTTTATTTTAATTTTAATTTTTTTTGGTGTGCTTGTCGTATTTTTATGGCCTGTAGCCTGATTTGGTAATGACTTAGTCTTCTAGTATTTCCTAAAGTATACTGGATATTGACAAATCTACTGTAGAGTATTTCAGTATATTTCTTTCATCTTTTTGGATTTTCTTAGAATTGGTTAATATCTGTCCATTGGAATAATTTAGCATGCCAATTCGAGGTTGGAATCTCCTCCAGTGTTCAGAAAAGAAAAAACAAATAGACTGTTATAGTCATTAGCGATGCAAAGCATTGCCAAGTTAATTGTTTACATGGATGAATATAAATAAAAACTCATGGGATATTATTTTTCAGGAAAGGGAATTTCAGATCTGAACATTCCTTTCCAGATGTGTTAGTAGATGCGTTTCCCCTAAAGGAAAGAGCAATTTTGGAAGAGGAGGAAGAGGAAATTCAAAGCCCACCTTTTTCTGTTCCCTGTCACCTGTAATCGCGATAATTATCCTCCCCATCTCAAACAATGATTAGCTGCATTTTTAAAGTTTAATAAATGCTATTAATAAAATAATAAAAACAGTGAAACATTGATAATTTAAAGTGGATATTAATTTTCTGATTATTTGTTCTTTGGATTTGTATAATGTGCATCTAGATTTTTACAGGCAGTTTATTATAATTTTGTTATTCATTTCTTGTTCATTATAAAGACCTACTTGGCAAGTGCAAGACAAATTGGATGCCAACAACGTGGCCTACACAACTGAGAAGCTAAGTTTTCATACCGATTACCCTGCTCTACAATTTCCACCAGGGGTAAGGCAAAGATTTAAAAAAGGCAGCAGTAAAATAGGTGCCAATAGTATAGTAATAGAAATGTTTTGATTAACCATGTATTATGTTGTATGGTATAATGGTTAAAAGCACCAGAGCAGAAACTGGGAGCCCATGAGTTTTATTCAGAGAAGACCAACATAAAAAGAAGTGTTTTCAAAGAAAATTTAAAACACATCAACATTGGCATCTGTGCCAGAACTTCACATAGGACCCAGTTTATAATTGTATCATGAACAGTAGAGCCTCTCCCTGAAGGTCCTGAATGTTTATATAAATAATAGTATTATTTGAGTTGATCAAATTCCAAATTGTTTAGAGCTTTGTGAATTAACACTAACATCTTGAAGCTGGCTCATTAACACAGTAGAACTCAGACATGCTTAATCATCTTCCTGGCGTTTTCTGAACTAATTGCAGCACTGAACTATTTCCAGGTTCGCAAAGCACATCGTAATAATCCAATTCTGAGACACTTATTCCAGGAAATCTAATCATCAAGCTCTCCAAGTCCAAAAGCAGACAAGGGATTTATGAAAAGCAAATAGTAATAGGCAACTGTTTCTCTAACAAAGAGGACAGATTCAGGCTGCATTAACAGAGAGATAGGATCAAAGAATCAAATCGTAGAAATGTTAATACCATTTTTATGATGCCTTGATAAAGCCATGCTTGGAATACTGCATCCAGTTTTGGTCACCACAATGTAAAAACATGTTGAGACTCTGGAAAGAGTGTAGAGAAGAGCAACAAGGATGATTAGGGGACTAAAGCATACGAAATGCCCACCACACGAGCGGTCATGGGCCTTCCTAGGCACGCCCATGTTTCTCCAACACTCCGTGGACTGCATTGGCTGCTGATTGGTTTCCAGACACAATTCAAAGTGTTGGTAATGACCTATAAAGCCCTACATGGCATCCAGCAAGATTACTTGCAGGACTATTTTCTGCCATACAAGTCCCAGCAATCGGTTAGGTCTCAAAGGGTTGGCTTTCTCTAGGTCTCGTCAACTAGACAATGTCACTTGGCGGGGCCTAGGGGAAGACCCTTCTCTGTGGGAGACCAGGCTCTCTGGAATCAGCTCCCCCCCGGAGATTCGCGCTGCCCCTACCCTCCTCTCCTTCCGCAAGAGTCTTAAGACTCATTTATGTGGCCAGGCTTGGGGCAATTAGACCTTAACCTCCTGGCCAACAAATGCTATGCATGATTGTAGTCTTCTGATTTAAATGATATCTTGCTCTTAGTTCCCTAATTTTGTTACAAATAGCTTCAGATAATATTTTAAATAGCACTGGTGATGCAATAACATTTAGTACCAGATCTTACTTCCAGATATATCTTTGATTTTGCCCGTTCATAAAATGCACCTGCGATAAGCAAGCTTGTACTCATTCAGACATTTTACAGTACAACAGCTGCAATATTTTGCTGTTCACATAGCCCTACAACTATAGGGCTATGAGGCCAAAACATCTGGAGAACACTATACTGTATTGTTTGAGGCTAGTGTTTCTCAATTCCATTTTAATTAGCTCAGGTGCAGTCACAGATGCACTCACTTTGTAATATTGTACTATGGTGTTATTTATGGCAGGTATCCTGAATTTTAGCTGACAAACCTATCCATGTATTGTATAAGAGTGGGGGGGGGGGAATTGAGCTCTGTAATATTGCATTAAAGCAATGCAAAGTTAACATCATTTAAGTCTCCTAATAGAAAACAGTGAAATATGAAAAGTTCCACCTACCAAGTACAGCAGTCAGAGCCCTTATTCAGTATAATCATTCTATTTAAATTTATGAAAAGCTCCAAATGGTGCAAATTGGCCTTTGCATATATCAGTTCTGGTGAGGTTTACACTGTGATTCCATGTTATTTTCTATATAATCACTTTAAATCAACCATGTATTAAATTATGTTCAGCTCAAAATGCATCTGTTGTTGTAATAACTATGGACTGTATTGCAGCATAATGCTTAGAATTTCTCAGATGGATTCATGGGAGAAAACCCATGATGTTTCAATGGAGAAAAATTATATGTATGTGTATGTATTTTAATAACCTACTGAACTTCTAACATGGTCCATATTTCTGCCATTCTTTCTGTATTTGCAAAGATGGGGAGATTAATGTGGTCTATGTGTTTCTGTAAGAAATTTTTACTCAAGGCCTTTAAACAATCTGTGGTATCATGCCTCTGATGAATTAAGCAGATTGTGTGCTACTAAATAGATGCCATTTTTCTCCCAGTTTTGGGAGTTACCTTGAAAATTCATTTACAAGTACAAGTACATATGGTATGGCAATCAAGGTGAGGTTTTCAAATGGGAAAGAAAAGAAACTTCACATTCTAATTTATGCCAAGAATCACACCAAGATATTACTTTCAAATGCTTGTAATAATTTTTTAAAACATAGTTTTAAACAAAAAGTTTTGCAAGCAATCTTTACAGTCTCTGTATGATTCTAGGTTTGGGATTTTTAAAGAATTAAAACATCTAATGTTATATAGTAAGGAGACTTCTGAAGATATTGATGACATAAAATATAAATGTATATTTTATAGACATAGCATAATGTTGAACTTAGAATAATAACCTGTTATTAATTTGTTACAGATTCAGTTTCTGCATTGTATAAAACAAACTTCTGCTGGAGGAGAGAGTGAAGTTGTGGATGGATTTCATGTAGCCAATAAGTTTAAGGAGCAAAATCCTTATGCCTTCAAAATCCTGACCTCTACATTTGTAGATTTCACAGACACTGGAGTTGATTACTGTGATTTTGCCATGCAAGCTAAACAAAGAATTATAGAGTAGGTAACATTGAAGTATATGGTATATTTTTATCTGATGCTGCCTTGATCCTGAATTGTAAGCAAAAGTATTGTTTTGCTTTATTTATTTAGTATATTTATATGGCCATCTACAGTATCTCACTAGTGAAACCCTGAGCAGTTTTACTGAACAACATAAAAAGTGTTAAGGCTATGCTGCCACCTTGTGGACAAGAATACAAATCAACTTATCTTTTTCTCATTTTATCTTTTTTTTCCCCATAAAATGTTCATATTATCATATTGAGAGAGAGATGGAGAGAGATGATGGATATAGGTAGGTAGGTAGGTAGGTAGATTATTATTATTATTATTATTATTATTATTATTATTATTATTATTATTATTAATTAGATTTGTATGCCGCCCCTCTCCGTAGACTCGGGGCGGCTCACAACAACAATAAAACAATGTACAACAAATCTAATAATTTAAAAATCACTAAAAACCCCTTATTAAAAGCAAACATACACACAAACCTATCATGCATAAACTGTATAGGTCCAGGGGAGATGTCTCAATTCCCCCATGCCTGATGGCAGAGGTGGGTTTTAAGGAGTTTACAAACGACGTGGGTGGGGGCAGTTCTAATCTCTGGGGGGAGCTGGTTCCAGAGGGTCAGGGCCACCCCAGAGAAGGCTCTTCCCCTGGGTCCCGCCAAACGACATTGTTTAGTCAACGGGACCCGGAGAAGGCCAACTCTGTGGGACCTAATCGGTCGCTGGGATTTGTGCGGCAGAAGGCGGTCCCGGAGATAAGATCTATAGATAGATAGATAGAGAGAGAGAGACAGACAGACAGACAGACAGACAGACAGACACTGAATTATAGGATAGGATACTATATTTACATTATTATATTATCAGGTGGGATGTGTCATGCACAAGACACGCTCACCCTTGTTTTAGAGAAGGTGGGAGAAAGTCACAATATGTCACATGTTGACAATGTGACAACGTGATTTTAACATCCCTGCATTATATTATATCATTGCATTTTTGAAATTTATCTGCAGGTAATCTTGGTTTTTTGTTAATACAGGCCTCAGCAAAGCATTACATACCGCTGGGTGGAGGAAGCTTTATAGTGGGCAAATGGTTTAATTTCTCCTACATTCATTTTATAGAATTTTTTTTTACAGTTGAGACACTTTTCGCATTAAAAGAGGTAATAGAAATTCAATGCCACACTAAACAGATAGTTTAAACCATGATGAAGCCTCAAAATTTAAAGCACTTGTCTCTGACAGAATGAACTAACTCTGTCTAGTTTTGCTTTCGGGTTTAACGTTTCCCTAATCTCAAATTTATAAAGAAATTTTGGACAATTTAATTGCTTTATTAAAACGAACCAGTCAGGTTCTCAGTTATTTGGCAAACAGCAGTTTATTCACTCTAAGTTTAATCGTTTAGTCATTATAAGGTTTACAACCCTAACCCATTTAAAATGCCAGTGAATGAAGAATTGTGTTATAAAAACTGTTGAAAATTTTGAGGATAACCTGAATTGTTCTCTCATTTCTCATCAGTGTAGATGAAAAGGGCCAAGTGGTTCGTATCAATTTTAACAATGCAACCAGAGATACAATATTTGACATACCTGCTGAGAAAGTAAAGCCATTTTATGCTGCTCTCAAGGACTATGTTGGTCTCCTAAATAGCACGGATTATAAATATTCATACAAAATGAAGCCAGGTAGGCCTGGATGAAATGGTAATCAGTTTTTTTTCTACCTAACTGACTTCAAAGTCTTTTTCAGTAAAAATAGGAAGAAATATACAAAAACTCCCTCAGAAAATTCTCCAACTTTTTAAGGGTAGATTTTTCAGATAGAAGAAGGGCTCCTGACAAAACATATTCTGTTGTATAAATTTGTATCCCGTCACTCTTTAATTAATTAATTAATTAAAATAATAAAATTCTTTATTTGCTTATCTACTGAGATTCTCAATCATTTTAGGCCCAAAGAACTAAAGAAGCTTCTTGGATGAGAAGCCAAATGCTTTCAAGGAAAGGAAAAAAGAAAATCCAGGTGCTTTCTGAAAAAAGCACCTTTGAGACTTCTGTTTTACTTTATTGTCAACTCTCCCCAGCTTTTGGGGGAGAGCCAGGGAAGGGAATGGGCAGAGGAAGTAATCTGCCTTCAGAAGTTGGGAGCTTCTCCACTGAAGAGACTGGACTACCCTCTGTCAGAAATGGTGTGGGGTCTCCTGCTTGAGCGGAGTAATGGTGGACTAGATGACGTACAAGGTCCCTTTGTTATTCTGTTGTTTTATTATATGAATCTTTTCTTTTTGTCTACCTATTGTTCTCAACCGCCCGTAATTACAGGGTAATTAGTCCAGGAAGAAACACACCACACGATAAAAGGAAAACCCAAAAGGTTTTATAAACAGAAAAACAGAAACAGCTCCCTTTTTAATTGTCAAAGGGATTTTCTGGTACACACAAGGCACAGGTTAAATGCAGTCCAATTGCTCACCCAATAACTGGGAAATTGAGTCCAATTCTAAAGTCCAGAGAGTCCACACACAATCCTAAATAGCAAAAACCACGATCTTGACGAAACAATGAATCAGATAAACTGCCATGAGGCTAAAACACCAGGCTGCACTTTTATCTGTAGCACTAATTACAGCAGCCCCACCCAGCCACAGGTGGCCTCATTTTCTCTTGTAATAATCTTTCAGTTGTTGTCTTCTATGCATCACTCTACGCATGCATGGATGTGTCATTAATTCTTGTTCAGAATCCAGGGATGATACAGATGACTGATCTCCTCCTGGGCTGTCTGCCAAACTCCCCTCTTCTCTGTCACTCATGCTTCTTTGGTCAGAGGAGACTTCGTCGTCAGATTCTACTGGGAGCGAAACAGGCCTGCGGCATGTCAATGTCTCCCCCACATCCACCTCCACATTCCTTGGGGCAGGAGCTGGGCCAGAGCTAACCACAACACCTATCATATGCAGTTTTTCTTAAAATGCATTCTGAAGTGATAGTGGAGATAGAGAGATGGATGCACATATATACAAATATAGATTTCTCCTAATATTTGAATATTAAGTGCATTTGGCAGCCCCAAGCCTACTTTGGTTGAAAATGATTACAGTGATCCCTCGTTTTTTGCAGGGATGCGTTCCAAGACTACCCGTGAAAAATAAATTTCCGTGAAGTAGAGGAATTTTTTTTTAATTGAAGAAGTATTTGGACTTTTAAAACCCACCCTTTGCATTAAACAGTCATTCTATAATGTTTCTGAACTGGAACTACATGTGATATCCTACCAGTTTCTTTAATAGAGTACAGTAGTACTGTAGAAGAGTTTTATGAATTTTTAATGGATTTAAATTTTTCAATGGATTTAATGGATTTAAGCCCCCTTTGAAAACCTGTAAAGTAGCAAATCCGGAAAAGATGATCCAAGAAGTAGTGAGGGATTACTGTAGTACTTCAATATTTTGCACTTGTCTCAGAAGCACCAGGGTGCTTCTAGCTTGAAAGAATCAACCAGTGACATCACTGTGGCCCTGAGAATGCTAGCTGGAGGTTCTTTACACATCCCTGAAAGGAGCTGAAGTGAAGGATGAGAGTTCAACCCTGCCTCATGGCGGCTCTCAGGTCTCAAACATGGACTTGTTAACCTCCTGACAAGCAGCCCAACAACTCATGCCACCATGCCCCTTCAGTATGAGAGAACCTGCATGCTATAGGCCAGCAGCCCCCAACCTTTTGGGCACCAGGGACCAGTTCTGTGGAGAGATGTTTCTCCACAAACTAGAGTGGGCACCTTTTCATATACCGACTATATCCCATGTTTGTGTGGCCCAGTTTCGGTCCACGGACTGGGCTTTGGGACTCCTGCTATAGTACACTGAGAAGTAAAATAAAAATTAAAAAGCAGTGACAAACTACTTTCATTTATTTTGAATAAATTGCCAAGAAAACTGCATACCGGTGCAATAATCAGATTTGTTTAGAGAATTACTGGCTTCAGTAATTCCAATTATTCTATCAGTAAGCCTTTCTGCTCCATCATATCCCTAATTAGTATAGATGTATTTACCACCAATTTTATTTTAAAATAATTCTTTGCCTTCTTTCTAGGTGACATAGTGGTATTTGATAATTGGCGTTTACTTCATGGCCGGCAAAGTTACCAGGCAGGAGCAGAAATAACCCGTCATCTTGAAGGAGCCTACGCAGACTGGGATGTAGTAATGTCAAGGCTCCGGATCTTACAAAAGAATGTTCTGAAGAGACAATGCCTTTGAAGCTTGGACTGAGGAGAACTCTTAGTCTTTTCTGGGATTGGATGTTTTTTCCATAAAGGAAAGTGAACCTGATATATTTCCAGTTTATTCAGGGCACTCCTGAATAAGCTAGGTGTTGTCTATCCTGTTGAATATGTAGATGATCTCTTAACAAGGAATAATATGGGTCCTTACAGGTAGTCCTCAACTTATGTCTGATTGTTTAAGCATTCAGAGTTATAACACACACAAAAAAAGTACTGATAACCTTTCTGCATGTGATTATATTTTGTGTGCTCAGCAACCTGTCCACATCTGCAGCCATTTGAAGTATTCTGCAGATGTGATCACAATTTAGAATACTTTTTCCAGGAACTGGTGCTTATCTCCAATTTGTAGCAAAAAATATTCTTTGCAGACAATTGATTCACTTAATGACTTTGGCATTTACGTAATGACTTTGGTGGATTCACTTAATTATGGTGATTTGCTTTATGACCATTGTATAAAATGTAAAAATGAGTTGGTCATGTGATGGCCCACTTATGGCATGACCTATGATCATATTTCTGGGCTTAATTACAATCATAAATTGAGGACTATTTGTACTATGAGAACACATGCTTTGCTCTTTCTTGCTAATTAGAGTCTGGGCAGCTTCCAAGTCTTCCAAAGAATATTGAAGAATAGACCAACCAAATAAGAATAGAATGGAATGTTGAATACTTTTAACAAGGTCCTATCCATTTTGGAGTCATATGCATTAGCACTGACAACAGGAAAGAAATCACAGATGGAACTGAGAAATCCATTGCTATTAATCAATCTGCTGAAAATCAGGTTATTTTCTTTTCATAGTCTTAAAAGTTAATAGTCTGTCTGATATTTCATCCTGGACATGTTTGTGGCTTTTCACAAATGAATACATGCTGACTCGTAGGCATAAACCAAAACAATAATTAACAACAAAAAAAGGATTTTTGTTTCAGTTTTTGAAGTAGCAGGATGTTGTTCTTATATTTGTGAGCCTTGTGAACATCAACATGGGATGCAGTGGTTCAGTAGTTAGGACACTGCATCTTAGACTGTTAAAGATCTACAGTTTGGCAGTTCAAGACCTGAGTGCTGTGAGATCCCATCACTTGTCTCAGCTCCTGCCAACCTAGCAGGTTTAAAGCATGCATATGCAAGTGGATGAATAAGTAACAAATTTAAGCATGCATGAAAGTAGCAGTATTCCATGATTCACCGAACACACTGGGCTGTGGTGTGATGTCATTCTAGCCAGGTGACCACATTGTCTCCAAAAGATGCTGGTTCTTTGGCTTAAAAAAGGCAGATGAGCACTTCTCCCTAAGGCTGGTCACAGCTGCAGAGCAAGACCCCTGGGGACAACTTTACCTCTTTTTTTCCTTACGTAGACCAACACGTTTAGTAGTAGTAGTAGTAGTAGTAGTAGTAGTAGTAATAATAATAATAATAATAATAATAATAATAATAATAATAATAATAATATAACAACAACAACAGTAACAACAACAGAGTTGGAAGGGACCTTGGAGGTCTTCTAGTCCAACCCCCAGCTTAGGCAGGAATACCACACCACTTCAGACAAATGATTATCCAACATCTTAAAAACTTCCAGTGTTGGAGCATTGACAACTTCTGGAGGCAAGCTGTTGCACTGATTAATTGTTCTAACTGTCAGGAAATTTCTCCGTAGTTTCAAGTTGCTTCTCTCCTTGCTTAGTTTCCACCCATTGATTCTTGTTCTACCCTCAGGTGTTTTGGAGAATAGTTTGCAATAATAAGTTAAAACTCATGTAAAACAAGCTATGGAAATCTTAAGCATAATGAAGTCTTACTAAATGAATATATTCATACAAAAATGCATATCATGAAAATTATAATGAAATCAAGTGTGCTTTTTACAGCGCCTAAAAATTTATATCATAGAATGGCAACAAATTATTGGAAGAATCAAACCACTGTGCACAACATACTGAGTTTAGCACAATGTATGAATTATTTTAATTCTAGTTCTTTGTAATGATATCTATCATATGAAATGAATAGTGCCTTGACTATTTTTCAAAAGTGACTTAAAAGAACTAAAACAAATTTCACGAGTGAATCTTAGTTAAGAGTTATAAAGAGTCTCCTGTGCATACTGTTGCTATGATTAATTATTATGGTGCTTTTTTCCCTCTTGGCTTGCAGCAAAGAAGTTGCAAGTAGGAGTGTCTTAACTTTTTATTGAACTATCATTTATTACCCCAATTCTGTTAAATTTATTGTTTTGTTCATTGGTTGCAACAAATAAGAGAAAACCAGCACAAAATATTAATAAAAAGATTAAAATGTGCAAAAAAAAATCAGTAAAAACATCAAAGCAGTATTATTGTAGCAAATACAATATTAGTCTTAGGAACTTTTGATGAAATATTGTCTCTGTTTAGCAGCTGCCCATGCAAATCTTGCTAATTTCTGTAGAATGGTCTTCTAATCTAAATTCATTAGGTATTCCATTTTATATGTATCAGGCCAAAGTAATTTTCTTAACAAGGAAGAATGCTGAAGTTTTCCAGGTGCTAAAGGAGAAATAGAGCAATACAATAAATAATGGATAAAATATTCTATAATATCCTTGGAGCAAGGGCAGAAGCACATTATTATGTGGTATATTAAGAAACCAGCCTCTCTAGCTGTGTCCACATCAGATAATGTTCACATTTTTTTTGTTTTATGAACCGTACCAGTTTATAAAACCAAATTTTTAATATTGTGATCATTTAAATAAATTTCAGACATTCAGTACCCTATTTTCAAATAATAATGCTTGCATAATTTGAATTTGAAAAAAAAAATCCAGAGGAAAAGCAAAGGTAAGCATATGAGTGGATAAAAATGTATTGCAGCAACTGCTGCAATGAGTGGAGAAATTCATTGGCTCTTGGAGGTACCACTTGACAAATCGGGGATCAGGTAGGGAGCGGAGGCCAGTAGCCAAGTAATTAAATACTCTTACAATTTATAAATGAAACTGCAAGATGATTGTACATAGTAAATTACTATTAAGTCAGGGATCTGTAAGTAGATGATCTATTCTAATGTGGAACATATCAGTATAAAATGTTCAGACAATTGAAAAGATTTCCTTAAAGTTACTAACATTATACAACATAGTATATTTATTCCAACTTTGACATCTGCAGTCATCTGCCTCCATCACAATCAACAGGAAGGTTTGCACAAACTTAATGCAAATTAATTGATCCACACTGAGCTGGATAATTTGTCACTAGAAGTCTGACTATCCTCTTCAGTTTCTGCCTTTTTTTAGCTACATATAAAATCTATAATTTGTACTCTGCTCATTACTGGGTTTTATTGCCTATATTTTCAATCTCTCTCTCTCTCTCTCTCTCTCTCTCTCTCTCTCTCTCTCTCTCTCTCTCTCTCTCTCTCTTTCTAGAAGTGATATGGAATCCAAAGGTTTTCCAAAAATGCCATCTTCATAGCCAATTTTCAGGATCCTATTTTTCTTTCCATAAACAGTAGCAGAGAGGATAGTTGAAACCAATATACTGTACGTACCTTCATCTCCTTTATCTTTCTACTACCTCTGCTCCCCAAAACAAGTGTTTTCAGAAATATAGGACAAGCAAGCTAACAGATTTAATCAATTTATTTGTGATCAAGTGATTCATTTGCCCCTCAGATTCATTTTGTTATGAGATAGGCAGGAAATAAATCCAATACATAAATTAAAAAGAAATACTGCAGCATTTAAGCAACCACTTATTCTAACATTCCCACATTTATTTCAATACAAATACTTGACAACGGCATGCAGAAATATTTCTTTGCATAATTTATCCGGCTGGAGACTGCCCCAAGAAAGCGAAAGTCTTAATTTGTACTTCAAATAATTTGTCATCAATGAAATCCCACATTCATGGATGCTGTTCTGGCTCCTAAATAGAATAGTGAAAGAGGGTTTCCATCTAGTGGCTTGTTATGGAAATCGTGCACAGTCTACAAACAGCAAATATTTGAATAACTAAATTGGATGAAATAATATTCTATAACTACCAGATCTGGGCAATCAGATGTCATCAGTGAGTGTAGATTTTTTGCCACCCAAATGTAATAGCTTTGATTTCACGACAACCTGTTAGCACTCCATATGATTAAAGAGGTAGATGCCAGGGCGATAAAATATATTTTAGTTGGTGAAACTCTTTGGTTCTCTCTCTCCCATCACCCTTCCTTCTGCAAAGCAAACAGCAGGTAATTGCATTTATTTATTGCAGTCTTTCTCAGCCTATATGTCTCCCAGATGTGTGAAAGGCCTACAGCACCCAAGTTGCAGTAGGTTGTTTATCTTTTCCCTATTTCTGCTAGTTCCATTATTTTGTTCCTATAGAAGATTCTGATCCTTTGTAAGACCACAGTGATTTCACAACGCTGATCATCTATAGATCACTTACAAATAAACTGTAACTGGAATACACTAGCGTCCACTTGTAAAAGAAGCAGAACATATCATTCAATTTAGATTCCAATTTAACTGTAAATTCTGATATTTACTGTTGTAAAATTGATTCCATAGGATAAAGATTTCCCCTCTCTTTCCTTCCCACCTTGAATATCAGATGAAAGAAAGAAAGGAGACTCTGAAGAACGGCAAACACATTCTCCCTAGTGGGTGGAGTTATCCAAAATGGGTTGATCTCATCCACTTAGCTTGCTAGACTGAGTCTGTCAATCTTATTTGAGGACTCCGCCTTTGCTTGGTGTCTCCAATTATGACTCGGTCCTCAGGACAGATGCAACTTGGTCATTTTCTTCTAGATTCAGAGTCTTCCTTATCTGAATACTGGCATACTTCAATTCGTGAGTTGCTTTTCTGGCTTCTAAATTGACAACTGACAGACGGACGATTGTGATCTCGAGCCTTGGTTCTTCTCACTTCAGTGATTGCTCATGTCATTGGTGGCATCAAGCTGCACAGAGCCTGGCCCTTGGCTCTTTTTCTGGGGGTTTAGCTTTCCCCCATGCATTGATACCTCTCAATAGAGGTTTCGTCTCTGTTACTTGGGTAGAAGAAGTAGTCTGGAGCGTTCTCGTGCTCCCTCCTTCCAGGAACCAATGAGTTGACAGGGAATCTCACAAGTGCAGAGAAGAGGGAGCCTCCAAACTTTCCATTTCTCAGCTTGCCCAGCGCAGTCACAGCTGCCTGGCACTAATGCGACCTAACCACTTGAATAGCTTTTCACTGCCTGTCACTGATCACCCTGGTGCCTTCTGACACTCCCTCTGCCCACCGCTGAGGAGAGCGCTGGCGTTGGAGTTTTGCACTTGTGCAGCTTGGCAATCAACATCCAAAGCAGGACATTAACTCTCAGCTTACAGGTTAGCAGGCCCCTAAAGCCTCTTGGGTCAATAGTGTTCTTCCTGCAGCTTTCAGTGGCCATTTTAATCAATCTAAAGGGGGCAAAATGTTCTGTTGGCTATTTTGCTTGTTACCAGCCCTCTGTCGGCCATTTTGAGAGACAGAATTTTTGCACCAAGGCCTTACTCCGTGCATTCCTTCCTGCATCATGGCTGGCAAATCCTCATCTAAATCTGGTGCAAGCAAAAATCCCCAAATATGGATGAGTGCCAGCCCAGCACTTATAGATACCATAGAATGTAGGGTCTCTTTGTCCCAGGAGAAGCAGAATGACATAGGGAGCCCTCCACCCAGGTGCAGTTCCAGCACAGAGTCCTGATTTTCCTTTTGCCCATTCTGGATGATAACTCCACCCTGCGAAAAGAGACATATCAGGCAAGCACCGATGCCCCATCTCCTAGCTCATCCTCACAAAGAAGTTGTGATATGTATCAGATGGATAGCCAGGTGGATACACAAATTGCTCTTAATGCAAAAAAGAAAACAAATAAAAGAAGCCGGGGTGGCGCAGCAGGTAGAGTGCTGTACTGCAGGCCACTGAAGCTGACTGTAAATCTGAAGGTCAGTGGTTCAAATCTTATCACCAGCTCAAGGTTGACTCAGCCTTCCATCCTTCCGAGGTAGATAAAATGAGGACCCAGAGTGTGGGGGTAATATTTATTTATTTATTTATTAGATTTGTATGCCGCCCCTCTCCGCAGACTTGGGGCGGCTAACAGTAGTAAAAAAGACAAATATAACAAATCTAATATAAAAAGTAATTTAAAAAACCCCAATTTAAGAGACCAATCATACAAACAGACATACCATGCATAAATTTTATAAGCCTAGGGGGAATATGCTGGCTCTGTTAAAAAGTGCTATTGCTAACATGTTGTAAGCCGCCCTGAGTCTAAGGAGAAGGGTGGCATAAAAATTAAATAAATAAATAAACCCATAATGAGCTATCGCAAATTTTTTAAAAGTGAAGGAAGGGGAACTATGAGAACATTAATCCTTTTTGTTTCAGAAAAATAATAAATACTGGGATATATCCCTCCCACTGGTTTTATATTTAATCACTGCAAGAATTTGATGGCATTATTTTACAGAGTTGTGAATGTTGGCACATCTGATTGTCCTAAATAGACCTCCTGTTAATGCTATTTTCTTGTGAAATGTTATCTAGGGGTTGGTATTTTTCTTGCCAATGGAACTATGTCAATACTGGCCACCAAGCTCTCCTCTCATAAAAATGCTAACACTGTGTCAACAAACAACATTGTTTGCACACAGAGAAGAAGTGTTGACCATTGCTCTTTAAAAACATGGGTATTCAGCTAAAAGGTCAACAGAAATTACCCTTTTACCCTACCTAACAATATTTGAGCTTTGTGAGAAGAACAAGATGTTAAACTGAAATCTGAAAAGTCAATATTTAAATGCTGCTGTGGCCTCCAAATGCGATATGTCAGAAAAGAAGGCAAACGGATACCCTGTTTGCTGCTATTGGCAAAGCAGCTTTTTCAAAATGAATCAAAACAATTTGCCATTTTTGTAAAATACCAAACATCTGCATTTGTACAAGCCTTGGAATCAAATATTTCTAATTCTTTTGTGCTTTTAGAGCTCAGTTTAACAATAATATAGTTGACAGATGTTATCACTCCCACGCCAGAAGTGGGTTCCTACCAATTCGGTAGTAATTTGCCAGCTTGCGTCGCTGGAGCTGGCAGTGACCCAGGTCTGCCACACCCCCGAACTGGTTCTTTTGGTGGTGTCGTGGGTGCCATTTTGCTTCTGTGCATATGCAGAAGTTGTTTGGGGGTTTTTAAGTACTGCACATGTGTGTCCCTGAGCAAATCAGCGGCAACACATTCCGGAATCCAAGCCTGTCCCACACTGTTCATTATAGAGTAGGATTCCAGCTAAGCATTACATTAACTCAGAGACAGGGAAACTATGGCCCTCCAAATGTCATTGAACTCTAACTAGAACCATCCATTATTGTTAGGTAAGCAGTAACAGAAAGTCCAGGGGTTTCCCAGTTCTGCAGTAACAGGTTAAGAAGAGTTTAATCTTTAGCACCAATGCTATTATTGTTACCACAAATGTTCAGGAAATGCATATTGCACATAAATTTGCTTTTGTTTGTGTGCAATATAAATAAAATGTGGTTTTTTTATGACACATGACTGGGAATCAGTAACTGAATCTCTTGGGGATCTGAGATTTAATTTCTATCAAGGGATATGATGCAATCTAGCTGACAGAATGGGCTTGCAAAATTAATATTTTATCCAAATCAACAAGCCATAAGATTAGGAATTCAAGGGTTTTGCTTTCTAGGGTGGAGTGTCACCACCCCCTTCTGAAGATCAAGAGGTCTTTCAGATGGAAGTTAATCTTCACAAGCCAGTCATATTGCCTTAAACTTTTAGCTTTTTCCAACTATAAGCAGATATGCTTTAGACCACGGGTCTCCAACCTTGGCAACTTTAAGCCTGGCGGACCTCAACTCCCAGAATTCCCCAGTGTGAAAAGCCAGCTCGGGAATTCTGGGAGTTGAAGTCCGCCAGGCTTAAAGTTGCCAAGGTTGGAGACTCCTGCTTTAGACAGCCCTGCATCTGGGATGATGAAGTCAGTTGATTGGAATAGTGTTTTCAGTAGGCTCCTAAAACCGCTTTTATTCAATGTGAAAAGATACCCAAACATTAATGTATATATCAGAAATCAATTTACCGAGTTCTTACTATATCTTTGTTAAAATTGCAAAATATAGAAACCTATGTCATACACTGAAAGCTTTAACTATTTTATTAAACAGGTGGATAAGTAATTTCACTACCATAGCTTGGTTATTTACATTTTCATCACATTGTAATTTGGTCATTTCTGGAACTCTTCCATAGGAGAAGGAAAATGAGTTTTAAAACAGTCCATAGAATGGGAATTTAATCCTTTTTGTACATTTATGAATACAAAATTACCTTAATTATTTGGCACAAGGGTGAAAAATGTCTAGCAATGCTCATTTACTCATTACTGTCTTAATTTGCTACTTAATTAAAACTATGAAGAAACTTGGGGTATCTTTAAAGACTTATAATCTGACATTTTGTAGATTGAATTCGTTTTTAAATGGAAATATATTCATTATATATTATTTTTATTATTATTATTATTATTGCTGCTGCTGCTGCTGTTATTACTATTAGTAGTACTACTACATTTGATAGCCTTGATTACTTTGATTACTTTTTTCTGCAAACTGATGTCTATGCCTCCAATTAATTTATAGGACACTAATGGCTAACCTTTTTCTTGTTGCATGCCAAAAGCATGCACATGTATACTGACACCCATAATACCATGTATGCATGACCCCTGCCCCCCATGCATGCACATGCACATGCACCCTGCACATGCTCCCCTCACACATGCGCATATTACCCCCATGCTCCCTGACCCTGTGTGGAGGGCCTCAATTTTTGCCCTCTGGTGCCTGGAGAGGACAAAAAACAGGCCTCCTGGAATCTGACCCGTTTCCAGCCTGGAGGAGGCCTCCGGAGCTCAGAGGAAGCCATTTTCACCCTCCCAGAGGCTCGAGGAAAGCCTCCAAAGCCTGGGGATGTGCCCCACCCTCTGCACATGCGCAACAGATGTCCAAAAATCAGCTGGCCAGCAGGAGGCGTGTATGCATGCCACCTGTGGCAAATGTGCAGGGTAACCCACCAACCAGAACAGGGGGAATGCTGTTCCATTGATGATAATGGAGCGCATAGGCTTGTTCCATTGCCGTCCAGCATGCATGCGCCATGCACTCACAACTAACATGATTCTGGTAAAAAATACTGTTTTTTCGTTTCCGTGCATGCGTGGAAGCAAAGAAGCAGGCAATTTTTGCTGCCAGAAAGAGATTTCAGCTGCTGCACATCCACAGCAGCCGAATCTTGCTGCCGCGCCTAGAGCAACAGCTGGGGCTACCACCAAAAGCGGCCTGCCCCAGCTCCAGCTACGTGGCCTGCTCTTTGATCTCCCGGGCCACAGGAAAGATGCCTGCGGCATGGGAGAGCACAGAACAGGCCCCGCCGCCAGAATTGGGGCCACCCGGCCTGCTCCATGTGCCATGGCTGCTGCAGGAGGTGATCCAGGTAAGCAGGGGCGAGGTGTGCGGCAGGGGGAGCAGCGGGGGGAGTAAGGGTGAATGGTGCAGTAGGGGGAGCAGCAGGGGAAGCAAGAGCCACAGCAGGGCAAGCAGTGGGGGAGCAAGGGTGAACGGCGCGGCAGGGGCTGGCAGCTCTTATCTTGTTTTGACGGTCGCTTACGACCGGAAACTCTTATCTCCCATTTCCAGGGGGGTTTTGCTTCTGCGCATGCGGGAAAAAACCTGCAAATCACAGATGCGTGTGACTTTATACGAGATTTGGCTTCTGTGCATTTGCAGAAGCTGAATCATGTACCGGGCACGGGCACACACCAGGCGCACATGCAGGGGCACACTCCCAGCACGTTCTGGTAGGGCTGTACGCCATAGGTTTACCATCACGATTATATGATATCGTCAACTACATTGACGGAGACTAGAAATCAAGAACACAAGGAAGAAGAGAGAGGTTTTTTTAAATAGCAATATTGGATGTTGCAAAGATAATGTAGAATATGACAATAAGGCCCTATGACCGAAAATTCCATGATAAAAATCCTTTCTGAAGAATATGGAACAATATGAATGGAAGAATAGAAATTAAGTTGGGGCGAAGAAGCCTGAAGTGTATGTAGAACCCCAGAGATCTTTTTGCTCAATCCACAACTGTTGTTCATTTGTATTTCACCAATGAGTTTGCTGAGCCCATAAACGTATCACATAGATATATATACAGGTCTGATTATGCTAGATGTTTCGCCTATATCAACATTTACATCCCTAGGAAAGAATCGGATCCAGAAAAAAGATTTCTGGGCAGAATATCTCCTTCCACCCAAAGATTGTATTTGCTTGACTGAAGAGATGTATTTAATTTCAGGGTGTATATCAACTGGAAAAGCATGTTTATGTGTTCCAGCAATCTTTGCCCTGTTCGTGAGCTCAGCCATGACAAGATAGCATAAATAAGCTATCATCTGAGTTATAAATAAACTAGCAGGGATTGCCAAGAAAGTTCTATATCCAGAGATCTTTTATATGAACAAATGATTACACCCAGCTGACAAAAATTTACTACGATGAGGAGCATGTTCCATAATTTTAAAAAATATGCTACTGGGCTTTCTTTAAGGACTTCCTGTGCAAAATGTGAATGATAAGGGTCTACCATGGAATAAAAACGAATAGGGAAGGATCCATCTCAATGCTGCTTTCTACCAAGCCAGAATATATTGACTGGGGCTTCCACTCCAGATGATTTGCTGTTAATATGACAGCATGAAAATAATCAGAGTAAATCATTCATCTGCAAGTTTGTTTACTCGCTGATTGCATGTGTAACCAGAAAAAAAAAGCTTGTTTATATCCAGAATCCATGTTTTCAATTCTAATCAAATCAAGAGCCACTCATTATGTGCTTGTGACGTTCTCTACTCTCTGAGACAAGACTGAGCCTATGCTACACAGTTATGATGTTCCGGACCCAAAACCCAACCCTGCAGGGATCAAAGGAGTTATTTGCAAGTGCACTAGAGTGCCTTCCTTCCCCTGTCCTATTGCTCTCCTATATCTCCTATACCTTTCTTCTATTCCTATATCTCTTCTTCTATTCTTTCATTGATATGTTCTATTCCTATATCTTCTATTCTTTCTTAGATATATTTTACTATGAGTATCTCCTTTATAACCTTCATCATATATTTTACTATGTGTGTATATATACCCACTAAAACCCTCATTGTGTATTGGACAAAATAAATAAATTAAATAAATAAATAAATAAATAAATAAATAAATAAATACAATAAAAAATAAACAGTAATATGACATTTATTCCCAATGAAGGGATGAGACTACAGGAATAAGAGTTCTGTTTGAGTGGTCCATTCTTGGTGTCTGACAGACCTAATGGACTTCCAGATGGATTTTAGGTCATATTTCAAAGCCTACATTACTGTTGGGAATGAGCAGCTGATGGTAACCCTGGATTAGATTGTCCCTGGATAGACTCTGCACATGTGAATCCTGGAGAATTCCTTGATTTTCAGAGGAACTCTGGGAGACGAAATGGCACCAGAGTATCCTAGAGACCTGCAATAATAAGATGAAGAATCTGAAAACAACCATTGTTGCAATATAGGCTGTGCAAATTACTTACTCTTATTACATGTACAGGTAGATAAACACCTGTCCCTGCAATGAGAAACCTGAAATATTATTTTACTGAAAGAGTAGTAGATGCTTGGAACAAACTTCTAGCAGACATGGTTGGTAAATTCACAGTAACTGAATTTAAATATGCCTGGGATAAACATATATCCATCTTAAGATAAAATACAGGAAATAGTATAAGAGCAGACTAGATGGACCGTGAGGTCTTTTTCTGCCGTCAATCTTCTATGTTTCTATGAAACAGTAAACTTCTTTCATATTACTTGACACGCACACACACCCCATGTAAGGAATGGCTGGAGGACACTTAACAATATCGTTCTTAGAATTATCCTAAGAAACTATAAGTGCACTGGGAATTGGACTGTGCTAATCCCATGGAATTGACTAAGGCTTAGTTTTGCTGTGGGTAGAGGTAGCCCGCAATACTGCATTGTAACGATTGCACCACCACAGCTCCTGCTTCTTTGTTATTTCCCGATTAATTTGCTGAGTCTCAGGAGAAGGGCAGCATAGAAATCTAATAAGTAAATAAATAAATGTTTACAAAGTTTTATTTCTTGACTTCTCATTAGCATTCCTCTTTATGCCAAGCCAGTCTAAAGACGCTTCAGTTGCACAAAACACCAATGCCTCTGGACTGTATAGTAGATTGGTCTTGGTAATATGAGCGGAATATTTTTCACCACTGGGAGGCATTAATGCACTTACTTATATGCTGTGAAGCTATCTGCTCATTGCCAATGATATTATCCAGCACAAAACTGCAGGTTATATGCATACTATTCAAAGTTAAGCATGTTATCCTTTAGGAATATTTAATTTTGTTCCTATATAAAATCCCGCATTTTAAAATAGAAACTAAAATATATTGCCTTTCCTCATCTCAGTTAAATATGTGTTAGCCAAGGTAAGAGCAAAACACAGTTCGTATTATTCTCGTACATGAAAAATGAACCTTTATTTTAAGGTTAGACAAACATTATCTGGGACACACACACACCCATATTTATTTGTTTGTTTGTTTGCTTGTTCAAAACATATACAAGATAGCAAGTATTGGTATAAACATAAAGTAAATACAGATAAATGAGGGCAGTATGACAGGGACAGCAGACATGTTAGTGCGCTTATACACGTCCCTTAAAGACCTCTTAGGAATAAGGTGAGGTCAACAGTAGACAGTCTATGGTTAAATTTTTCGGGGTTTGGGGAAGAAACCACAGAGTCAGGTAGTGCATTCCAGGCATTAACCACTCTGTTGCTAAAGTCGTATTTTCTACAGTCAGGTTTGGAGCAGTTCACTTTGAATTTGTATCAGTTGTGTGCTTGTGTATTGTTGTGGTTGTAGCTGAAAAAGTCATTGACAGGAAGGATGTTGTAGTAGATAATTTTATGACCTATGCTTAAGTCGTGCTGAAGATGACATAGTCCTAAACTTGCTTAGCTCAGGATTTCAAGTCTGGTTGCGCAAGGCATACTGTTGCACGTAGAGGAGTGGAGAATTCTTCTCATAAAGTATCTCTGGGCACTTTCTAATGTATTTATGTCCAAAATGTGGTGTGGGTTCCAGACAGATGAGCTGTATTCAAGGAGTGGTCTGGTGAATGCTCTGGTTAGTAGTGTGATATTGCCAGAGAAGAAGCTACATAAGATTAGGTTAATAACTCTTGAAGCCTTTTTGGTGGTGTTGTTGCAGTGGGCTTTGGCACTTAGGTCAATGCTCTCTACATGGGCTACTTTCGAAGAGTATTCGGAAACTTCAAATCATCCAAAATGCAGTCACACAAGCAGTTATGGGCCTTCCAAGGCATACCCATATTTCACCATCACTCCACGGACTGCATTGGCTGCCAATTAGTTTCCAGACACAATTCAAAGTGTTGGTTATGACCTACAAAGCCCTACATGGCATCAGACCAGATTACCTCTGAGACCACCTTCTACTGCACGAATCCCAGTCGGCCTCCTCAGGGTCCCATCAACTAGACAATGTCAGTTGACATTGCCTTCTCTGTGTGGGCCATGGCCCTCTGGAATCAGCTACACCCAGGGATTCACAATCCTCCCACCCTCCTTGCCTTCAGTAAAAGTTTAAAGACCTATTTATGTTGCCGGGCCTGGGGCCATTAGATCTCCCCCACTCCTACGACCAATGGGTGTTTTAGTGTGTTTTGCAAAGTGAATGGTAATGAACGTTTTTTTAAATGATATTATAACTTTTAAGGGTTTTTTTCAGTCATGTTAATTGGATTCCAGATGTATTGCTACGTTTCTTGATATGTTGTAAGCTACCCCGAGTCCTCAGAGATGGGCGGCATACAAATCCAATAAATAAATAAATAAATTTGATATGAATATTCCAAGATCTTTGACAGAATGAAGGTCGTCTGCAAGGTTTTGTTTATTCAGCTTGTATTTGGTGTTCTGATTCTTTTTGCCAATGTGTAAGACAGAGCATTTGTTGGTTGAGATTTGGAGTTGCCAGATATTTGACCATTCTGACCAGTGAAGGGCTACCAATTTTTTTCCTACTACACTGGGGGCGTGGCTTATGCAGGACACCCTGTATTTTCTTTCAACATCTTTCAGTACAAATTGGGGGCTCTGGGGTGGAGCTCCATTTTTGCTATGCCACTGCATCCCCCCCCAAGTCTGGCAGTAGCCCGCCCCTGATTCTGACACAAAGTCAAGGTCTTTTTGGAGGGTAGCAGTGTTGGTGGTGGTGTTGAAGATTTTTATTTCATCAGCAAAGAAAATGCAGTCACTTGTAATGTTATTGCAAAGATCATTTATATAGAGTATAAAGAGTGTTGGTCCTAGTACGTTGCCTTGGGGTACACCACTGTTAATAGAAATGGGATTTGATAGGGCAATCCCTATTTTGAATACTCATGGTCTGTTTTGATAAACTACTTCTCTTTGATAAACTACTATGGTTATCTAGTCACGTAGGGGTCCAGAGATGCCATAGGATTTCAGTTTCAGAAGTAGTTTATCGTGAACCACTGAGTCAAAGGCTTTACAGAAGTCTATGTAAATTGTATCTATTGTTTTGCCTGGTCAATGACAGATTCCATATCTCTTCCTTTCTCTCTACTCTATACCTGTCAATCTTTTTGGTTGTCATATTGAGGTATTCCCATTGTGTTCTTTTTCATTGTTTATTTTATTGTTCTGTTATCTTATCTCTGTTCTGTCTACAGTCTCTTCATTTCTTTTTTATTGTTGTAAGTTGCATAGAATAGGCAGCAAATTAATTTAACAAATATAAATATATTTCATTTATTTAAAAAGAATGGTAGAAGCTTTCTTCTCAGGTAGTAGATTATAATCAGTTACTTTATTTTTGGTTAGTTTTTTATATATATGATTACTACTTCCATTACCACAAATCTTTCCAGAAATAGACTTTTAATGGTATTTTTCTTCAGGCAAGATTTACCTAAACTTTTCCCTTGCCAAATGCCATGTAGACAAGGCAAATGTATCAAGTGGTCTTCTCCAGCTTTCACCCATTTCTGTTGCCTTCAGATTTCATCATGATTTAATGTCTAGATCTACTTTGATGATGGGCACTGCTATCTAATAATGAGTACAGTGGCTCTTCAATACAGCTGCAGGTCTACTTAGGTCTCCCATATCTTTTCCCACAAGATTCCCTCAGAATGGAAGTCTTGGTTTCAAGTCTCTACATTGCAGTCATAAAATCCAACCCTTAGCTGTAATTCACTCAGAACTCTCCATCAAACATACATTTTCCTTCAGTGCTTTTTAAATTCTCACCACTGCATTGGATTAACCAATATCGTTTAAGAAGCAATCCAACTATGTTGTCTCATTGCCAGTTCAAGGTGCCCATTACTATTCTAAGATAGGTTGAAATCAATAATTCCCTATATCTTGCCCAAGGTATCCAAGACACACTGATTATACTATGGACATGTATTGTGTTCTGCCGGGCTTCTCGGCACAAGCCCTCAATTAAGCTCAAAGGTAGGAATTCAGACACACACAGTTGTAAGTCAATAACAATGTTTTTTATTGAAAGTAAAAGAGGCGCCACACGCACTTTTAGTCAGGCAAAATGCTCACCTTCAAAGCAACCGCCTTAAGTGCTGTGACGAACAATAAACAAACACAAAGCAGATAACAAGCAGCTGTGAAGATGTCACAGCCACTCTCCTTCAAGAATTTGCAAAGTCACAAACTTGACTATGATTTAATTCAAAAGTCCTAGAAACAGTTCAAAGAGAGTTCTTGTAGAATCCTGATACAAAACATACGTCCTCCTTTACCAAACGGATAAACTTCCACACCCAGAGGCCAAAATGCTGACTATTTAACAGCAGCCCCAGTTAGTCTAATTACACCCAGCCACAGGTATTTCCTGTAGTATTTACGCAGTTGCTCTTTCCTAGACATTGCCCTGCGCCTGCATACATCAATGAATGTCCCTTCTTCTGAATCCAGTGATGATGATGATGATGAATCACTCAGGGGGTGACTGCTTAATGGGCTGTCTGCCATTACCCCTTCTGAGGATCCCATTTCACTTCCACTATCTGCTTCAGACACTTCGCTGTCAGACGCAGTCGGCAATATAACTGGCCTCTGACCCTGGGAAGATTCACCCACATCCACCCCCACAGTCCTTGGGGCAGGAGCTGGCCCAGAGCCAACCACAACATACTGTAGATTTCAACACTCATAATTCTCCAGGTACTGTTCTGAAAGTTGATTCCAAGGATGAAGAAAGCAAAAATAAGCCAAAGAAGGCTTCAAATATTTTACTATTAGACCTGTTTTAGATTTGTTATAAAAAGTTCCTTTAGAACACATTGGACTGTGATTACAGCATCTCTAAACCCTGTGATGGCAAACCTATGGCATGTGTGCCACAAGTGGCATGCAGAGTGCTCATGCCAGCTGTTGCACCAGGCCAGCTCCACTGTGCATGCATGCGTACCTCCTACCAGCCAGCTGGTATTTGGGTCTCTGCTGCACATGTATGAGGGGGTGGGGGTAGGGGGCATGCAGGGAAGTTTGTATTGCATTTTGGGGGCTGGCGTGGCACCTCCATTCCCTGTTTTGGCTTCCAGGTTAGTGCACGAGGTTTTCCAGGCCCAAAAATGGATCCCTCCATGTTCTGTCGGGCTCTCTGGTAGACTCCTCTCGAAAATTCACAGGTACAAATTTCAGACACACACACAATTCAAAACAATGTTCTTTATAATGAAAATTCACTTAAACTAAGCCCTCTTTTTGTATAGCAAAGAGCACTCGTCTCCAAACAAACTGGTAATTTGTACAAGCCCCTTATCAGTTCTGTGATACTTAGTTTGCAGCTGTGAGGCAATTCACAGTCCTTCTTTCACAAAGTGAAACACACTTTGCTCTGGTTTAGTTTCAAAGCGGGGAAAAATCAGCACACAAAATGTCAAAGTCAGCAAAGTAGGCACGAAACACAACGATCAGATAATCCTCCACAACGGCCAAATCCATAGGCTGCTATTTATAGCAGCCTCACTAATTACCACAGCCCCACCCAACCACAGGTGGCCTCATTTTCTTTGATAATAATCTCTCAGTTGTTGTTGCCTATGCATCGCTCTCCGCATGCGTGGCTGTATCATTAACTCTTGTTCTGAATCCAAGAAGGAGCTAGATAATTGATCTCCTTCTGAGCTGTGTGCCACACTCTCCTCCTCCCTGTCACTCATGTCTTCTTGGTCAGAGGAGCCTTCATCAGCAGATTCCACCGGCGGCAAAACAGCCCTGCAGCATGTGGATGTCTATCCCACATCTACAGTCCTTGGGGCAGGAGCTGGGCCAGAGCTAACCACAACACTCCGTGCCCTGCTTCAGGCCTGGAAGGCCTTCTTCCACAACCTAGAAGCCAAAAATGGATGAGGAGGGCAGAACTCATGCGCAGGGGTCTCGCACACATATGGGGGCAGGGAACACAAGGAGTCATGCACACATGCATGAGCAGTGGACACACACGGGAAGTGTGTGCTCATGTGTACATTGTATTATTGGTGTGGGTGCGAGGGCGTGCTGATGTGTACTGTTGTATGCGCTTTTGGCACATGATGACAAAGAGGTTAGCCATCACTGTCTTAACCTATCAAGGCAACCACGTCTATTACAGCATTACATAGCCTAATAATACTGTAGTTTCCTTTACCTCATTTTTAAAAGTTGAGTTAGTTTCAAAACCAAAGAATGAAATATCGAAAAAGAAGTGAAAAAATGTTTCTCTCTCTCTCTCTCTCTCTCACTCTCTCTCTCTCTGGGTGTCTCTCACTCTCCCATTTTCCCATACCAACATACTGCTTCAATTGCTATTATTATTGTAAAAATAAAGTATAACTAAATAGATACTAGCTCTAAAAACAAGCGTGTAAAATATTTCATTTGGCAGCAACAGCTAGCGTAAACTGTGATCAAATAGGGTAACCCACCCTCCAAGTCCCAGGCACCGAATGTTAAGCAACAGTAAGATATATTTCAAAGAGTTGTGCTTAGGATCAACCCATTTGTCTCTTTCATCTTTTTGAATATTTGCTGTATGTTATTGCCATAATATTGTAAGATCTGATAATTGGGCCAAATAATTCAAGAACATATTTAAGCATTCTCAAGCAGAAATATGATATGTGAAGTTGCATGTTTCTTCGTCTGTGGACCAACTGTATCTGTAGCATTGCCAAAACAATCTTTTAATCCTCAAAACTGTATTTGAACTGTAAAGCCCATAAGATGCTAAAATGCTTCTAAAAATTAATTATTCCTCTAATATAAGGCTCCCAGATTAAATATACAAATTGAACTTCTGTGCCATTCATAGCTGAGAGAATTGGTTAGCTGAGCTTCTCTTCACCACAGCATTCCTTCCCCAAAATTCTCTCTTCTTGCATTGGGCAATCGCATCCTGAGCAATGGAAAAACCTGGAAGACTTGTAAGAGCAACATTAGACTGAAGAAAAGCTGTGCCAAATGTAAACTGCAAGCCAAACTGCAAGCCAAATGTAATTATATCAACCCCAAGCTGCCTTTTTACCATGTGCTTCTAGAAAGTATGTATGCACCGTAAGTATCTATGTACCGTATTTTTCGGAGCATAAGACGTACCTTAGTTTTTGTTGTGATTCCGTCTGAGGCCCCTCAGGGAACGGCTGATCCTCTGCCGGCTTCCTGCTCAGAGGGGGAGGATGAGGAACAGGAGGTTCAGGCAGACGGGGAGGAGGAATCTCAGGCTGAGGGAGAGGGAGGACAGCCAGAGTCCCCCGAGAGGGAGCTCTCCCCAGCAAGCAGCCTGGATTCCTTAGATGAAAATGCACAAGCAATAATCGATCTCCGGCAGAGAAGAGCAACACAACGAAGGGGACAATTAGCCAGGTACTTTCAGCACTAAAGAGGCAACAGCTGGGTTTGGGTGTGGTGCTCTCTGGAAAGGCTGAAAAGGCAGACCCACCCTTCCTGGCTTGTGGAGTATTATCTTTGGGAGTCCTGGGACCTGGCTGTGATCTTTGGCGTCTTGGAATTCTGGTTTGTGACTTTGAATACTGAAACCTTGGGGGGAAAAGGTGTGGGTCTTATTCTCTACAGTGGTGGGTGTGCCAGCAAGAAGTCTGCTGTATTATCTGGCCATCAGGACTCTGCTGTGAAGTCTCATAGCCTGCCTGTTGGGAAGAACAGGTTTTTCTCTGTGTTTATTTTTCAAACTATAAAGTGCTTTTGCTTTTACCAGCGTGTCTGGCTGCTTTTTGCAGTTGGTGTTGAAGTCTGGGGGCACCCAGACAGAACAGTTTTGGGGAAGGAAAATAGGGAAAAGAATCTGCTTACCAGATATTCATCTGGCCTCCTTCGTCTGGTCAGCTTCAGCACATTGTTTTATCCCTTGGTTAGGGCTTAAATAAACCACATTATTTGGAGAGAGTAACAATGAAAAAGCTTGGAAGCCAGTAAAAGCTGGGAACATTGTTAGCACCTGGTTAGGGCTGGAAAGAAACTTATTCAGAGCAAGTTATAGCAATGAAAAAACCCTGCAAAGACCTAGGGCTTGGAAAACATTCTTCACAGAGAGAAACAATGAAAGAGCCTGCAAGGTAAAAGCTGGGAAGATCATTAGCAGGCAGTTAGGGCTGGGGGGGAAAAAAGCTACATTCAGAGTATAAGACGCATCCAAATTATCAGCCTCTTTTAGGGAGGAAAAGGGTGCATCTTATGGTCTGAAAAATACTGTATGTATATATGTATGTATGTATGTATGTATGTATGTATGTATGTATGTATGTATTATAACATTTACATTGCTGTGCATCTTGAATGAAACTTTAGGTAGCTCTAGTCTAACCCAAAAATAAAACTATATTTGTCTACAATAAAAGAACAAGATGTTAAAGACTCACCTATGCCGCCAGGCATGGGGGGATTAACTCCCCCCTCTCTTCTGACTATAGCACTTGAGAATGGTATGACTGTGCCACACTGATTGTTTTTAATATTAAGGGGTTTTAATTCTACTTTTATTATTTGGATTTGTATTATTTTTTACTGTATTTATTGTTGTTGTGAGCCGCCCCAAGTCTTCGGAGAGGGGCGGCATACAAATCTAATAACTTAAATTAAATTAATTAAAACAGAAAAGACCTGACATCGCAGTTGGAAGTTTCCTATGCAGCCCACAAAAAGTTTATCCTACCAATCTTACCCTTATGGCATTTGGGAGAAAAACCAGGACCTTAAAATGATGGGGACTGCCAAACTTTTTCCTAAGGCAGGGCTGCCATGGAACTGACATGTTTCCTAGGTCCCATAAGATGGCAACAAAGATTGTAGCTCACAGGATAGCAACAGCATTTAGACTTAAACACAGCTTCACATTGTTTTATTGCCCTCTCTAACCGGTTTACAGAGTCAGCATATCTCCCCCAACAATCTGAGTCCTCATTTTACCCATTTGGGAAGGATGGAAGGCTGAGTCAACCATGAGCCTGGTGAGATTCGATCTGTCAAACTGCTGGCAGCTGGCGATCAGCAGAGGTAGCCTGCAGTAGTGTACTGTAACCACTGTGCCGCCACGGCTCTTTGAGGATGAAATGTTTTTTATTTTTTTATTTTTTTTATTTGTCCAGTACACAATGCATATTGAAGAGAATAGACATGTAGTAATATATATATAAAGTAAAGGACAGAAGAAAATATATAAAAATAGAGGAGAAGATATATGAAAGGAAGAAAAGATATATGAGACAAAGGAGAGACAATTGGACAGGGGACAAAAGGCACACTAGTGCACTTATGTACGTCCCTTACTGGCCTCTTAAGAACCTGGAGAGGTCAATCGTGGATAGTCTAAGGGAAAAATGTTGGGGGTTAGGTTGACACTACTGAGTCCAGTAATGAGTTCCACACTTCGACAACTCGATTGCTAAAGTCATATTTTTTTACAGCCAAGTTTGGAGCGGTTAATATTAAGTTTGAATCTGTTGCGTGCTCTTGTGTTGTTGCGGTTGAAGCTGAAGTAGTCATTGACAGGCAGGACATTGCAGCATATGATCTTGTGGGCAATACTTAGATCGTGTTTTAGGCGTAGTTCTAAGCTTTCTAGACACAGTATTATTAGTCTATTTTCGTAGGGTATTCTGTTTTGAGTGGAGGAGTGAAGGGCTCTTCTGGTGAAGTATCTTTGGACATTTTCGAGGGTGTTGATGTCTGAGATGCGATATGGCTTATAAAAAGTATCAGTACACAACATGGGGACAGAAGTAGATATCTTATGTGAAGAATCTTTCTCCACTGCTGAGTTGAAGTATTACTGCCAGGCCCCAAACCAAGAATAACATATAATTTTTCCAAGCGGAGTTCATTGTTACACACCTATAGACAAAATCTTGTCAGACTAAGCACTCTGCTATCTGCATCTACAATCTAATCTGTGAAGTAGTAAGGAGGGACTGTCTTCACTCTCTTTCTCTCACAAATAATATGTAGGCTGAATTGCCTCTTACTCTTCTCAAATGCATACCCGCCCCCAGGAATCCACGTCCTTACCACATTCCATCAAAATTACACACTTATCACTGACTCCCTTGTTCAACTGCCTCCAGCGCTTCCATCACAAGTCATTTTAGTTACCTGACTCCTTCAAAAATAATGACCGAGTTGAATAGATTGACAATTTCTGAAGATGGAGGGCAACATGTGTTAGCCCTTCAAGGTAGACCAAGTTAGGGAAATCAAAATTATAAATGCTAATGCTACTTTTATTATATGGTTACAGTAATAGGATCTTGCAAATATCGCCATCCTTCCCCAGGGAGGGAGAACTAGGCAGAATCAATTCAAGCCCGAGACCCCTTTTCAAATCACATTTCTGCCTTGGATTCAATTTTCTTTTATCTAAACATTGGCTTGATTGTGGTTCTTCATCCTGTTCCTCAAGGTTATTAGTATCTTATCACATTGTATCGTATTTATTTGTTTGTTTGTTTATTTATTTATTTATTTATTCGATTTTTATGCCACCCTTCTCCTTAGACTCAGGGCGGCTTACAACATGTTAGCAATAGCACTTTTTAACAGAGCCAGCATATTGCCCCCACAATCCGAGTCCTCATTTTACCCACCTCGGAAGGGTGGAAGGCTGAGTCAACCTTGAGCCGGTGATGAGATTTGAACCACTGTATTGAATAGTACAGTGATGGGGAACCTTTTTTCGTGCACATGTGCGTGTCCACACCCATAATTCAATGCCCCCCTGCTCTCTACCCCCAAGCATGCATGAGTTATCCCCTCATGCTGCCCCTGCCCCCATGCATGACCCCCCCCATCCTCCCCTGTTTCCTGACTTCCAGCAGGCCCTGTAGGCTTTCGTGGAACCTGGGAAGGGCAAAAACAGCCTCCCCACACCCAGATGCCCCTGAGAGCCTAAAAATACCCTCCTAGAACCTCCATGCAAGCCAAAGATCAATTTGCCAGTGCACAGATGTGCGCTGGAGCTGAGCTAGGACAATGGCTCGCTGCTGGTAAATATGGTTCCACATGCCACAGTTTCACCATCACGAGTAGAGTCAGTGATGGGCTACCAAAATTTTTACTACCACACTGTAGGTGTGGCTTATTTTTGATTTGATTTGATTTGATTTGATTTGATTTGATTTGATTTGATTTGATTTGATTTGATTTGATTTGATTTGATTTGATTTGATTTGATTTGATTTGATTTGATTTGATTTGATTTGATTTGAATGCCGCCCCTCTCCGTAGACTCGGGGGAGCTCCAAATTTTGCTACCAGAACTGCGTTCCTGACCGTTCCCGCAGGAGCCTATCACTGAGTATAGTATAACATAAAACTATTACCAATAGGGCTGATTTAACCCTGTTTCACCCCCTAAATTGGGATTAAGAAAGGCTATATCATAAGGAAATATAAGATGTTGCCATGGCCTGGTTATGTCTTGGTTTGGTGCAAATAAGGAAAGGAGCAAAGTCAGATAAGAAGCCCATCCAGCACAGATAATAGAAATTGGACAATATTAGGATTTTGTCAGAAGCACTGAGGTGTTTCTGGGCTGAAAGGATTAGCAGGTGACCTCACTTTTGCCCTGAGTACATGTCACTGTCAGGAGCTGAAGTGAAGGACAGGAGTTCACCCTGCCTCGTGGGCTCAAACACAGGTTTGCTAACCAACCCAATATCCTAACTACACAAGCCACCATGGTTCAATTTATAAATAATGGGAAATCTTAAATTGTTAAAGAATATTACCCAAAAGGGAAAATAACTCCAGGTACTATGAAGCCTACTATGATCCTAGTAGGATCCTAGACCCATCGTGGGTAACAATATCTGCCATCTGTATTTGCAGACTCTTAACTATAGGCTTCCTATGCATAACATCTGACCTAATCTTTTTAAATGCTCTGATTCATCCTTTTCTTGTGTCTTAATTGCCACCTTTCCTGATGAAGACGTCTACAGAACTCAAAACATGTATACCATTCGGGTTATATCTAATGAAATTATTGGTCTGGGATTCTTTCTTTCCATGGGCAAGCATGACTATCTACTTTCAATAAGATTGTTTTTAAAATAATACTAATATGAACATTTATTTATAAAAACAAGTCAGTTATGGCAAATTTTTCAGCTTGAGGTGATATGATTTTTTTTGTTTCGACTCTAGGATCACAATGGAAATACCTCACAGTTATCAAATAGGAATGCATAGTTCATAGAATATATCATTTCACTGTTCAGTAGGCAGTGAAATATGAACTGGCTTAACAGGTCTGACAATAATATTATCCAAACTGAATCTTATAAGAAAGAAGACAAGCTAGTTTGTCCTTTCCAATAGAACCTAACATGGATTCAGGGCAACATAAACAAACAAGTGTGTATATTTGTCTTAAAGCTGTGTTACTGCTGACTTTATTTGGAGTCAGAAATAGAAGACAATAGGGCTTTACTATCAATACTTAACTGGTTTTGGTCTTTCAAGTATATGCCAGTGGTTAAATCCTATTGGTACGGCCCTGTTTGGGCATACTGGTAGTGGTGGCCGCTGGTGGTTCGGAGAACCAGTAGCTCTTCCCACCTACCTGGACATCACCATTTTCTAGTTTTTAACCCTCTGGGCATGCACAAAGCCAGATATCTGCACATGCACAGAGGGTGAAAAAGCATGTGTGACAGTGGCCCACATGCAAAGCACACATTTCCAAACCCGTAGGTAAGGTAAGTATCGGACCAGAATATCTCCGGGACCGCCTTCTGCCGCACGAATCCCAGCGACCGATTAGGTCCCACAGAGTTGGCCTTCTCCGGGTCCCGTTGACTAAACAATGTCATTTGGCGGGTCCCAGCGGAAGAGCTTTCTCTGTGGTGGCACCAACTCTCTGGAACCAGCTCCCCCCGGAAATTAGAACTGCCTCCACCCTCCTTGCCTTCCATAAACTCCTTAAAACCCACCTTTGCCGCCAGGCATGGGGGAATTGAGATATCTCCCCCGGGCCTATACAATTTATGTATGGTATGTTTTTATGTGTGTCTGCTTAATAATGGAGTTTTTAAATGTTTTTAAATTATTAGATTTGTTATGAATTGTTCTATTGCTGTTGTGAGCTGCCCCGAGTCTACGGAGAGGGGCTGCGTACAAATCTAATAAATAAATAAATAAAAAATAAAGTAGATTTCACCACTGGCGTGTGCCTTTATTTTATTTTAATAATAATAATAATAATAATAATAATAATAATAATAATAATTTATTAGATTTGTATGCCGCCCCTCTCCGAAGATTCGGGGCGGCTCACAACAACAATAAAAAACAATGTTATAATGGAACAAATCTAATATTAAGGGAAAAAAATACATATAAAACCCCATCGTTAAAAACCAAACAACACATGCATACCAAACATAAAATATAAAAGCCTGGGGAAGGTGTCTCAGTTCCCCCATGCCTGGCAATATAGGTGGGTCTTGAGTAATTTACCTTTTTATTCATAATCAGATTTCAGTAGGCTGATTTAGGGTAATAAAAACCCTAATAAATAACTTTATCTATTATCATCTGACTTTAACCTTTCAGGTATTGCTCTATCCACTAAGAATATTCAAGCAAAACAGAAATTGTTGAACGAGCTGTTCCATGTTAGCATGCATCTTTTCTTTTATGTAAACTGAAAGCATTTGAACCAAAGACAAATGAACTAGTTTAGTTTTTGAAACAGGGAATTTTTCACCCAATACTTTGGTAATAGAAAATTTTCAGTTGCATATGATTTAGTACAGATAAGTCAGAAACAGAATTCGGATTAATTTTGTTGTTTCAGGAAAATTCTGAGATTCTTATGATTATTGTCTGTAATAATAATGATGATTAACATGTTTTCTTAAGCATTGAATAATTATATGTTTTATATATTTTCTCTGATGACTGCATTGAAATCCACTTGATGCTAATTATTTTAATTATGTAAGACTGAAACTTGCTGAAAAGCTTCAATACTGGTTAGTCAAGTATCATGTCAAATAAATGAACAGGAGGAAGAAAAATGTTTCATTAAAATTTCTTTTTTAATTTTTCTTTCTTTCTATATCCCAGTTAGCGTGTAGACAAAGTTATTCAAGTCACTCTTTGTTGAAATCCATACATTCAAAAGTATTCTTCTGTGTATTGCTTTAATCAATTACAATCAGCTAATTTAATCTATAAATCCTGATAACATCTTTGTCATAATCATTATTTAACCTGTCAATTTTTAAATCCATATCCAAAATAGTCTGACTGTCATTTATACCTTTTTCTATCCCCTCTTTTAAACTCATTTTTATCACACCACAGTATCTTAAGAAAAAGCTGAGTGCATTATTGCCAAATATCCTTCAATTCAATTATTTCAAAGTTAATATACTTTGTTCCATGCCAGAATAGAATGACAGAGGGATACAATCTAGGACTAGGAAGGTACTAATACCACTCTATAAAGTCTTAGTTAGACCACACATGGAGTACTGCATCAATTTTTGATCACCACACTACAAAAAGGACATTGACATTGAGACTTTGGAAAAAGTGCAGAGGAGAGCAACCAGGATGATTAGAGTGCTGGAGACTATAACATACAAAGAGCGGTTTCAGGAACTGATCATGGCCAGTCTGGTGAAGAGGAGGACCAGGAGAGGCATGATAGCAGTGTTCCAATACTTGAGGGGCTGCCACATAGAGGAGGGGGTCAGACTGTTTTCCAAGACACCAGAAGGCCAGACCAGGAATAATGGATGGAAACTGACCAAGGAAAGATTCAAACATAGAAACATAGAAGATTGACGGCAGAAAAAGACCTCATGATCCATCTAGTGTGCCCTTATACTATTTCCTGTATTTTAACTTAGGATTGATATATGTTTGTCCCAGGCATGTTTAAATTCAGTTATTAAAGTCAACCTGGAAATAAGGAAAAACTTTCTGACAGTGAGAGTGATCAACCAGTGGAACAGCTTGCCTCCAACCCTTGAGACTTTCAAGAGGAGATTGGACAGCCATTTGTCTGAAATGGTATAGGGATTCCTGCTTGAGTGGATTACCTGCAAGGTGCCTTCCAACTCTAGTAGTAATCAAATCTAATCTAAACTTTCTTATTTTAGATTTATGAAAGAAATGTGTTACATTTATGAAAGAATTCTTGAGAAAAGAGAGAATGAAAAGAAATAAGCTTTTGGAACACTACTTAAAATGAGTAAACATCAAAACTTTTTAAAATAAATATGATTTAGCCTCTATAGACTGTATTATTTTGAAATACCATTATGGTGCTTTCTGTTTCTCAGATTTTAAAATGTTGCAACCTGAACTGATCCCATGGGAAAGAAAACTCAGTTGGCCTCTGCACTATAGACAGCCTGTCAGTTAACCTAGATTGTGTGTTATCATGAAGCACAAATGAATACCAGGGAGACTACATTTTACCATCCGACTTAAAGCAGGCAGGGCATTAAAGAAGATCCTGGCTGATAATGCTAGGCTTCCAAGAAAAAAAGATTTCCTTTCTGAGTTTCCTGCCTAAGCAGTAGGTTGGTCTAGAAGACCTCCAAGGTCCCTTCCAACTCCTATTCTATTCTATTCTATTCTATTAGGTACAGGGTAGAGATTTTCAAAAATAAGAACTGTGGCTGATTACAAACTGAATAGAAGTCAGCAGTGCAATCTTACTACATGCCTATATGTAATTCTACAGTGTGTCAATAGCAGTGTAATCTACAAATCAAGGAAAATTCCACTATATTCTACATTCCTCAGAAAGTGCCTTGAGTTCCTTGCCTCGCTATGGACATCAAAAGGAGAGGTTTTAAGAGAGTTTCAAATAAATTGAAATGGATTCAGAATATGGTTTAAAAAAATGGTGGTTGCAGTGGTACAACTGAAATTGTGGCTCAAAACTAAGTTTTATAATGAGAAGTTGAGATAACTGGATAGTAAAAGTAAAATGAAACAAGAGAATAATTGTTAAGTGCCTGAAGACATGTTGCTTAACTATCACTTTGGGGGCAAGGGAAACTTGTGTCCTGGCATATTTGCTGCTGCTGAATGAGGTCATGCGGAGCTATTTTGATTGCAGCCATTTATCTTCTGTAGTGACCCAGTTCCAACTAAATCTATAAATATAATTATATAATGCAGAGGGTTTCTTTCAGTTTAATAAACATGTAGGGAAAAATAAGTTTTACTATGTGTATTAACTGCAGAAATATCTATAAATGTTAGAACTGTTTTCTGTATGTTTTTTTTTAATTTATCTGCCTACTGGAATAGAATATAATCTTATCTGAATCTTACATAATTAGAAGTAATTGCACCCAAAGAAAGTTGCTTGTGAGTTTTTTCTCCTTCAGTTTAGAAGGGTGAGGTAGAACTTTTCTAAAAACAAAAACTAAACCAATCACTATGAAAATATGTTGAAAGATTTTTTCTTTATCTCTTTCTGTACCTCTTTATTTAAAAGTTATTCATGAGCCAAACTGGAAGAAAGTTGTCAGTTAACATAATAAATAAATGATAGAAGATAAAATGGAATGTAAAATACATTCAAGGAAGTTTTATAGTGATATTCTGTAGAGGTGGGTAAATGAAAGGTTTGCAAAAGATGGCATATCAAATATTTCATAAAGACAGTGCAATCATCTCCAAATGCTAATAAATAAAGTAATAAATTGAGCACAATCATCTTAATCATTCAACTTCTTTTCCCCCCCAAATATAGCCTTTTTTTTGTCTCAGTGCATTAAATCAAGAACCTACGTTTTCCAGCCACCAAAAAAGTTTGTGCACTTTTTTTCCTTTTCCAGTGATGAACTTACAAGAAATATGTTAAGTTTGTGTTTCTGCTTGGATATCATTTATGATAGATCCAAACCTGACAAGCACTGGCTCATCTTAATGATGATTTGGCCCCAAACATCTGCTTCATATCTGGTAGAAAGCAGGACTGAAGCTGCCTTTTCCATTAATATACAAACTTGGTGCAAGATCAGTGGAGAGTTCTAAGTTATTTTGCTAATAGATTGTGCATGCAGAGAAGCATACTGAGTGGGTGGAGCATCCTGCATGGGTTGGCTGAGCCTTCCACCACCAGTGCTACCGGTTCTAAAAAATGGTCCAAACCAGGAGCAACCCACCGCTGTGCAAGATAGTATCTGAGGTGTTCTATTAAAAGATCAGCAAAGTCCATGAAAGAAAGATAGTATCACTATTTGCAACTATAGCATTTTTTCCAATTAAAATCATAACCCTCTTTGAGGAAGTTTGCATTGATCAATAAAAAAGTTGGCAGGTTGATGGTGTGTTAAGTTGGGAGGGGGGTAAAAAGTAACATAGATAGACTTTTTCTTTTCCCACTTGGCTAATGATTCCATGAACTGACCAACTGTTGTAGTAAGGCAGTATATACCAAGTAGGCGCCACTGCGTCTTCTTTTATAATACTTATTGCATTGAAATTTCGAGGAGAAATGAATATGCCAGTCCATACGATTGGATGACAAAGTTGTAAAACTGTTTATTGATATGTTTATCTATATCCCCTTGACATTTTCATCCCACCATTCCATTAAAAATATGATTCCTTGAGAACTGGAGGCATCATTTACTTTTTACAAATCTAAATCAGAAGCTATATTGTTAAAAGGAATTTGGATGAAAGAAAATATGTCTCAATGCAATGTAAAATTAGCAGGAAAATGTCTATTGTATCCTTTGGTATTTCTGTGAACCAATACTAAACAAATAATTCCCTCAATACTGTCAGACTTTCTACTAAATCTGCACTTCTATTCTACTAGTTTTTCTCATCATTCCTATCACCCATTTCCTCCCATGTTGACTGTATGACTGTAACTTGCTGCTTTTATCCTAAGATTTTTATTAATATTGCTTCTTCATTGCTTATTTGACCCCTATGACAATCATTAAGTGTTGTACCACATGATTCTTGACAAATGTATACAGTATTTTATTTTATGCTGAGAGCATATGCACCAAGACAAATTCCTTGTGTGTCCAATCACACTTGGCCAATAAAAATTCTATTCTATTCTAAATTAACGAATATATAAAGGCTTTACAGGTCTTTAAAAAAAACCTAGTATCTGGTATCAGCTAATGTGAACGTATTTTTTAATTCATTTGATCATTAAAAAATCTCCTTTAAATGACAAAGTATGATAACAGGCTAAATGGATCATCACTCAAAATCTATTTGTAATGAAACAACATAACGTGGATTGATAGCATTTATCTTTGCCGCCAGGGATGGGGAAACTAACATACATCCCAATTATCAAGGCTGGTGTATGGTTTGATTGGTTGTGTGATTATTTTATTTTATTATAAGGGTTTTAAATTGTATTTTAAAATTGGATTTGTACACTGTTTATGTTGTCGTGAGCCGCCCGGAGTCCTCGGAGAGGGGCGGCATACAAATCTAATAAATAAAAATAAATAAATAAATAAATACATACATACATACATACAAACATACATACATACATACATACATACATACATACATACATACATACATACATACATATTTTTAAAATCCACACCTTTAGGAGCAACTTTTGCCTTTTGCTCCTAAAGGTCAAGGGAATATAGATAAACATATCAATAAGCAGTTTTACAACTTGGTCATCCAATCCTGTTTTCTCTATAAAGGTTCGAGGACTGACATATTCATTTCTCCTTCAAATATTTAAATGAACAAATGAATAAAAAATACATTCAATTTATCTGATACCAGATACTAGGGGTTTTTTTTAGTCCAGTTTGACTCCTGGCAACTGTATGGATGTGTCCAGGTAGTCATCTTGACAGGAACAAATTAATGGTTTGTCTGTGCCTGCCTGCCTTGGTTTTTCCCCTCTCAACTTTCCTATCTATTTACACATTGGCAGTTTCCCTGGTTGGCGAGACAGTCAAATATACACAGATACAATTTTGTTCAGTCTTCAGGATCAGCCAAGGTCCTCTAGGGCCTGGGAGGTGCTACCTGCTGTGGCCAAACACTGAATATACCAAGTAAATCTATTTTGAAACTGTGAGGCAGACGGCATGGAAACATCCTACAAAGGTTACACACACACACACATCTCTCTCTCTCTCTCTCTCTCTCACACACACACACACACACACACACAATTTGTAATAAAATGGGTTGCAGAATTTATTAGTTTCCTCATTATTTATTTTCTAAGGATACTGGTGATGTTATTGGGGAAATCGTAGAAAAACTATAAATAACTCTGAACAAGAGATTTTCTGCTTAATAGCACTACTTATTACTCATTTAATACTTATTTAAGACCATTGTTAGCCATTTACAGTATATAGCATGCCATGGTATCTTGTATTATTGTCCCATGTGTCATTTTAAAATCCTCCATTGCACGGAACTAATTCTGGCAACAGGGGACAAAAAATAAAATCCTGTTAGCTTTTCTTGTCAGCACACGATTCCTGATCAGTAAAGTTCACCTGAGGCATTTTGAAGTGATGACAAGTCAGGTTATGGCATAAAAATTCCTCATGCCTTCTTTTGTTATCAACAGTATAATTATATCTCAACAAGATGATTTAATCTAAAGCTGTGGAGAGTCAGAGAGTTAATTATTCCAAAGAAGAATCCGGTTAGTGAACTGTCAGAGTAGAATGCTCCAGGCTGCCATAAAGACATGAGATGGAAACATGGCAGTGGTATATTACCCACCTGAGACTAAGCCTGTTCCAGAAGTAAAATTCCACTGGCTAATGACAGAGCTTCTAAAACAGCCTTCATCAACTAGGTAACCATCAGTTCCAACCAATTCAGAAAGTGTTTTTTTTAAAAAAAAAAAAAAGCAACAAGTCTACTCTTTCCAAAGGTAAATGTTTTCCAGTGAAATAATGTGTTTACAAATACCATCACTACACCTTGAATGAATAGCTGCCTTTATCATCAAATACCTATCAGAAGGAGCTCTGGAGGCGCAGTTATTAGACTGCATATTGCAGGCAGGCATACAGCCGTGAGTTTGATCCTGACTGAGGCCAGTAAAATGAGGACCCAGTTTGTTGAGGGCAACAGACTGACACTGTAAACTACTCAGAAAGTACTGTAACATAATATGGCACAGAATATAAGTGCTATTGCTATTGCTATCAATGGCTCTTCTTTCTCCTTGCCTTTCTCTGGGTATTAGAGAGTTATTGGAAAAGACCAGCTGATATGCTCAGGGATTGTTAAGAAAAAGTGATCAGAGTTACCCCTGAGTTATCAGGGACATGTGTTTAGGTATGTAGGATTGCAGTAGATATCCAGCAAATGGTGAGTCACAAACAGATTTGCTAAGGTTTATAAAATAGTTTACTTTTAGATTAATATCACAGTCCCAATTAAACAGTCAAGGTCATTCACGTTTAGTCAGTCAATATCAAGAAGTACAATAATCTTCTTACCAGCCTGTCCTTGTCTTAAAAGATTATAGCTAATGAACATTTCAATACTTTCAGAGGGTAACAAATTCACACAGAGCTCCCTATCAGACACACAGTCAACCATGAATGAATCAGCACTCCAGAGCACATCAGCCTCCAACTACTATCTCTGGTTCCCTCTTATTGCAAATTTAAAACACCATAGCCAATCATCATACATTTAAAGTTAAAATACTCAAATATATACAAACATAAATTGTTGGCTTGTTTATATATTAGCAAACAAGCCATTTGGACATAGTCACCTTCCTTCTATCCCCCAGCTCTCCAACCTGTACCCACTTATCACTCCTATTGCAAATCGATGGTAATTCCAGGTTAAGATGACTAAAAAGTCAGGTTTTTTAAAGAAATAGCAAAGAAAAGCTACATTTGTGCCACGCTTGAAGCATGTACAAAAATTGTACATCTTTAACAGTCCTTCTTTGCTTATTCTTAGTCACGCCTCATCCTTTTTGTAACAAGGCTTTTGCTGAGTGAGGTCTATAAGAATGTTAATCTTAAAAGCAAACAGAGCTCTACTTGTGGTTAGAAAAGTGGTTCTCCATGCACTGTTTGCATCTGGAAAAAAAAGCACAGTAATGCTACTTATACAATAAGCCATCTCAGAAACCTAGAAGTGTATTCATCAAAATACAATCTCATCAGAGGTTACTAGATATCCAGGAAAAAGAGGACATGTTCTCCTCTGTGTCCTCAATCTCCTTTGTCCAGCTTTTTGAGCTTCTTGTTTACATTTATTTTAGACTTTTTCACAGCAGTAATCATTTAAAGTTTTATATATTGTGATCTTCCAAATTGACTCCTACTTTCTTTCTGTCATCCATTGACACATTGATAACCTAGATTTGCTTTATTTATTTCCTGAGTCCAGCAATCAGCTTCAATCCAGCCCCTTCAAATGAATGATCATTGTAATCTCTAGATCACATGATTCACTATACATTTACTGTATGTGGTGAAGTTTGGAAAGCAGGTCATCAATTCTATATTATCACTAGTATATGTTCTTGAAAATACAGATTTGTTGGGAAAATATTGTAGTTGAAAATCTGTCTGATGTATATCGATGTGTGTGTGTGTGTATGAGTATTGAAGTACTTTGAAGTTTTTTCTGTTTTTTTTTTCACAGAGGCCAAGAAACTGAGTGTGTCCTTCTCCTCACCCCTTTGTCATACTTCTTAATTTCCTATGTGTTTCTTTGCCTGTTCAAACACCTGGCAATCTCATCATACATTTAGCATGTTTTCATTCTGAAAGCATTTGTAGTCGTAGAAAACCTAACGCAGAGAATATAATAACGCTTAATAAATGTGGCTGCAGAGCTCCAAATTGATTTGATATTTGTTCTCAGGTTACCTGACTAAACAAAAAGAACTGCATCTACCATAAAATATTAGATATAAATAGAACATGCACAGTTTCTTGATTAAATGCAATCGTAGCTGCAATCTTAGCATCAAATACTGTGAAGTAAGAGACCAAGAGTTATGAACCTATAGTCTGGAGAATAAATTGGCACAGTAACTGGATGGTCCCACTAGAAATGAAGGCCTGATTTTTAAAACAATTATTGTGCATTGATGTATGGATAATGCATAACACTCAATTTTTGGTGAGGTGTCAAAAATGAAGTGTCTTTCTTTCTTTCTCCTGGTTTGCAAACAATAGTCCTAAATGCATTCAAAAATCAATGTTCCTATTAGTTGCTTATGCTGAAGTTGGTTAGTAAGGAATTAGTAAGCGTCAAGATTTCACTCTGAAAACTGGATCTGTGCATAGATCTGTAAATTCAGTATAGGTAGTCCTTGATATACAACGGTTTGTTTAGTGACTGTTCAAAATTACAACAGCACTGAAAATAGTGACTTATGACCATTTTTCACACTGATGACCATTGCAGCATCCCCATGGTCATGTAATCAAAATTCAGATATTTATGACGATTGCACTGCCCCAAGGTCATGTGATTCCCCTTTTGTGAGCTTCTGCCAATCAAAGTCAATGAGGAAGCCAGATTCACCTAAGAACCGTATTATTAATTTAACAATTGCATTGAATCACTTAACAACTGTAGCAAAGAAGGTAATATAATGTGAAAAAACTCACTTAAAAAATGTCTCATTTAACAACAGGAACTTTGGGCTCAATTGTGGTCTTAAGTCCAGAACTACCTATACTGGTATTCTAAAATCAAATCAATTACAAAGATAATTTACCTGTATAATAATGTATAATAACCTACAACAAGGCAAAGGATATTTTACTGAATTAATGAAAAGTGCATGTGCTAATGCTCTTCTGCAATCATACACAACCTCTCTAGTTTGGGTGACTTGTGTTATATTTGCATTTCAATTTCAGTAACTCCATTCACACCTTAGCCCCCAGTACACACATATGTTTGCTCAGATGGCTTGTAAACCATGCACTAAAGCCACAAAACTTTAAAACAGAACTGAAGTCAACTAAAAGCAACAGAAACATAGCATACATAATGTATTAATCCCCAACTACAGAGCTGTGATATCAACATCTCCATGCAAACCATTTATTTTTCATCTCTCCGTCACAAGTTTGAATCATCCAGAAGAAAGTTAGTTCTAATGCTCAAAAAGGCAATAGTAATATTCACCTCTCCTTAAGTTCTAAAAGACAGCCAGTGTGATGTAGTAGACAAGTCACTACACTAGAAACCAGAAGGCTGTGAGTTGTAGTCCTGCCTTAGCCACAAAACCATCAGAGCGAGCTTGGGCCAGTCACTCTCAGCCCCAGGAAGAAAGCAATGGCAAATCACTTTGGAAAACGTTGCCAAGAAAACTGCACAGATAAAACAGGGGTCTAATTTTGATTAAAGCTACTTTCTTAGTGCAACTTCTCCTTAACCATATATTTTCTATGTCTAGGAAATGTATTTTCTTTTATGCAGAACACAAGCTGCAACAGGCAAGGATGCTTTGAAATAGCCTTTGTCAAAACTATCACTATTGTATGAAAACTGCAGGTATGTCAGCCTGGTTTCACTTTGACCTGTTTCTGTGGAATCCCAAAGATAGTTGAGTGAGATTATAGGGAGATTAAAAGCAACCAGGCCTACATGTTGGAACTAGCTTTTCGTTTCTGAGCATTGTGTTGAAAGATGTTCAAGTTAATTTCTCCACATTCTTCTTGACTGGGGAAGGGGATATTGAATTGCTAACAGTTAGGACCAAGTTAGCTGTCCACACATGAATTTCTTTTTGGGGAGTGAAACGGATCTATTCAAAACAAGCTATGCTGTGCTTAGGTAGACCCGCAAAAGCATCTATGTTTGCCGTGAACAAACTTTTTAATCCAAGTTTATCTATTCAATCTTGCCAGGAGCTATCCAAGAGGGTTAAATTGTCTCTTGGCCTGCAAGAATAAGCATTTTTATGGCAAGTGCTAGGGAATCAATGTGAGATTTTCTGCATGTAAAATTTGTACCCTGCCACAATCACAAGGGCTCTCCCAACAATGGCAATATGATACTATTCTTATCATCCTTACTTATGGCAGAGCATGGATCTGTAGCCTCATTTCTAACAGAGTAACAGAGTTGGAGGGGAAGCTGGAGGTCTTCCAGTCCAACCCCCCTGCTCAAGCAGGAAACCCTATCACATTTTAGACAAATGGTTGTCCAATTTCTTCTTAACAACTTCCAGACCACTCACAACTTCTGAAGGCAAGTCATTCCACTGATTAATTCTCTTAACTAACTGGAATTTTAACTTTTGTTTCAATTATACTTTCCTTCTTTTTGAACTTTTAGAGCTTTCCAAGTTTTTAGGGCTTAGACTTTCTCTGTTTCCAGACATGGAAGTGTCATTCCATGAAATTTTTCAAATTTGTATGGGGGAGACTCCTGGGTGGGAAAAGAGGTGAAAGCAATAGCATGGAAGTATAACTGAAATGGATTTTACTAGAACAGGGACATCTGTAGGGTCCAACAAAGTCAGTATAGAGATTCTAATTGCATGATGAAAGTCCTGATGTAGGAGAAGAGGAGGAAGAACTGGGGAACAGCATTATGTGCATCATCAGCTTAGAATCATGACATTCCCATAAATGGTCCAAATCCAACCATTCTTGGTTCCTCCATGAATGTAATATTGAACTTTAGTTGACTAGATTGCAATGTATAGGCCTGAACAATAAATCTTTTGTACTGCAATTTAACCAAATGGTTCTAATCCTTCACACTTGATGCTCATGCTTTGAGGGTGTGTCACATTAAAAATGGGTTGAGGCTTTAATTGCATGATAGAAGCCACTATGTTGACACTCCTTTGGAAGGGCATGTTTGTGACGTGGTGCGGAAATGACCTTAGATGTACATAATGAAACAATTTGTTAATTTGAAAGATGTAGTAAATGGAAGGAAGTAATTATGTATATTTAGATCTTTGATTTGAAAAATCAAGTGTGTATATAAAAGAGCTATACTGCAATAAACCTAAGGGATGTTAGGGGACCAGGACATAAATTACCATGAGAAGTTACTCACAACTGGTACATCAGATGAATGTGCTGTCACTGATTCCTGTGAGTTTAAAAGGGTTTCCAAACTGTACACCAAGAGATCTTTTAATAATGGTATTTCCCTAGTGCTTGCTTTATAATGATGAAAGTATTTAATTGAGGACTATCTCAGATTGTAATTAATCTTCATTTCCACAGCACTCGGAATTTCCAGGCTTCATTAAAACCTTCTTGAAAAACAAAAAAGCACTTACTTTTACTGTATCATTTAAAATGTTCCTGGCTTTTACAACATAATCAGAATCTTGCTCTCTGTTTATTGCTAAGGCCTGAGATATATATATGGAAAAGAGCCACCAAGTGCAAAACATTTTCACAATACTGTACATATTGATGTGTGAAATATTTATATTTCCTCCTCTTTATGAAATCTCTGATTGCCTGAACTGAATACTGATTGCATGATAATCTCTGGGAGTGTATTGAGAAAATATTTTCTGAACTTTTTGGTTTTTAGTATAGAAAAAACAGGCTCAGTCTAAATGTTCTCGCATGCATTGAATTATTGTTTAAGTTAGACCTTTCAGATGTTTTTTTGTAAATTGGCTTAAGCATAATATATGATGGCATCTGCAGTATGGTTGATAAAAAAACAAAGGGAAATTATTCTGATCTTCTAGATCAGGGATGTCAAACTCAAGGACCAGAACCTGGATCCTGTCCATGGTGTGCTTAGATCCAGCTCGTGGGGCTGCCCTAGAAACAGCAAAGGTACCTTTGCCAGCAAAAATGGAGCTTGAATCTGCTACATGTAGGCCTCCCAGACTCCTTTTTCATCCGTAAAGGCCTTCTGCTACCCTCTGACAACAAAAAATGGAGCAGGAGGCTATCTTGGCTGAAAATAGAGGAAATTGGGAGCCCATTTTCACTGGCAGAACACTTGGGTCACCAGAGACACACCCAACACAAGTGATGTCAAGATGGCCATGTCCACCCTGGATACGCCCACCCCAGCCCCTGGGGTCAAATTCAACCCTGATGTGGCCCTCAGTGAAATCGAGTTTGACATCACTGCTCTAGATGGCAGGACCTGCAACTACCAGCAATGTTATCAACCAATAAGACAGATATTTCCAGTATTATTCCATAAGAGCATTAATATAAATATTAATATGCTTAAAACTGTACATATCATGAACAGAATTGTTAAAGATATTAATCTTTGCATCACAGCTAATTAGTTCATACATAGGAGAAATGGATCATTTCCAAATGTTAAAGAGAAAATTATTAGAAATGACATGAGAACTCAAATTAGGACTTTAGGTCAACATTTTTTCTTTGACGTAGTCACTTTCTGGTCATTGTAGGCATGTTTGTTCAATCAACTTTAGAGAGTTCAAACCTCTTGACATCATTGAATCCTGGCGATTTACATCAAGTCAGCCTCCTTTGAAGAAAAGGTTAATAACTACTGTATGCTACCACATCCAAGCACTGTTTGTTCCTACTTATAATTAACTCACATAAGAATAAAGGTGTAGTTAACCTAGAAAATAGCAGGGGAGAGGGGCATTAAGAACAAAACACACTGGAAATTAAAATGTGACTAAACTGGTAGCCATGCATACTTGTATGGTATATATCAGATTGTTTTCTTTTATTTTCAGTATCTGTTAACTCACTGTTCTGTTTTGGACAATAGGCCAATCAATTCAATTATTCAAAGCAGTAAGGAAAATAACAAAGACTTTTTGTTGGTACAAAGACATCCATGATCTCGTCAAAATTCTCAAGATTTTAAGAAGAAGACACAATTGTTAAAGGAATGCATAAACATGTACAAATCCACATATAACAGCTGTTTGCAATTTCAATTGTTCTCTGAAATATTGAAAATTGATGCACCGTACATATTAATCATACTTAACAGAACAAATGTCTTTTGAATTATCAAAGTTAACAAATGTCTTTTGAATTATCAAAACTTGCTGATTCGTGTTGATTAATGTTCATTAACGTTTTACAATTTTTCTGAGTGTGTTTTTTGCTGGTAACATGTAATTAATATCAAAAACCCATGTGTGATACTGCACAAATGAGCAACAAGTTCAAATAATGTACATATAAAAAATGTTGAACATATTAATGAGGGATTTCAAAAGAAGCAGCATGAAAAACAATTACAGTGGAACCCCGACATAAGAGCTGCTCTACTTAAGAGCAACTCGAGATAAGAGCTGGGAGGCGAGAGATATTTTTGTTCTACTTACAAGCCCAAATTCGAGATACAAGCGCCAAGGAGCTGTCTCCTGAAGCCAAACGCTAACTTCCGCGTTCGGCTTCAGGAGACAGCTGCGAAGCGGCGCGCGTGTTTTAAAAGGTTGCAGCCGGCCTGGGGGGCTCGGGGGGGTGCTTGCAGCTTTCTTTCTTGCTCTTTTTCTTTCTCTCTTTTACCTTCCCTTCCTCTATTTCTTCTTTTCTTTCTCCTTCCCACCTTCTTCCCTCCCTCCCTCCCTTCACTCATTCCTCTCTTACTCTCCCCTTTCATAAGTTTCCTTGCTTCCTTCCTCTGTTCCTGTCCCTTCCCCCTTTCTTTCTTTCTTTCTTTCTTTCTTTCTTTCTTTCTTTCTTGCTTTCTTGCTCTTTTTCTTTCTCTCTTTTACCTTCCCTTCCTCTATTTCTTCTTTTCTTTTTCCTTCCCACCTTCTTCCCTCCCTCCCTCCCTTCACTCATTCCTCTCTTACTCTCCCCTTTCATAAGTTTCCTTCCTTCCTTCCTCTGTTCCTGTCCCTTCCCTCTTTCCTTCCTTCCTTCCCACCCACCCTCCGTCCATTCATTCACCCATTCCTCTCTTGATCACTTAAAGCCGGTCCCTGGTGCAAAAAGGGTTGGGGACCTCTGTCCTACAGGATTGGGTGGCAGAGAAGTTGAACATATGTAAATTTAAAAGTTTAAGAAAGTTTACAAGTTAAGTGAAAGAAACTTGATTATTCATTTATATGTACATGTACATTTCTTCATTAAAAACATATCTTTCTGCATAATTTAGACTAACTTTGTGAGTTTTTTGAGGGCTGGAACCAATTAAAATTATTTACATTAATTCCTATGGGGAAAAGTCGTTCGAGATAAGAGCTGCTCAACTTAAGAGCCCAGGTCCGGAACGAATTAAACTCGTATCTCGAGGTACCACTGTATAACAAAGAAAATACAATGGTTTACAAGGGAAGGTATTTTAGTTTGGCTGAGCTGGGAAAAACTATATCTTTAATAAAATTAAGCAAGTAGGCATTGCATGACTTATTAGTTATTTACATTTTAATTGTTAAATAGGGATGCGGATGCCTGAATCAATACTATAGCAAAAAGAGAGAAGACTTAATTTATGTTTCTTAATACAGTCCTAATCGAAACTATCACAACAACTATATTTTTCCTAGAGCTATATACCAACTTGGAATGACCTGTAACTTTGGTTGTCTTGAGTCCAGTCAACAAAGCAGTGGAAGTGATGTGCCGGTGCCTGGAGGCTGTTAGGGCCTGGATGGCTGTCAACAAACTCAAACTCAACCCAGACAAGACGGAGTGGCTGTGGTCTTGCCTCCCAGGGACAATTCCATCTGTCCGTCCATTACCCTGGGGGGGGAACTACTGACCCCCTCAGAGAGGGTTTGCAACTTGGGCGTCCTCCTCGATCCACAGCTGACATTGGAACATCATCTTTTGTCTGTGGCGAGGAGAGCGTTTGCCTAGGTTCGCCTGGTGCACCAGTTGCGGCCCTATTTGGACAGGGAGTCATTGCTCACAGTCGCTGATGCCCTCATCACCTCGAGGTTCAATTACTGCAATGCTCTCTACATGGGGCTACCTTTGAAAAGTGTTCGGAAACTTCAGATTGTGTAAAACACAGCCGCGAGAGCCATCGTGGGGCATCCACGATTCGCCCACGTTTCCACAACACTCCATGGCTTGCATTGGCTGCCGATCAGTTTCCGGTCACAATTCAAAGTGTTGGTTATGACCTTTAATGCCCTACATGGCATTGCCCTACATGGCATTGGACCAGAGTACCTCCGGAACCGCCTGCTACCGCACGAATCCCAGCGACCGATAAGGTCCCACAGAGTTGGCCTTCTCCGGGTCCCATCGACTAAACAGTGTTGTTTGGCGGGCCCCAGGGGAAGAGCCTTCTCTGTGGCGGCCCTGGCCCTCTGGAATCAACTCCCCCCGGAGATTAGAATTGCCCCCACCCTCCCTGTCTTTTGTAAACTACTCAAGACTCAGTTATACCGCCAGGCATTGGAGAGTTGAGACACCTTTCCCTCAGGCTCTTTTATACTTTGTTTTATGTTTGGTATGAATGTGTTGTTTGGTTTTTTAAATAATTATAGGGTTTTATATGTTTTTTAATATTAGATTTGTTCTACTATAATATTGTTTTTATTATTGTTGTGAGCCGCCCCGAGTCTTCGGAGAAGGGCGGCATACAAATCTAATAAATTATTATTATTATTTATTAAAGGGTATTATTTTAAGTTTAATTGCCATTTACTAAGGTTAGAGCTACCATATAGTATTTTTTGTATCACTCTGGTTACCATCCAGCAGTTATCCCGATTTTTTTAATCTGAGGTACCATGTGGTAGCCTTAATTAATCCTCCCTGTCAGTGAAACATTTAAACTGTAAAGCAAGGCTGTCAAATTTCTATCCTGCTAGCCAGGTATGTCACACACTGGCCACATTCATGCCTGGTTTAGCGAAGGGGAGGAGTCCCAGTACATCACATGACACCGCCATGGCGACATGATTTGACATCCCTGCTTGAAAGAAAAAGCTTCTGCTTTTTAGAAAGAGATTGAAGCATCAGAAAGAGTTAGCCTCTTTGCAGGAATGCAAACAGTTCTGTAAATAAACATACAAAACAATTATATGTACACTGGATTGCATGAAGAAACAAAGAAGATAACGAAATAATGTATCATATTTCTTTAATATATTTTTTAAAAAAGAATGTAAAACAAAACAACAAAGGAAAGGAGGGATTATGACCGCCTGTCTATCTGTCTATCTATCTAACCACATATAAGAAGGCTGTTCATTTTTTAAAACACAGCCTAGTAATATTGATAGCCTTTTGATAAAATTAAAAGATAACTTACCTCTAGACAGAAAACAAATCATGTAAATCCAATATGCAGTGGTTTTTTGTTATAGATTAATAATTTTGTTACACCATAAATTGAGCTGATCTGTAATAATAGATTAAAATTTGATCTATAACTTTAAGCACTACAATAAGCCACATTATGTACTTCCAAAAACCATATCAACAAACTTAACAACATTAAATAGAAAAGTGTTAATGAGGGACAACATGCCTCTATATAAAATGTGCTCATTTTCTCCATTATTTTATACTTCTGGCATAATACATTTGATAATCTTTTTTAACATTCTACAAAGTGATAGTATATATGAAACAATATTTTGTTGAATGAAGCTCATTTTAAAACCACAAGAAGCACTTGGAGACTTTTAAGTGTTTAATTTGTTACCATGAAGCATAATAAATATTCCCAAAAATTATCATTATTTTTTTTAAAGTCTCTACCCTGTTCAGCCTGTTCAGCCAAGGAAATAATTAAATGATCTTTGAACACCACTAGTTCAAAAGGTTATTATGAAACTATCAGCATATATGGTGTGTTGTACACACACCCATCAATGCCAGGAGATCCAGTAGGAGAGATATTCTACAAATGAAAAACAAACAAACATCACGCCTTCCATGGGATGACTCTTTAGACATTTCTAAAATGTCATATTAAAAAAATTAGTATGTGGTAATATTTCAGCTACAGAAATAGCAATGAATCCCAGTATTGGTTATTCCTGGAAACACCAATAAAAGCATGCCACACAGGCTTCACAGAAGAGTGTTGTAAAATGTCTGCTATTACTTTGGTTGTGAATATTGTGTTTGCTTCCAAGCTTAGCTATTTAAGGTTTTAACTGCCCTTTATTTCAAATAGAAACTCTTAAGGAGCCTGGCTATGGGTTGTTGTTGTTTGTTCGTTTTTGTTTTGACAGAAAACCAAAGCAATCTGCTTGCAGCTGCCTGCTTATTTAAGGACAAAAATGTCATTAACTGAAAAATTAAAGCACAAGATATTTCTACTCAAAGTACCTCCTGAAAAGTGTGGTAGGTGGCTCCGTTCCGGTAGCAACCGCCAGATTGCACAATCCGTTGGATGGTGCCATCTTTTTGTCTGAATTTCTCTGCTTTTTTGCTTCCTGCTCATGCACAGAAGCAAACTCTCGTGAGGAAATGCTTGTGTGCAGGAGATTTCGGCAATTTTTTGCTTCTGTGCATGCGCAGAAGCAAAAAATGGCCAAAATTACATGCACGCAAGCGTCCTTTCACAGGATTTCAGCACTTTTTTGCTTCCTATGCATGTGCAGAACCAAAATCGCACGAGGGTTGCATGTACAGGTGTGCACATGGGCACACCCAAATCAAGAGGATGCGCACGTAGAACACTGGTTTGCAGGTAAGTGCAACCTGCTGCCGCCCCTGAGAAACATATTCCTAGCAGCCAGCATGCTAGCCTAGACTGTTTCCTTTAGTAAATAAAGTGAACTTGGAAATTCCATTTTTGTTTAGAGCGAAACAGGATAACCCATGATTTTCCTAGCGCCCCATTTAAAGCCAACAACACCTGAACCGTAATATTGACTGGAGGTATCAGAGTGGATGATTGATTTCCATGGCAAAAAAAGCCAGATTTGTAGTCAGGAACATGTCCCTGTAATTGTGTGAGTGTGATGTGTATATGTGTGTGCATATATACTTTTGAGTCAGTGTTGTCTTGTGGTAACTGCCTACCCAAGTTGCTACAGTTTTCTTGGGCTGATTTTAAAAATGGTTTACTTGTGCCTCCTTCCTAGAGACTGACTAGCCCAAGGTTACTCAGCTAGATTTATGCTGAAGATGAGACCAGGACTCTCAGTCTCCTAGTTGCTAGTCCAATGTCTTAAACAGAACACCAAACTGTCTGCTTGTTGTATAACCATAAGAACCTGTTTCTGCCTTTGCTGGCTCAAAATAATAATATCTAGGATAAATTAAAGACCTCTTTTAGTACAAGTTCCTTCTAAAGCCAGATGAAATATAAAAGTTCAGACAATCTCAACACAAGCATAAAGTTTATGTGTTTTTGTGCCTTGGCACTGACTGAAATCATGTTGGCTCTTTTTCTCTTTTCTACTTTCCTAACAACCTGACATTCTTCCTTTTACTTTTCAAAAGTTTACTCATCAAGGCTTGTTCTCCCTTCCCAACCTCACCAGACTGTCTGGCTCCTTATTGTATAAAAACTTTCTTCCTCCATCAAATAGTTTACAAGGAATACTGTCATGATTTGGGACAAGTCTCCTTAGATCTCAGATGGTGCCAGAGAGCACTGAAGGGATGAAAGATCAGTTAAATACAATTTGGAACGAAAATTGCCAATGTACACCTAGCAACCAGACAGTTGATTCTTGATTTGAAAGGGATTTCATTTCAAAACCAAGTTTCCTATGATAATTTACATCATTTTACTACTCTAGTTGATTATGGAAAGTATTGACCTTCTTTTCCATGCTGCTAGATGCATTTTTTGCTCAGTAGTTGAGGCCTGGATTTTCAAAGAGATATTTTGTTACCATATGTAATGTCCATTTATGTTGACATCAAGTTATATTGTATGGTCAAGCTTGTCTGAGTATTTCAGTAAATATTATGATAGAAATGTGGTACATTGCTCAACAGTAGTAACTGTGAGAGGGATCTTGGAGTCCTAGTGGACAACCATTTAAATATGAGCCAGCAATGTGCAGCAGCTGTGAAAAAAGCCAACACATTTCACATTATTCCTAAGATGCCAAATAATCTTAGATGTTTTCAGATAAGAAGACACATCCTGCAATAGATTAGTATCTATTAAAGAACATGACAAAAAGAGAAGGCATGGGCAGATTTTACCGTGAACTGATATGAACAGACCTCAAATGGATCTATAGAGATAATTCTGCAATTTTGATGGCAGCCTCCATGGAAATGTCTTTTATACATGCACACAAATCCTCAGAAGACTGAAAAACTATTTCAAGGGGTTACTTGGAGTTTTCAACAATTATAGTTTTATAAGTAGTCTATAGGAGAACTGTGTGCAATATCTTTTGAAATACATTGCAGAGCCATTCATTATTACTTATTCCTGAAAAAAATGCTATTCTGTGATATATTAGCATGAAATTGTAGATATTCTAAATAAGTTTGTGGTATTTCTGATAGGGTGCAACAGCTCAAGGACAGTTACTTGAGCCAGATCCTTCCTTGTTATGATGCTCTTGATATGAATTTCCCTACCTTTTAAGATGTATCTGACATCTTTTGCTTTACAATGTTACCAATTGCTGAAGATGAACCTCTTTACCCACCCATGCTTTTGGTTTATGCTAAAAGTATTTTCTGCCGATTGATTTTATTCATTGACACTATTGGTTTTACAGTAATTATTGTAAAAGATTAGTTTTTTATTGTAAACAATGGTTCCACATGCATGGCAACAGTAGTGGATTCAAAACCCTGTTGCTACGGGTTCACGTGTGTGCTTGCTTGCATGTGTAACACTCCTGTGCATGCATAAAAGTGTCCCAGGTGGGTGGGCAGGGCATCCTGGCTGGGTGGGCGGAACATCCCGCTACTACCAGTTTGCGGAACCGGGCCAAACTGGGAGCAACCTACCAGTGCACTGCAGTCTATACGTTCAGTTACAGCAACAATAACAATAGCAATAGCAATGGCAACAGCAACAGCAGCAGCAGCAACAACAACAATAACAATAACAATAGCAGCAGCAACAACGATAACAATAACAATAGCAGCAACAACAACAACTACTACTACTACAACAACAACAACAATAAATAATGGAACAACAGCAAATCTTCTTTGGAAAAAGATTACAATTTTCATTGTTTCCTAATGAAGTAGCCCTTTTCACAGTACAAATATTTTTAAGCAATGAGGTTCAACACCTGGGTCAAACCTGAACATATTTAAGAGAAAATAAGAGAAACTGATAGATCAATTTACCTACTGTTCTATAATATAGCCATCATTATTATCCACGCTGTCAAAACTATCAACTTTTTCTTTAACAACCATTTGATGAGAAATATGGCAGAAGAGCAATTTTGCCTCCTTACACCGCTTGTGTGTATATTTGATCATTGATAGAACCAAATACTAGATAGAATAAATCAATTGATAGAATCTAACTGGGCTATTCTCTCAGCATCACTCATCTTGACGGCAGTGATCTGAGCATTTCATCATGCTTCTCTCTCCAGTCAATATCTCTAGACACCTCTTGACTTCCTATCATCAAAGAAGGATATAGATGTATCAAAATAAATAAGTTCCTATGTAAGAGTCAAGCATAGCTAAGCTTCCAAACTTCAACATTTCCCTTGATCTTTCAACAGCAGCCACTCTTGTCCCATGGCATGGAAGCAACTCTGAGACCATTGCCAGGTCGGTCTCTTGAGCTGTATGCTTTTGAAATTGAAAACTCTTAAGATAATTTAACATTTTAATATATTTTTCTATATGTGGAGCCAGAATGCCCAGAACCAGTAAAATCTCTCAGTGAGCTACTATACTTATATATATTTTAGAGTAAATACAATAAAATGGTCTTACCAAAGAATTATGTTGACATAGTCCCTCTCTTGCTGTTTGATTTATTAGGAGACTAGGTAGACCCAATCATGGACATGGATTTTTCTTTGGCGAAAGCCAAAGTTGATGAATGTTGATGAAAGCTAAAGTGTCAAAGGAATATATTTCCTCCCTCAAGCTTCTTTCAGGCTGAACTTGCTTGAAGGCTGGTTTCAACCCCAATAGCTAACAGCAGAATCAGTTACTCAGGGATGCATACTTAAAACAAAAAATAGCATTCATAGATTGACTGTTTTGACTGAAGCTGCCTGCCCTCTCTTCTATCAAGCTTCAAGCAGAATCAGATATTCTTGCCTTTTAATTACAGAATGTTGCTGGCTAGGGAATTCTGGGAGTTGAAATCCACAAGTCTAAAAATGTCATGTTTGATGGTCCCCCGTCTGTTGTTTTGAGCATTGCTCTCTTGTTATTGTTCATACTAGTTCTGATTTATCATTTGAAATATTGTTCAATTCCAGTACATCCATTTTGGTCTAATAAAGTTGTGCTGACAGAAGCTAAACTGAAGCTGTAAGTTTATATTTTCTCTTTTTCTACCATCCAATTGTTGTATGTGGTCCATCTTTGCTGATGAGTGACCTGTAATTAGTTAGCTGCTATTTCCCACAAGGGGGATGCTTAATACAGTTTTTTCCCCCTCGGTAAGTCTTTTCTCCTATTTAACATGAAAGGAATGCTTAAGATAACTCCTTGATCAGAAAAGCTAAAGAAGAAACGGAGCCTTGCCCAGGTAGGATAAACTAAACACGACTGTTTCTCCTGAAGGCATGACAGCAAGATGAGGTTCTCTGATAAAGGAAAGAATGGAGAGACAATTCCATGTGTTTTTAACTAAAGCTGTTAAGTCAATCTTCACATCCCTCATTGAAGTCATCAATCACAACATAAGCAAAAGAGAGCTGAGTGCACAGCTGCTAGCATGCCACTGTAAATGAACTTACTGCCAATGGAGCCCAGCCCCGCCAAGTTGGCGTCACAGGAGGGAAAAATCCTCAGCTGGAAAAATAAACTAATCAGGTATCACAAACCCTTTCTTTAAAGACTAATTTTTAACTCTTTGCTAGCTCATTTATCAGTAAGGTTTGGGCCAGAAGGTGACCTTTATGAGAAAATTAGCATTCTGAGGTCTTGATACCTACATACATTGGGAGAGGTATCACATTCACAATATAATTCTCCACCAGCTGTATGTATATGCCAAAATTGTTTAGGGACATTTGCTTTACTATTAGACTACAGATATTCATTGAAGTACAATGGTACATTTAGTGACTGTTCAAAGCTGCAATGGCACTGGAAAAAGTGACATACATATAGGACCATTTTTCGCATTTACAACCATTGCAGCATCCTAGTGGTCACATGATCAACATTTAGACACTTAGCAACTGACTCATATTTATGACATGGGATCATGTGGTCCCCTTTTGTGACCTTCTGACAAGCAAAGTCACCTAACTGTGTTTACTAACCTAACAAGTGCAACGATTCATTAATAACTGTGGCAAGAAAGGTCATAAAATGTGGCAAAACTCATTTACGGTAACATCTATCTCAGTTAACAATGGAAATGTTGAGCTTTATTGTGGTCATAAATCGAGGATTACCCATAATTATGACTATAGAACTCAATGTAAAAAAAAAAGAGGCTTGCTTGCATTTGACAAGTTCCCTGGTCTGTTTTGGTGCTGTTTTCATGTCCAAAATTGAGTTTCTTCCATCAGACTTCCTGTTTGTGAATTCCTTAGAGTGTGAATCCACTTTAATTGGGACTTGGTTTGGTGTCAAAAGAGAGTGACCCAAGTTAAGTTAAACTCTAATGGATGGATTGGGATATAATGCAAAGCCAAAACTAAATGAGATGTTACTTGCTGATCAGTCCAGTATGTATTCATTCAATTATTACAGCTTTCTCATCTGAATTAGTTCTTTGATGTAGTTTGTACTCTGCTGGAATTTTTCAATTTAAGCCAATGGAAAAATATTAGTGGTGTTTTGAAATAATTTTACGATTATATAATTGTTGTTTCCTCTTTGAAAGATCTAATCAAGATGTGTTGGGTGGCTTATGATTTATAATGTCTTCTGCAGAGTGCTTTCTGGGCATCAGTCCTTTTTCCAACTTTGTTGGTGTTGCCTTCTTCCTTTATGACTTCTAAATTGGGTTCATCCAGTTGATAAAGTTTCTACGTTTTAATATGAAGTGTGAATGCAGCCACATGGGGACTATGTGCAAAGACTATTTGAATTTTTTAATAAAGCTAGGTTTGAGTACTGGTTTATAACCTGCACATCTCATCATGTTGGCACACTGAACCACAACTATCTAACCATGTCATAGACTAACGTGTTATATAATATGGGCCATGGCAATTTACATGCGTTGTGAGACTGCAGGAGGAATATGTTTAAGTTATCTGGCTATATGAAAAAAAATACTTGACTGTACTCAAATAACATAGTACTTATACTCATTAGATACATATTGCCATTTTTAATATTCCATGACCTCTTTCATTGAGGTAGTAAGCTTACCATACTGCCTAAACTACAAATGGCCACCAGAGTAGATCCCCTTTAACTCAAAGCTTTCCTTATGATATATTGTTAAGCATTAGCACACAACATACTAATCAACAGTTAGGGTTTATGGAATACAGTGGTACCTCTACTTAATTCATTCGGTGACCAGGTTCGTAAGTAGAAAAGTTCATAAAAGTTCACCTCTGTCGTCAGGCATGGGGGAACTGAGATATTCTCTTCCCCCTAGGCCTATACAACTTATGCATGGTATGTTTGTGTGTATGTTTGGTTTTTAAATTAGGGTCTTTTAAACTATTTTAAATATTAGATTTGTTATATGTTGTTTCACTATTGTTGTTAGCCGCCCCAAGTCTACGGAGAGGGGTGGCATGCAAATCAAATCAAATATCAAATCAAATCAAATCAAATCAAACAAATAAGCAATTTTCCCCATAGGAATCAATGTAAAAGCAAATAATGCGTGCAAACCCACCCCAAAAGTCACCCCTTTTGCCTTGCACCGCTGGAAATCCCCGCCTCCAGACTTCCGTTGCCAGCCGAAGCACCTGTTCTTTTGCTGCTGGGATTTCCCTGAGCCTCCCCTCACTGGGAATCCCTGCCTCCAGACTTCCATTGCCAGCCGAAGCTCTCATTCTTTTGCTGCTGGGATTCTCCTGAGCCTCCCCTTGCTGGGAAACCCCACCTTTGGACTTCCTTTGCCATCCAAAGCTCTGTTATTTTGCTGCTGGGAATTCCCCTGAGCCTCCCCTCTCTGGGATTCAAAGCGGTGCCGGCAAAAACGAAGGAAATCCTAGCAGTGCAGGAACGGGCGCTTTGGGTGGCAATAGAAGTTTGGAGGTGGGGATTCCCAGCAAGCAGAGCCTCAGGGGAATCCCAGTAGTGCAAGAACATGCGCTTCAGGTGGCAATGGAAGTCCGGAGGTAGGGATTCCCAGTGAGGGGAAGCTCAGGGTAATCCCAGCAGTGGAAGGACAGGCGCTTCGGCTGGCAACGGAAGTCTGGAGGCAGGACATCCCAGCAGCGGTGGCTCGGATTCCTAAGGTGAAAATGGTTCGGAAGTAGAGACAAAAAAAATCTTAAACACCAGGTTTTTTATCTCGAAAAGTTCATCAGTAGAGACGCTCGTAAGTAGAGGTATCACTGTAGTTGCACAGATTTGTATTACCCCTTGAATTCCACACTGTTGAAAAACTTTGGATCTAAGTCTGTTGTCTTAGCCCAACTAAGGTGTAGTCTGAGGCATTTGAGTCCTCACAAAAGTATACATGGAGGCTACCTGTGTTCTGTTTTCAGCTCCTTTACTTCAACATCAATTGGATCAAATAGTTACACACCTTGAGGTACATTCTAATCATTTGTTTCTGCAGAGGTAAGAATTTCAGATCTTAGTTCGAGGCTTATGAAGTTTACTAAGTGACCTTGGCCCCATTGCTTCCTCTTGCACTTAGCAAAAAGGGAAATGGAGAGGAGAGAACAAAATGCACAGATCTGCATACCTATGGAAAAAATGTGGAGATACAAATACATTATATAAATACAATGTTATGTGAGAAAAGAGGAAAATAACATGATACTTTTAACATATGTTGCCCAAAGGAAAGAAAAACCACACTTTTCTTTCAGTTAAATGTACATGTAGTTACAGTAAATCATGTCCCACTGCTTGTTCAGGGTTTTTCTTTTCTGATGGGGCTGCCCTTATGAAGGGAAGTATAATTGGATTTATTTTGTTCTGAAATAAATGGTATCCAACGATGGCAGAACTGCTGCATGTAATAACAAAAATCAGACTCAATCAATCCTATTGTGCAAATGGAGATTTATTTAGGGGAAAAAAAGTTTGCTTTCAACCCAAAGGGCAGTTTCCAAAAGATCATTAAGAAACTTTCACTCAGAACATTTTTTTTAACTAGGTTGGGTTCACCCCCTTCTTCCCCCACACAGTGGATTCCAACATTTATAATTGCTTACAGTGATGTTTAAATTTATCCAAGGGTGGGCTGTAGTGAAGAAATAACATTGGGTCTAATTATGTTTATTTTCCATAGAACTTACACCATGCCATTGACTATTACATAAAATTAAATCCCTAAACTTTGCAAAAACAATGAAACTGTGGAGGCATAAACCCAGAGAGGCAGAGAAATTCTCCACCCAAGGATCATATTTCTGATTGCTTTGAGGCCACCAAAGAAGACTGGTCATGGTGTTGATTAGTTATAGTTCATCAACCAAGAATGGAGCAGTAAGGCAGATGCCAACTCTCTCCAGACATAGCATAAGCATTGATATGTCAAACATCAGCGCCTACATACACTTCATTGAGCTAAGTCATTTTAGCCCATACCCTATGTGCAGCCTTTAGCAAGAGCCTCATGGTGCAGTGGTTAGAGTGTGTTGTGGTTGGCTCTGCCCCAGCTCCTGCCCCAAGGAATGTGGAGGTGGATGCAGGGGAAACATCATCATGTCATAGGCCTGTTTTATTGCTGACAGTCATGTAGTACAATTTCCTCGGACAAAGAAGAAGGTGGGGGAGACTTGGAAGAGGGGGCTTGGCACACAGCCCAGGAAGCCAATCTCCATTATCTTCGGTCGATTCGGATGAGGAAGTGTTAGACCCACGCAGGCACAGAATTATGCATAGAAGAGACCAATTGAAGAAATATTACAGGAGATAAGAGAGGCCACCTGTGTTTGGGTGGGGCTCCAGTAATTAGAGTTGCTGATAGAAATAGCAGCGTGCTGGCTTGGCCGTTGTGGAAGATTATCTGATCGTTGTTTCTTCAGGACCGTGCCTTGCTGTTTCCAGACTTTGTTGATTTTTCACGACTTTGAAACCAAAGCAGAGCAAAGTGTGTGTGTTTCACTTCGTGGAAGAAGGAGGGCTTAAGGACTGATTAAGGGGATTGTACAGACTACCAGGTTGTTTTAGAACGAGTGCTCTTTGCAATACAAAAAGGGTGCTTTGTTTCTTTTGAATTTTTGTGATAAAGAACATTGTTTTTGAATTTTCAAGTGTGTGTGTGTCTGAAATTTGTACCCTTGAATTTTCAGGAGACTCATACCATAGAGCCCGGCAGAACAGAGTGCAATACTGCAAGTTACTTCTGCTGATCATCAGCTGCCAGCAGTTTGGCAGATCGAATCTCAGTAGGCTCAAAGTTGACTCAGCCTTCCATCCTTCCAAGGTCGGTAAAATGAGGACCCAGATTGTTGGGGGCAATATGCTTACTCTCTGTAAAACATTTAGAGATGGCTGTAAAGCACTGTGAAGCAGTACATAAGTCTAAATGCCATTGCTATTGACATATATGGCAGAAGATAGACACAGTCTGAATTTCGGTTTGGTCTTAAAAACCAACTTGAATCTTATTTCTAAACAAACTGGCATGTGCATATATTTCCCTACACTAGGGGTCAGCAACCATAAAGACTCAAAGAGCCGTTTGGACCCATTTCCCACAAACAAAAAAAACACTGGGAGCCAAAAACCTTTCCTGTGCCTGACTGTTTTTTGAGCGGCTACAAACTAGAATAGCTAGTTGAGTTAAACATTCTGTTTTCTTCTGAAACTTTTATTTTCTTGGATTTATCCATGGTTGGCCTACTGGGAGTCAAAAAGTTCAATAAATTGCGTGCCGACAGGTGTCACACATTGGTGGATGTGACACCTATTTTGAGTGACAGGGAGCTGCAGCAGAGGGATTAAAGAGTCACATGTGGCTCCAGAGCTGCGGGTTGCTGACCCCTGCCCTACACAAAGGAAATAATGCTATATAACTGGCTATGATTGTTTTGTCAAATATTAATGGTCCCTTTTTAATGATTTTTTTAGTCACCAAGCTTAACATGGTTGTTAGATCCTTACAAGAATCAACTGCAGACTCTCTGGGTAAGACGGATCTTTTTATTAGAACTGTTAGTAACGGTTTCACAACAAGAACAAGACAACAACAACGTCACGGCCGTGCCTGGCAGCTATATATATACCCCGGGCTGCCAGGCTGAGCCAACCAATCATTGCACAGTATTTTCCCGCCCAAGGAATATGGGGCAGATACCAAACCTAACTGTCCTCTGGACACAACAATGGTGTTTAGAATGGGTCTGTTAATGTGTCTGCTGAAAATTAAATGCTACCTTTTTTTAATGTAGGCTGACTCTGGACTGGGGATTTGAGAACATCTGAACTTAAGCTCTGTTTCAAATAATATTTCTAAATGAAAATTTCACTCTTACTTTGAATTGGTGCAAATTTTAGCATTTTTCATTCATGACACTTTGCGCCTATAATTAAATGTGGACACAAATGCTCGTATAATACATATTGGGAATCGATCTTTTGAAATGTAAAGGCTTCAGAAAGAAGTGCTATAAATGTTTGATGTTGTTTAATGACTTCCTGTTGAAACATGCTGCATAGTTACTACCAAGGACTGCCCGTTAATACCTGGAAATTTGAGTACAATGTTTCAGAATGCTTTCAGTAATTTCTAGGCCTAATTTCTCCCAGATCCAGAAATAAAATGGGTGAAAACCAAATTTAAACTGCATTATTTCCATACTTGGCTGAGCATAAACTAAACTGACTTATCTTTCTATCCCTACTTCAGAATCCCAGAGGCCTTCAATGTTTTTTCCTGACTGCTTTTGGCCTAAGCAATAAGCCCTTCTATGACTTCCAAGATCTAAATGCTGCTTTTAATCTGCAAGAAAATTATGTTTACGCTGAGCATATAAAGTCTCATATTCTGCATGTTATCCTGTGTGCATTGGGATTTGTAGCTGAAGGCTTTCTTATTCCATGTTTTAGTTTAGATTGTCAACAGCCTAAATAACACCAGAATGGATGTGTTGTTCTGAGTAGAGACATCAGTGTTGACATAAAATAATTTCATCTTATATTTCAAAGTCATTTATGAGAACACTGTGCTCTGTGAATCACCACTATGAGTTCTAATCCTGTATGGGGTACAAATCAGTTGAGTGACTTTGGCCAGTTGTTCTTTCTGAGTCCTAAGAAGAAGGCACTGGCAAACTACTCCAAAAATATTGAAAAGAAAATGTCAGGGACTTGCAAAGAGTCAAGATAAAAGAAAGAAAAGGGGAGGGGAGGAGAGGAGAGAAGAGAAGAGAAAAGAAGAGAAAAGAAGAGAAGAGATTTGCATTCCAATGATATTCAAGGCTATAGATTGTGTCCACTCTATATAGCTAATAATTGGAATGGAAGAACTACAACAGCTGTAACAATTGATACAGAGCCAATTAAAATGATCTGTCTAAGATAAGGGCCTTCCAAGATATGCCCATGTTTCATTATTATTATTATTATTATTATTTATTTATTTATTTATTTATTTATTTATTTGATTTGATTTGTATGCCGCCCCTCTCCGTGGACTCAGGGTGGCTAACAACAGTGATAAAAACAGAATGTAAAAATCCAATACTAAAACAGCTAGAAACCCTTGTTATAAAACCAATCATACATACAAACATACCATGCATAAATTGTAGAAGCCTAGGGGAAAAGATTATCTTAGTTCCCCCATGCCTGACGGCAGAGGTGGGTTTTGAGGAGCTTACGAAAGGCAAGGAGGGTGGGGGCTATTTTAATCTCTGGAGGGAGTTGGTTCCAGAGGGCCGGGGCCGCCACAGAGAAGGCTCTTCCCTGGGCCCCGCCAACCGACATTGTTTAGTTGACGGGACCTGGAGAAGGCCCACTCTGTGGGACCTAACTGGTCACTGGGATTCGTGCGGCAGAAGGCGGTCCCTGAGATAATCTGGCCTGGTGCCATGAAGGGCTTCATAGGTCATAACCAACATTTCATCATCACTCCGTGAGTTGCATTTGCTACCGATTGGTCTCCAATTGCAATTTAAAGTGTTGGTTATGATCTCTAAAGTCCTTCATGGCTTAGGACCAGATTATCTACGAGACCGTCTTCTGCCTCACATATCCCAATGGCCGATCAGATCCCACAGAGTTGGCCTTCTCCAAGTCCTGTTAGCCAAACAATGCCATCTGATGGGAAGATGGGCCTTCTCTGTAGCGGCCTGGCCCTTTGGAATCAACTCCCTCTGGAGATTCATACCACCCCCATCCCTCTTGGCCTTCCGTAAGGTTTAAAAACTCACCATTGCCGGCAGGCTTGGGGCCATTGAGTATTAACATCTTATTCCACATCCGATGATGTCGACATATATACTGTTCAAAAAAAATAAAGGGAACACTTAAACAACAGAATATAATTCCAAGTAAATCAAACTTCTGTGAAATCAAACTGTCCACTTAGGAAGCAACACTGATTGACAATCAATTTCATTTTGTTGTCAGCACATTCAACTTTGTACGTAACAAACTATTCAATGAGAATATTTCATTCATTCAGATCTTGTTTTGCATCAAGCACTGTTTCTTTATATGCCTTCCTCCGTTGCCATCATCTCCTGGTTATCACCCACTGTACTGTTCTCTATATGTAATCTTTGATAATATAATTTAGCACAATTCTTTCACATTCTAGAGTTAGGTCTGACTGAAAAGACCATCCTGCATCTTGACCTGGAAATCTTTCTCTTCCTGCCTAATGTCAGGCTATGTGTTGATTGATGCAGGTCCAATGCATATTTGCTGTTGGCACCCACTGCTGCCTCCTTGCATGGCCTTCTAGCATAGCTGCCGCCGCATTCACATTTCCTCTGGATTGGAAGGGTGCATCTGTTTTTTATTTGAAGTCATTATAATAATTGTTTGGCATTGACATTGTATTTGAGAAGTGCACTAGCTTCAGTAATGTATTTCAGATGGAGGCCTTTCCATTCTTTTGCCTGAAATAAAAATTAAGATTGTAGTGGAGAGGGAAGCCAAAGGAGGCCTCTGTGTCTAAAATATGTTCAATGTTGTCATCTTAAAACATACTTTAATATGCAAAATGAAGATTACTGGAAACAAATCAAAACGATGAAAAGGATTTATCATACATTCACCCTCTGTTGTGATTTAGAATAGAATAGAATTTTTTATTGTCCAAGTATGAATAGACATACAAGGAATGTGTCTTGGTGCATACGCTCTCAGTGTACATAAAAGAAAACATACGTTCATCAAGAATCATAATTTTTTGTAAGAAAGTTACAGTCATACAGTCATTAGTGGGAGGAGATTGGTAATACTAGGAACAATAAGTAGATTAATAGTAGTGCAGATTTAGTAAATAGTTTGACAGTATTGAGGGAATTATTTGTTTAGCAGAGAGATAGCATTCAGGAAAAACCACTGTTCCTGTGTCTAGTGGTTATGGTTTGCAATGCTCGAAAGCGTGGTTTTGAGGGTGGGGTTGAAGCAGTTTGTCCTCAGTGGAAGGCAGTTTGGTAGCAATTGTTTTTTCTGCAGTTCTGATTATTCTCTGAAGTCTGTGTCTGTCTTCTTGGGTTGCAGAATCTAACCAGACAGTTATAGAGGAGCAGATGATGGACTCAGTAATTCCTCTATAGAACTGTATCAGCAATTTTTCATATTTACTATACAGTGAACCCTCGAGTTTCGCGTCCTCAAGGATCGCGAAAGGGCTATTTCGCTAGTTTTCAACCCGGAAGTAAACTCCACCATCTGCGCATGCGTGCCCTTCCACGCATGCGTAGATGGTGGAGTTTCCCCGCCGGGCAGAGGCTTCCCTGGGTCTTCCCCCTCTTGCCCCGGTAAGACCCCAGCGGCGGTGGGCTGGAGCGCGAGCTTGGGGCAGCCTAGCTCCGCTTCCCAGCTGGGAAGCGGAGCCGGCAACAGCGTGGGCGGGCGGGCGGCGCGCGCGAGCTTGGGGCAGCCTAGCTCCGCTTCCCAGCTGGGAAGCGGAGCCGGCAACAGCGTGGGCGGGCGGGCGGCGCGCGCGAGCTTGGGGCAGCCTAGCTCCGCTTCCCAGCTGGGAAGCGGAGCCGGCAACAGCGTGGGCGGGCGGGCGGCGCGCGCGAGCTTGGGGCAGCCTAGCTTCGCTTCCCAGCTGGGAAGCGGAGCCGGCAACGCGCGCGCGCTTGGGGAAACCCCAGATCCGCTCCCCAGCTGGGAAGCGGCCCCAGCAACTCGTGCGCGCTTGGGGAAACCCCAGATCCGCTCCCCAGCTGGGGAGCAGCCCCAGCAACGCGCGCGAGCTTGGGGCAGCCTAGCTTCGCTTCCCAGCTGGGAAGCGGAGCCGGCAACGCGCGCGCGCTTGGGGAAACCCCAGATCCGCTCCCCAGCTGGGAAGCGGCCCCAGCAACTCGTGCGCGCTTGGGGAAACCCCAGATCCGCTCCCCAGCTGGGGAGCGGCCCCAGCAACGCGCGCGCGCTCCCCAGCAACGCGCTGCGGCGGTGGAAGTAAAAACACCATCTGCACATGCGCAGATGGTGTTTTTACTTCCGCACCGCTACTTCGCGAAAAATCGATAATCGCTTGGGGTCCTGGAACGGAACCCTCGCGATGATCGAGGGTTCACTGTATATGCTTTTTTATTGCCATCTTTCTTTGTAAAGAATGTAAGAATATGAACAATGCCTGCTGGATCAGACCTCTGGCTGATCTACTATAGTCCAGCAGTCTGTTCTTATAGTGACCACATCCTTGCAAAAGGAAACCTAGTAGTCTCTCAGGAGATGTCCCTCAGAGGCAGTCATACTACCATCAAGGCTAATAGCTCTTGATCTCCCAGACTTCCAAGAATCAGTCCAACTATTCTTTTTTTTTTAAGCCAGTCAAGCTGGTAGTTATCATCATATCTTGACATAACAAATTCCTGAGTTCAATTACAGATGGTGTTAAAAAATATTTCTTTTTGTCTGTCGTGTTTCTTTCAAGAGTCAATTTCAGACGCATCTCAGAAAACACCCTTAAAAGTTGATAGGACACATATGTTTTGAATGAACAGCAATACCTTTTAACAATATGTAAATTGATTGTCCTCTCTCTCTTTCCCCCTCCCGCCTCCTAGTTTTAGAACATAATTTTTCATATGCCATCACACTATATGCTTCACCTGTAGTTTGTATAAAGATATTGATACAGCATATTGGCTGTTTTTCAATATTCTTCCTAATCATTTCAAACAGAGAATCCTTTGTTGTAGTTGTTTCATAAATAGCAGCCACTCATTGTGTTGCTGATATTTTCTTTGAATTACCGTATTTTTCGGAGCTTAAGAAGCACTGGAGTATAAGACGCACCTTAGTTTTGGGGGAGGAAAATAGGGAGAAGAATCTGCTTTCCAGGTATTCATCTGGCTAGCATCCTTAGTCTGGCCAGCTTCAGCACATTATATTATCCCCTGGTTAAAGCTTTAAAAAAACTTTATTCTGAGAGAGTAAATAGAGTCCAGAGAGAATACAATAAAAGAGCTTGCAAGCCAGTAAGAACTGGGAACATCATTAGCACCTAGGAAGAAACATTTGGAGCAAGTAGAGCAATGGGAAAAAAACCCTGCAAAGACTTAGGGCTTGGAAAACATTCTTCTCAGAGAGTAAGAATGAAAGAGCTTGCAAGCTGGTAAGAAGTAGGCACATTGTTAGCACCTGGTTAGGGCTGGAAAGAAACATTCGGAGCAAGTAAAGCAAAGGGGTGGGGGACTATAAAGACAGGGTTTGGAAAACATTCTTTCACAGAGTAACAATGAAAGAGCTTGCAAGCCGGTAAGAGCTGGGAAAATTTAATTAATTAATTTATTAGATTTGTATGCCACCCCTCTCTGAGGACTCGGAGCAGCTCACAACAGAATACAATATCACAAATCCAATATGTTTTTAAAAAGCACATTAAAAAACCATTTTTAAAACCATAGATCTCAGTCATACCATATACAAATCTACCATAGTCTAAGGGTAACTCAGTTACCCCATGCCTGGTGACATAGGTGGGTTTTGAGTAGCAACCATTAGCACCTGGTTAGGGCTGAAAGAAACTTATTCAGAGCAAGTTAGAGCAATGAAAAAAACTCTGCAAAGACCTAGTGTTGGAAAACATTTTTTTTGCAGAGAAAAACAATGAAAGAGCCTGCAAGGTAAGAGCTGAGAAGATCATTAGCAGCTGGTTAGGACTGAAATAAAAAAGAAAGTTACATTGAGAGTATAAGAGGCACCCAAATTATCAGCCTCTTTTAGGGAGGAAAATAGGCGTTGATTGCTTACCTGAACGCCTCTTCTCGTACGGTGAGTGGGTACAGCAGTCACATGGGTTGCTCCTGTCCAATCCGTTGGAACTGAGCCTAGTATTAAAAAAGACTGCTGGATCCGCCCCTTCCCCAGAATTCGCGAATCCATAGACTAGGCTCAGTAGTGAAGCTCTTTAATGTTCAACTCTCATGTGTTATAAGAAAATAGAATAGAAGGTAAAGAAGACCACACATAGGGAGGGAAGTGACTGCTGTACCCACTCACCGTACGAGAAGAGGCGTTCAGGTAAGCAATCAACGCCTATTCTCCGTACTGAAGGAGTGGGTCCAGCAGTCACATGGGACATACCCAAGAGATAGGTCCCTAGGGTGGGAGTACATTGCTATCGTGAGAGATAACGGATTGGAGTACTCTTCTGCCGAAGGCAGCGTCCGCTGATGCGTACGAATCGATTTTGTAGTGCCTTATGAAGAAATTTGGCGAGGCCCAAGTGGCTGCTTTGCAGACTTCTTCCAACGGAGCCTGAGTCGCCCAAGCGGCAGATGTGGCAGCACTTCTGGTGGAATGCGCTGTAGTATTCCTTGGAATGGAAAGGGGAGCTGTCTCGTAGGCCTTAGAGATGGTCCCTCTGATCCAACGACCTATTACTGTAGGAGACACTCTGGATCCCAAGGATCTGGGATGGTAGGCTATGAAGAGTGCTTCAGATCTCCGGATGGATCTTGTGCGTTGGATATAAACCTTTAGCGCTCTAGTGAGATCCAGAGTGTGCCATCTAGTTGCCAGGGGATGCTCTCGTTGGAGGCAGAAGGAAGGTAATATGATATCCTGAGATCTGTGAAACATGGAACTAACCTTTGGTAGAAAGGTGGGGTCCAGTCGCAGAACCACTTTATCCTGGTGAAACCTGGCAAAGGTCCTGTGTGATAGAAAAGGCTGCCAACTCAGATATGCGTCGGGCGGATGTAATCGCCACCAGGAATGCTACCTTAAAGGATAGGTACCTGAGGGACGCAGAATTCAGGGGTTCGTAAGGTGCCTGAGTAAGAGAGTGGAGAACCCGTGGCAAGTCCCAGGTAGGATATCTGTGGATTTTAGAAGGCCTGAGGATGGCCACTCCTCTTAGAAATTCTTGGATTTCTGGAAAAGAGCGGAGGGGCTGCCTGCGAGGCCCCGCCAAGACGGAAGAAGTGGCGGCCAGGTGTCGGCGGATGGTGCTGAAAAACCCTCCTGCGAGCACCACTGATGGAATTTGGACCAAGTATGGTCGTAGATCCGGTTGGTAGACCCTCTTCTAGACTTCAGGATGATTTCCACTGTGTCCGGGTCATACCCTCGCAGGTCTAAGTCCCTCCGGATAATAACCAGGCGGTGAGGTGGAACCACTCTGGGTCCGGGTGGAAGGAGGCCCCCTGTCGCAACATATCCTCCGAAACGGGGAGTCGCCAGGGGTCCTGGACGGACAGTTGTTGGAGGTCCGCGAACCAGGGCCTGCGAGGCCAGTGAGGGGCAATCAGAATTACTCGGGCCTTCTCCAGGAGGATTTTGTTGATCACGTCTGGCAGAATTGGAATTGGAGAGAAGGCATACAATAGACCTGGAGGCCAAGGGCTCCTGAGAGCATTGATAGCCTCTGCTCCCGGAGACGGGAACCTGGAGATGAAGCGAGGGAGCTGGGCATTGGCTTTGGTCGCAAATAGATCCAACACTGGATGGCCGAACCTGAGGCAGATCTGGTGGAACAGTGACTGATGGAGATTCCACTCGCCTGGATCTAAGGTCACTCGCGAGAGCCAGTCCGCTTGGACATTGAGGCTCCCCGAGATGTGGTCGGCTAGAAGCGACTGGAGAGTTTTCTCTGCCCAAAGGCCTAACTTCGGGCCTCCCTCATGAGGGCCTTGGATCTTGTGCCTCCCTGTCTGCAAATATGGCCTTTGGTGCCTATATTGTCGGTGAGAATCAGCACATGTTGGTTGGAGATGTGAGAGTGGAATTGTTTTAGAGCTAGAGACACGGCTCTTAATTCTAGCCATTGATGGGCCTGGAAGCCTCCTCCGGTGCCCATGTGCCCTGAGCTAAAAGACCCTGGGCGTGGGCTCCCCAGCCCGAGAGGCTGGCATCTGTGGTGACTACAAACTGGTCGGGGCACCGGGAGGGAGATCCCTTGTCTAGGGCTGGAGAAGTCCACCACTTGAGGGATCTGCGAACCGTCGGTGGGATGGTGATGCGACGATTCGAGTTGCTGTGGCCCGATCTCTGGAAGGGTAATGGGAGCCACTGTAGTTCCCTGACGGACCCAGGGAACAATACCAATACATGACACCATTTTACCCAAAAGGGAAGATAGGGTGGCAATGGAGGTAGATTGCTGGGGCAGGATGCGAGCAATGAGATCCAAAAAGCTGCGTTTTCTCTCAGTGGAGAGGAAAACCTGGGATATCTCGGAATTAATGATAGATCCCAGATGCAGAATGGAAGTGGATGGATCAAGGTGGCTCTTTTTAAGATTTATGGAGAACCATGATTCTGTAGAACCGACATGGTAAAACAGAGGTCTGCAGCCCCACCAGATCTGGAATTTCCATGAATTAAAATGTCATCTAAATAACATAAAATATGAATGGGAGAGGCCCGGATATGAGCTGCCAAGGATCCCAAGAGTTTAGTGAAGACTCTGGGAGCTGAGGAGAGCCCAAATGGCATAGCCCTATACTGAAAAAGCCTGCCTTGAAGGGCAAAGCGCAGAAAATTCCTATGGACCTTGGCAATGGGAATATGGAGGTAGGCCTCCGTGAGATCCAGAGACCCCATAAAGTCTCCCTGATGTAGAGCTGCTAAAATGGAAGATAAGGAATGCATTTTGAATTTCCTATATTTTATGAACCGGTTCAAATCTTTAGATCTAAGGTGGCTCTCCAGCCTCCAGAGGTCTTAGGGACCATGAAGAGGATGGAATAGAAGCCTAAACCTCTCTGGAGAGAGGGGACCGGTTGAAAGCTCTAATAGTCAACAATGAGAAATAGCCTCCTCCATTCGGATACGAGATGGAGTGGAACTGGGAGAAGGACAAGAAATAAAACGGTTAGGGGGAGGTGAAATGAACTCTAACCTTAGGCCCCTTTCCACAGTGTCAATGACCCAGGGGTCCTTACAAGAACGGTGCCAGTCGGAAGAGAACCAGGCTAGGCGACCGCCTATGGGAAAGGAGGAAAACTTACCATCTGGCTCTTTTGGAAGCCCTGGTAGAAGAGGATCCTCTCTGATAATGGGAACCTCTGCCCCTGGTGGTTCTAGATTGGGATCGAAACCGAGGGAAATACTGACCTGGATTCCTTTGAAATGCGAAGCCCTGATCCTGTTGACGCCCTGTGCGCCGAAAGGGCTGCGGTTTAGGGGCCTTCTTGGTGGTAGGTCCGAAGACCTTTTTCTTGTCTGTGGTCTCCGTAAGGAGAGGGTCCAGAAGGTCTCCGAAGAGGAGGTTACTTTTCAGCGGACCCATGGCTAACTGCCACTTCTGTCTTACTCCCGCCTGCCAAGGGCGGAGCCGTAGAAGTCTTCTGGCCGTTGTGGAGGCTGCTACTGACCTGGCTGCAAATCTGGAAGATTGGAGGGAAGCATCTGCTACATATCGGGGAGCTGCGAAGATATTGTTGAAATCCTGTTGACCCCGTAAGTCATCTGGCGGCAGGTGTGGTTGGAGCTGACGAAGCCACAAGAGCACAGCTCTGGAAAAGAAGGATGCCGCTGCAGCACTCTTAATGGCCCATGAGTCTGCAAGGAGACTCCTTTTGAGCATTTGCTCAAGTCGTTTGTCCTCTGGCCGGAGGACCTCCTTTGCTTCGCCCGGTATGGCAGAAGTCGAGTGGAGTGTCTTCACTGGTTCATCTGGCTTAGGACATGTTAGGAGTTCCTCATAGGAGGAGAAGAGCTTGTAGAGTTTCTTGTCCTTGGGAGTGGGAGTAAGGCCAACGGTTGGGTGGTCCCACTGTTTAAGCAAAGCATCCTTAAACAACTTGGGCATAGGTATTACCTCATTGTCTTCCTGTTCTTCCATGAAATAAGGAAGATTTTCCTCCGGAAGGTCTGAGGAAGAAGTAGCCTGTTTTTCTTGCCCGGCTAGCCCCGTGGATACTCTAGCTTTAAACAGGAGAGATTTGAAAAGCTGCGAAGGAAAGATAGCAGCTGGGGCTGGAATCTTAATCTGAGATTCCTCATATTCCGACAGACGCTGAAATGGGTCATCATCCTCTTCTGCGTCCCCATCCTCATCCTCTTCCTGAGAGGAGTCAGAGACCTCCATGGCTGGGGCTCTGTAGGAAGGAGAAGAACTCACGGGACGGGAGGAGCGTGGTGGGGGATGAGACAGAGAAGGCACATTGAAAGATGAGAGTTTAGCGTCAATGTGTTAGTCAGAATAGTCAAGATAGACTGAAACTCCGGCAAGGAAGAAATATCAGCCGGAAAAGCCGGAGGATCCCTGAGGGCCTGAGCAGGTTCTGGCTGGGAGGAATCCTCGGTAATATCTGGCTCCTCTGGACCTAAACCCCATAGGTTAGGTTGGGGTGGATTTAGGTTTGGCTCATCCAGGGATAGCACAGGAACCCCAGAAAGAGGCAGGTTAGAGGCCTCCGGGGGGGTAGGATTGATATGCACTTGGGCCTGCACCTTAAAAAGTTTGGCTGATTTATCATGTATTTTTTGTAGGGCTGGGTCCCTTCTCTTCTCAGCCCTGGTGGGCTTGGCTAAGGAATGGGTGCCTGAGGAAGAGGAGGAAGAGGCCTGGGGAACTTCAGTAGAATTACCAGTAGGCCTAACCTCTTTGGGACCTTTAGTTGTGCCTCTCTTGGGAAAAGTAGCCATAGTCTGACAATTAACAGAAGACAAGGCTGAGCCAATAACTGAATTATAAGGAGAAGATTTCAAGGACTTCCCAAGAGGAATGGATCCTGCTTCGAGGCCTCGAAGCTGCTGAAACGTGAGGACAATCTGGGCAAACCCAGAGTTCGTGCCCCCAAATCCAGCGGGGCCAGCCTCCCTAAACTTTGTAATTAAGTAAACCAAGGCACTCTGGTTGGAGGCTTAGCCGGTGGAGAATTTAGCCTGGGACCCCCAAGGCCCGCTCCCGGATCCACGCGGTGGACTGAGGCCTACGCGGCTGGCAGAAGGCCAACACGAGAGGCCTAGATTTTTAAAAAAGGGCGCGAAGGCCTTCGCGCCGAAAAGATCGCTGCTGAGAATTTCTTAAGGGAAAAGCGATCGACTAAGTCCAGGAGACTAGAAGGCGTCTCACTCCGCAGGAGGTATTTTATAAGCCCTTAAATATTTATATACAATAAATAATCAATATTTCAATGGATAAATACTTGCACTAGGACCTCCAGGCCAAGGGATTAGAAGAATCCACAAGCGGCCGCAGGAATCGTAACCGGCAAAACCGCCGGGGGAAAACGAAACCGCAACTTCTCCCAAGGAAATAAAGCCAAGCCGCGTTTTTTTCTTTTTTTCTTTTAAACGGCTGGCGCAATTAGTGCAAGTAATTAAATAAAGACAATAAATCTTACTACTTTTTGAAGGAAAGATCGAAGGGAAGGTGTTAGAATGTTGAACGAGCATTCACAATACAACCGCAGGATATGCGAACTGAGCGAATTCTGGGGAAGGGGCGGATCCAGCAGTCTTTTTTAATACTAGGCTCAGTTCCAACGGATTGGACAGGAGCAACCCATGTGACTGCTGGACCCACTCCTTCAGTACGGAGAAATTGCATCTTATACTCCAAAAAATGCGGTATTCACCCCAACGCTAAGATTGAGATTGTCCCTTTATCTTTATCATTCTTCCAGGGGAGAAAAAAGTCTCGGAATCTTATCAATAGTCTTTAAATTAAGTCTAGACATTTAAAGTTATCGAATATGATTATTTGCATAATACATTGAAATAACCACTTAATATTCCATTACATCAATCAACAGTCTGCAAACTAAATAAGAAATTAACTACGGAAGTTTAACACTCAACAGAGAAAATTTCAGTTAATGTGTGCTAATAACATTAGGCAAAGAACATACAACCTAATAAAGCACCAAATGTATGGGTTTAATTGCACATAGAAGTGAAAGGCAAATTAATACTAACATTGGGTAAAGGTGGTTAGAAAGGATTAGAGGGACCTTTATAGTCTATGTGGAATTATGAAATAGGCTTGCCCTATCTATTACTGTTAGATGTTCGGAAACTTCAGATCGTGCAGAATGCAGCTGTGAGAGCAATCATGGGCTTTCCCAAATATGCCCATGTTACACCAACACTCCGCAGTCTGCATTGGTTGCCGAACAGTTTCCGATCACAATTCAAAGTGTTGGTTATGACCTATAAAGCCCTTCATGGCACCGGACCAGATTATCTCAGGGACCACCTTCTGCTGCAGGAATCCCAGCGACCAGTTAGGTCCCACAGAGTGGATCTTCTCCGGGTCCCATCAACTAAACAATGTCGCTTGGCGGGACCCAGGGGAAGAGCCTTCTCTGTGGCGGCCCCGGCCCTCTGGAACCGACTCCCCCCAGAGATTAGAATTGCCCCCACTCTCCTTGCCTTTCATAAGCTACTTAAAACCCACCTCTGCCATCAGGCATGGGGGAATTGAGATCCTCTTTCCCCCTAGGCCTTTACAATTCTATGCATGGTATGTATGTATGTATGTATGTCTGGTTTTTATATTAATGGGTTTTTTAATCGTTTTTAGTATTAGATTACTATTGTACACTGTTTTATTGTTGCTGTTAGCCGCTCCGAGTCTCCGGAGAGGGGCGGCATACAAATCCAATCAATCAATCAATAAATAAATACTACAACCTTTAGTAAACACAGAACTCTTCTGAGAGCATTTTTACAAATTTTGCACATTAGCCATCATACATTACAATTGCATTTTTATTATTGTTGATGTTATTAATTATTCTATGTAATTACAGTGGATATTTTGGTTCTTATTATTTTACATCAATGTTTGAATTATTGAATTATGGATATAAATCAGTAGAGCCCTGGCAGATTAAATGGTATGCAAATAAATTAAACAAACACCATTGCTGAAGAGTTTAAGAACTGAAGTCCACAAATTTGGACAATGTTCAGGTTAGGGAAAGTCTCCCTATTTAGTATTCAGAGCCCTTGAATGTACAGAGTTAATGAGTAGGATAAGAACTGGACTTGAGGCTACAATGCATCACTAAATATACTCCATTGAACATTTATTAAATATGGAAATGCTTCAACAAGTCTTGAGTTTAAACTAATGAAAATAGGACATCAAAGTTTTTTGAAGACACAATCTCACACTTTCAAATTGTTCATTCAAAAACATTAAAACAACTGGAAGTGGTTATTGAATAACTGAATTATGTACTCTGAGAAATGACTCTGAAAGGTTAATTATGGATCCAGCATGTACAAACTAATGAAAATAAAACAGAAGCATGTGGAAGGCATCAAGTTTACAATTTTTAACGTGAGCAGCACTAATAGACCTTTTCTATTGCCAGGCACAACCCTTGTAATTCTACAAATTAGGCCAAGCCCAAGGGAATGGTGTGCCTGCAGCTGCTGAACAGATGTGGGAATGAAAAATGAGGCAGATTCATCCAAATAAAACCGGATGGTTTTTCAGTTAATAAAATTACTACTAATCTGCTGCTAACTGACTATAGTCCCATCTAAAAGGTCAGGTATTTCTGCATCTTATAGAAAAAATACATCTAAGGGATGAAAGGTAAAATAGCTACACTGGAAAACCCATTACTGACTTAAGCCTTATGCTGAATTTTTCTTGACAGAGAAAAGAATTCTATGACAGCCACGTTAGAACTGGATGGACAAACGAACATTACTATATATTTACAATCCATTATTCACTAACATCCCAAAGCAAATATATGATGACTATGTTATTAAGTATTGAATCTGTGTAATTATTTGGCTTTCGTAGATTTGCTGGAGGGCAAAGTGTAAAATAGGAATAACATTGCATATAGTCATCCTTAACAGATACATTACTTCTAAATGCAGAGAAGTACTACCAGAGAAGAAAAGATTGGACAATTCATTGTCCAGGATGTCATAAGAATTCCTCCCTTGGGCAGGAGGTTGGATTAGATTACAGATTATTAGAAGACCTCTATAGTCCCTTCCAGCCTTATAAAATTCTATGATATAGAAGTAATATTTATTAAGAATGGCGCATTCTTTCTGTTTTCTGTGATTGGACCAGAGATGGGTTTGGACCGGTTTGGACCGGTTTGCTTGAACCGGTAGCAACCCAATAGTGATGTCATAATGATATCTCAGAACCAGTTCAGTCAGTGCCAGTCCATGGAAGCCCCCATCTCTTTTTAAATATTTATTTTTGGAGGGGGGATTTTTCTGGTTGTTTTTTCCTTCTGAGCATGTGCAGAAGCTGATTTTCCAGCACTGGACATATGTCACCATCTTGTTTTTGGCTCTTTTGGGGGGGGCAGATTTTTTCCCCCAGCACTGCGCAATTGCACGCACCCAAGAGGCATATCCATGTGGCACAGAAGGAAGAGAATCAGAAGCGAGGTAAGTTAAAACCCACCCTTGGATCGGATCAAGATGTCCATTTGAGAGTGGGAAGTAGGGGGTGTCAGAAAACTGTTTGAAGCCCTGCTCTTTTGTGATATATAATAAAAGTGACAGCACTTGGGTTGCATCCTTGATTTTTAAAAAAATCTCTGCAGGTGCCACAGCATCCAACCTACCTATTCCTTATTCATCAGGAAAAAAGATAAGTATTTGTATATACATACAAAGTGTGATACTTGTAATTAGTTTCATACCTCGCCACCAATGCATTTTTCTTCTAATTCCAGTTTATGTTGTTTGTTTATTTGTTTGTTTTTTGTTTGTTTGTTTGACTTTTATGCCGCCAATCCCATAGGACTCAGAGACTAATATCTCAGAGACTAATATCTAGGTTCCCTTTATGTGAATTTGCAACATGGGTATGAGAAGAGCAGAGCTTCCCTTCCTAATGTAATGTTAATGGAAGATTGTACTTTGAAATTTTATTAGCAAAAAAATCCAAACATAGTAACTGAAAAGTAAAAGCTGTATACGGTAGCTAGAAGCAGAAGTGAGCTTTCCACAATGTACTGAAGAAGCACAAGGAATCAGGCCAACCCTAAGCCCAGCCTTAGGACCAAGTCAGATTACAAGATGCCCTAATCAGTCTGAGAACTGGAAAATGGGCCTTGTCTACCCAGATGTTTATGTTTAATAAGCTTGTTTAAGGTGACTTGAATTTAGATTTAGATTTAATTGGATTTATATGAATTTGCTTTTACCGAGGGTTATATGCTATAGATTGGATGAGCCGGGGGGGTGGCACAGTGGTTAGAGTACAGCAGGCTACTTCAACTAACTGCTAGCTGTAGTTCAGCAGTTCAAATCTCACCACCGGCTCATGGTTGACTCAGCCTTCTATCCTTCCAAGGTGGGTAAAACGAGGACAGATAGTTGGTGGCAATATGCCGATTCTGTAAACCGCTTAGAGAGGGCTGTAAAAGCCTATGAAGTGGTATATAAGTCTAAATGCTATTGCTATAGCTCTCTTTGTTAAGGCAAAGAGGCAGAGGGATTTGCATCATCAAGATATTTTGGGTTGCCATGCAGTCTACACAAACACTCATGATAGCCAGCAGAAATTTTGATGCCCACATTGTACAGCTGTAGGAAACAACAAATAGCAATTCATTCACGTTACTCTAAAAAAAAAGACAGCAGAGCTTCAAGCAGGTGAGTCATTTCAGCTTTCATCAAAACAAGACACATCCTGAAGATCTGCATTGTTTTTAATTTCCAGTGTATTATGAATGCCGACCTGTGGTAATCCAGCAGGGTGTTTACGGAACCTGTTTGAACAGTTGCCCTCTTTTTGAAGAAATGAAATGCTTCTGCAGATAAAAATTTGAACAGTATCCTTGACAGAAGATTCAGGTCAAAATGGAATTCCAACTGGTAATTTTTTCCCTTGAGGAAAAACTGCATTCCACACTGCTAAGGATTACAGACACCCTTTCAGTCTGTACAGCTGGTGCGGGGCCTGTGTTCTCCTTTTCCACACAGCTGTTAGATCCCCTTTGTGTCTTCTATGCAAAAAGACAGAATGCAAAAAGTGGAGGGTGCCAATGAACAACACACAAAAAGAGCTTAACATAGAATCACATTCTTCCCAATAAGGTCATACAAAGCCCAATTGAAATATATCAGATTACTCTCCTTGTTGTCACTTTTCTCTCAAGCCTCGGCACAGTGGCTATTTAGAATCTAGTTTTTGTTTAACAACGGTCTTCCTCAGTTCCCATAGTAATGCCCAAGAATCATCGCTCTTATAAGGAGCATTCAATTTACGTCCAACTTACATTAGGATCATTCTTTCCTTTTTAAAGCAAGCCAGTTGTTAAGTGAGTTGTGCCTGGTATTGTGACATTTTTGCCACGGTTGCAAAGTGAATCATTGCAGCTGTTTAGTGGAGCATGTGGTCTTTAAGTGAATCTGGATTCCCCCATTGACTTTGCTTGTCTGAAGCTGGCTGGGAAGGTTGCAAATGGCAATGACATAACCCTGGGATGCTGTAATTATCACCAATGCATGCTGGTTGTCAAATGCCTGAATTTTGATCATGCGACCGTTGGATGAGAGTTGTAAATCTGTTCCCCCACTCCCCGGTGTTGCAACTTAGAAGAGTCTCTACACAAATGATTGTAAGTTGAGGACTAGCTATACTTGCCTGGTCCCCTCTGTTAAAGAAAAAATAAAACAGAAAAAGAATGCCTGATCTCAGCCTTTTCTAACTGGTTGTATTCTAGATCAGGGGTAGGCAAAGTTGGGTCTTCTATGACATGTGGACTTCAACTCCCAGAATTCCTGAGCCAATCATGCTTGCTCAGGAATTCTGGGAATTGAAGTCCACATGTCATAGAAGAGCCAATTTTGCCTACCCCTGTTCGAGATCAACCTTCACAACTGTGGACTTCAACTCTTAGAATTCCCCAGGCCGCATGAGAGCACAGGGCATCATTTCAGCCTTGAGATAATGAAGGCATCAACAATTAAAAACCTCAGTTACAGTAAATTCTGGAGAATTGCAACAGTGGCAATTAACATTCACTCTTCCTTGTGAACATGGTCACATCCCAGCCACGTTTCCACCCTATGCTAGAGAAAGCAAGTGTTCCCCTGAGCTGGAGTTAAGAGAAAAACAGCTGCCTGGTTGACCCTCAGGCAATATTTGGAAAATAGATCAACTAATTAGGCAGGGCAAACAAAAAATCAAGAAAGGCCCCAAGAGAGGATTTAATCCATTCCAAACTGATGTAAAATCATTTTTACAGGTGGGCACCAAACTTGTGCTCACTGTTTACTTATATTGATAAATCTGCTTCTTTCCCTAAAGAGCAGGACTTCGCCATAATTATCCATACATTCAAGAGGGCAGGAAAGATGAATTAGTTAACTATTGCTCAGTCAGCCTACTAAATATTACCATATTAAGCAAGCTATAGAGCTTGCTAATAATATTTAGTAGGCTGACAGAGCAATGGTATAGTACATAACAATACAATATGAATATTTCTAATGTAAGCTGCTAGGCTGGTTGGAGAGGGAGAATTTCTTGGGACATAATAGAATAGAATAGAATTTTTTATTGGCCAAGTGTGATTGCACACACAAGGAATTTTTCTTTGGTGCATATGCTCTCAGTGTACATAAAAGAAAAATATACTTTTGTCAAGATTCATGATTGTCATAGCGGTCAAATAAGTAATCAGGAAACAATCGAAATTAATAAAAATCTTAAGGATACAAGCAACAAGTTACAGTCATACAGTCATAAGTGGGAGGAAAGTGATAGGAATGATGGGGAAAAAATAGTAGTAATAGTAGCGCAGGCTTAGTAAATAGTTTGACAGTGTTGAGGGAATTATTTCTTTAGCAGAGTGATGGTGTTTAGGAAACAAACTGTTCTTTTGTCTGTAGTGACGTTTTGAGGTTAAGAGTTGAAACACTTTATGTTTAGGATGCAAGGGGTCAGTAAATATTTTCACTGCTTTTAGGAGGTAATGGGGGAGGTAGCCTTAGGTCAGGTGGATCAGGTCTAGATCAGGGCTTAGTGCTTTACTATCTGTTTGAAAAATAAAACTCAGTTATCTAAAGCAGCTTTGCATGCTATTTCTGTTGACTTTAAATAGGCTTTTGATTCAACACCTCTGGAAATCCTTTGTAGACTTAATGTCTCCCCAATGGATTGATACTTGCAAAGATCTTGCATGGATTTCATACTCCCTAGCACAGTGTTTCCCAACCTTGGCAACTTGAAGATATCTGGACTTCAACTCCCAGAATTCTCCAACCAGCGAATGCTGGCTGGGGAATTCTGGGAGTTGAAGTCCAAATATCTTCAAGTTGCCAAGGTTGGGAAACACTGCCCTAGCACACACATCCCTGCCCATCTGCATTTCGTAAAAGTCTTCACTAGCTCACTACACTCTGTAGTGCTCACCTGCAGCCTATGCTTGTCTCCCTATGATCATAGCTGGCCTGCTCGCAACCTTCACCTCCCACCACGCTCAGAAGCAACTCTGATCCAACTGTGATTCTCACCGACTCACTACAGCTCTCACTAGCCCACCCGCACTCAATGTTCTTTAAGCCAGGCAGTTTCTTTCAGCTGTTGAACTATTTCCAACGAAATGTAAGAACATTTCTTCCTCTTATTTTCCATGTTGTGGACAAAATGTATAATATGATTTCTTTTTTGTTTCTGCAATGCTAAAATAGCTATTTTTGTTCTGTCGGGGTTTGTATTTCACTAATAACTGAGCAGAGGCATTTTATAATGTTCTGCTTGGAAATCGTGAATCAATGTGAAAGAGTTTCATTGATTATTAGTTTATGGATAGGTCAGACTGCTCATGAGAGATTCATTCACAGACTGATGCAGTTTAGGACTACATTACCAAACAGGATCTGGTGGTAACTCAGACCTTGGAGACCACCCAAGACACAGTATTCAGCTCATGCTATATGCAGAAAGAACACATATCTGACATCTGCTAGCATATATTTTAGGGGACAGAAAATGTTCCTTAGCTTAAACATGGCCTCCACACCCCATTTCCGTTTCCTCCCACAGGAACCACAATAGCTAGGTTGATTCAGACCTGGTTAAGATACTGCACAGCTGTTTCAGCCATTTCAAAGCTGACCACACGTTGAATGAGATATATTGATATCTGATTATTTCCTGCATTAAGTTATAGGTGGCACTCGCTCTAATTTTCCCCATTGTATCTCCCTAAAAAAAAAAATCTAAAGTTAGTTGGGGGAAAGATCAAAAGCAACATGAGAAAATATTATTTTATTGAAAGAGTAGTAGATCCTTGGAACAAACTTCCAGCAGACGTGGTAGGTAAATCCACAGTAACTGAATTTAAACATGCCTGGGATAAACATATATCCATCCTAAGATAAAATACAGAAAATAGTATAAGGACAGACTAGATGGACCATGAGGTCTTTTTCTGCCATCAGACTTCTATGTTTCTATGTTTCCTATGAAATCTAGAAAGATGTACTTCCCTTTCCACAGACCCATCTCTCTTCTACATTCCTCATCCCTGAACAAAATAGTCAAATCATAATACTATCCAAAGATTTTGGGAAGTCCAACCTGTTTTCAGGGCAACTGCTTGACGAAGAAATTATATAGAATGTTACATGCTTACGAATATCTATGGTAGCGTCATGCAAGAACCACTACTGCTGCTAATGCTGCTGTTTGTTTTTCTTTCTTCTTATTTCCAAAATGTTTCCTGCTTTTCCAATGACCACAGCGGAAAAGAAATTACAAAATAATTATGTCCTATAAATGCCAGTGTGGCGGTGTACCCATTGCCTGGCTAAACTAAGAAAGTACCAGATGTTTGCCTAGCAATTTTGTACCTTGCCTATATTTATCCTGGACAATAAATTAGGTAAGGCTTATCCTGATGGGACAAAGGAGTGAAAAGGGATCTTGTTGCAGATGATCTGTAGATTAAGAAAAAAGCCACCAAAAAAAGGAAGAAAATTTGTGAATTCTATCTTGGTTTTATGATGATAGATCTTCTTTTCCTAAAGCTTTGAAGACCAGACATAGAAGATAAGAGGAGAACCTAATAAATAATAACAAAAAATATGTCTAAGATCTTATTCATGGGTCATTCCAAGTTACAAATAATTGACTTGGGAATAGGTTTCCAGGCTCAAGGTTCAATTCCCAGAAAATTTTGAAGTCTGAGAGGCAGTGGTTATCATCCCAATGGCTAATAAAATCTATGGTATAATTTGTGTAATGATAGCACTTTAAGGGACATTCTGCTCTGTTTTCCTTAGAGCTACATTTGAAGTACACACTGGCCACTGAAAGTGTTGTATCCTGGAATGGCTACCTTGTAACGCTGTAAATAGTTTGTTCCTCTTTTCCAGCGCTGTCTGAGCCCAAGCAGGAAGTCGCTCCTGATTGGCTCAGACGCGGCCGGCTCTAGCTTTGGCGGGAACCGCAAAAGTATAAAAGAAGCGGTTTCTCCCGGCAGAGCCAGTCGGTACTCGCTGAATTGTCACTTTACCTTGCTGAGCTGTCACTTGTTCTCTGAGCTGAATAAAAGTACCGATTGCTCAAAACCCTGTCTCTGGGTCTACTTCACTGGCGACGAACGAACGGAAGAAACTTCGCGTGCAACATGGACAAAATCCAGATCGGCCAGGCTCCAGAACTCTTCGATTCCGAGAAAATGACATGGGACGAGTACATGGCCACCTTCGAGATATTCCTCGAGGCGGCGGGAATGCAGGACGCCGGAGCCGATCGCAGACGGGCTATTTTTCTCAACTACTGCGGCGCAGAGATCCGTAGACTTGCCCAAACTCTCACCGAACCAGAACAAGCAAGAGCCACAGCGTGGGACGTCCTTCAACAGAGACTAGCGAGCCATTTCAAACCAACCAGACCAGCCATGGTTTACCGGCATCAATTTCACATGATGGCTCAGAGAGAAACCGAGTCGATCAGCCAATTCACAACGCGGCTTCGAACGGTACTTGCTCAATGCAAGTTTCAAGACCCGGAAGCTCGCCTCACCGACGCCTTGGTTTTCGGCATGAGGAGCAACACAGTGAGAAATAAACTCCTCACCGAAGAAGAGCCGACTCTACAAACCGTGATTAAATTAGCGCAAACCGCGGAAGCAGCCGACGCAGCGGCAAGAGAATTAAAAGAGCACGGAAGGCGAGAAATCATTGCCAAAATCGACGCCGAGTCTCCCAGCGCCATGGGAACAGACGACCGCAGCCAGCCAACTAGCAACGGGGACAACTGCCTCCTCCTGCAAGACCAGCCGAGACACCCTAGAGCTACTCACCCAGCCCCCTGCGCGGGCTGCCGGGGAAATCACCAGCGCCATCGATGCCCTTTCCGAGACGCTACTTGCCACCGTTGCAACCGGAGAGGCCACATCGCCATCGCATGCAGGGCAACGGCACCAGAAGAAACGTTTGCCACACAACAATACCAGCGACCTCAAAACCACCACCCCCAATCGCGAGAAAGGAGACCGTTCCGCAACTCGGGTCAAAGGAACTACTCCACCGCTAACCGAGACTACAATAGAGGTAACTCTAAATTTTCCGTGAATAACACGGCAACCAAAAAGGGGGCTAAAATTGTTATCTCATTGTTACTAAATAACCAGCCTTGCTCAATGGAGCTGGATACGGGCTCGAGATATACCATCATGCCCTGGGAAAAATTTAAGCTATATATGCCTAATGTGTCTAAGGCTGACCTAATTCAAACCTCGTTGGTGATCAGAGACTTCCAAGGGGGGGTAATCTCGGTCCTGGGAACAGCAAATGTACCTATTGCATTTAAGAATGTTAAATGTACCCTTCCCATGCTTATTGTGACGGGGGCCAAACACTCCCTGCTAGGTCTAGCGTGGATGGAACCGTTGGGGATCGAAATTTCGGGTGTGTGTAATGTAAACTGTGATATTATGCCTAACTTTGTGAAAGAGTTCCCTGAAGTGTTCAGCCCCACCTTGGGATTGTATAAGGGACCCCCTATATCTTTCTCTATTGACCCCAAGGTCCCACCGGTTAGACTGAAACCTCACAGGGTCCCCCTTCCGCTTCTCCCCAAGCTAGACATACAGCTGGACAAACTCATTAGTCAAGGTATCTTGGTTCCTGTGGAACAGGGGCCATGGGAAACTCCCATAGTGACACCCCTGAAGCCAGATGGCTCCTTAAGAGTTTGCGCTGATTACAAATCAACCCTGAATAAGGCACTCCAACACCACCCCTACCCCATTCCGGTTGTGCAACAACTCTTACACTCCCTGGGGGAGGGGAAAAGGTTCGCAAAGATCGACCTGGCGCAGGCTTACCAGCAACTTCTGGTCGATGAACAAACAGCAAACGCTCAAACGATTGTAACGCACAGGGGGGCTTTCAAATGCACGAGGTTACAGTTTGGGGTAAGCATAGCCCCAGGAATATTCCAGAGCATCATGGAACGCCTATTGTCAGGGGTAAATGGGGCAATTCCATATTTTGATGACATCTTAATTGCAGGGGAAAACCAGGAACAAGTGAACAAAAGAATAAGGGAAGTACTTAAGAGGCTACAGGACAAAGGGTTACGAATCAAGCCTGATAAATGTGTCTGGGGAACTGACAGTATTGAATTCCTTGGGTATAAGATAGATAAAGAAGGTATCCACCCCACATCAGAGAAGCTGAGAGCAATTAGAGAAGCCCCAGAGCCACGAGATAAGAGTGAGTTGCAGGCATTTTTGGGCCTCCTTAATTTTTATTCCGTTTTTTTTAAAGCAGAAGGCAACAGTAGCAGAGCCTCTCCATCGTTTACTCCAGAAGGAAGCCCGCTGGACATGGGGAAAAACTGAACGTGAAGCTTTTTGTCAAATAAAAAATTTATTAACTTCTAAAAGCGTAGTAGTCCAATATAGTGCTTCACTACCCATTAGGCTCACGTGCGACGCTTCGCCGTACGGCATAGGAGGGGTTTTAGCTCACGTTCTACCCAATAAGACAGAGGCCCCAATAGCATTTTTTTCAAGAACCATGACCAGCACGGAGAGGAATTATAGCCAGTTAGACAAGGAGGCTCTAGCATTAGTGGCAGGGGTAAAGAAGTTTCACAATTACATTTTTGGAAGAAGCTTTGAGCTAGTCACTGACCACAAACCCCTACTAGGCCTGCTAGCCCCCAACAAGCCCACTCCACCTTTTATGTCTCCAAGACTAATCAGATGGGCCCTTTTCCTCTCAGGGTATCAGTATGAGCTCACCCACAAGGGGGGGAAGGAAATCAATCATGCAGACGGCCTCAGCAGATGCCCCATAGCAGACTTAGTAGAAGACCCTGTTCCTGCCACAGATGTGCTAATGATAGAACTCGAGGAAAACCCACTAACCACAGCAAAAGAGGTAGCTGCACACACGCAGCAAGACCAAATCCTTAAACAAGTGGTGAACTGTGTTCTAAAGGGATGGCAAAATGATATTGTTAAACCTGAATTGTGTGATTTTAAAAACAAAAGGCTTGAATTATCATATGTAAAAGGTTGTTTGCTGTGGGGGGATAGAGTGATCATCCCCAAACGCCTAAGGGAAAAGGTACTCAGAATGTTACACGTGGGCCATCCTGGGATTGTCAGGATGAAGAGCCTAGCAAGGGGGCATTTATGGTGGCCAGGGCTAGATGCTGATATTGAAAGTTGGGTTTCAAAGTGTGACCCATGCCAAGAGTCAAGGCCCAGTCCCCCCAAAACAACTCCGGCTGAGTGGGAACAGCCTGCTGGTCCTTGGTCGAGGATCCACATTGATTTTGCTGGCCCAGTGGGGTCTCAGTACTTTCTAATAGTGGTTGATGCCTTCTCCAAATGGTTGGAAATAATAGCAATGAACAACATAACCACAAGTGCCACTATCAAGGTATTGAGCAGACTGTTTGCATCCCATGGTTGCCCTGATCTCTTAGTGTCTGACAATGGGCCACAGCTAACAGCCAGGCAATTCGAATTATTCCTAGATGGCCTAGGGGTCAGGCATGCCCTCATCTCGCCTTACTCGCCCTGGGCTAACGGGTTGGCAGAACGTTACGTAAGGGTGGCAAAGGAGGCATTGCACAGGTCAGGCCCTGGGGATGTGCAACAGAACTTGGACCAATTCTTATTAACCCAGCACATTACCCCTAACTCGCACACACATGTAAGCCCTGCAGAGTTATTGATGGGAAGAAAGTTGAGGTCACCATTAGACAGGTTAAATCCAAGGTTCTGTGTTAATAATAACCAAATGTGTATGAAACCAGAAAGAGAAATGTATTTGGGACAAAATGTATATGTAAAATGTTTTGATGGAAATGTAAACTGGATGAAGGGAATTATTGTTAAGCAAAACGCACCCAAGACTTATGTTGTTAAACTGGAGGATGGTCGTTTGTGGAAACGACACATAGACCACATTCGGAAACGAACTGAAAATCAATTGCAACAAACCGCTGACTTGGACTCTCCCCCCTCAACAGACTTTAGTACATTGCCCGAACTAATAAACACGCAAAGAGACTTATCGGGCCAGGGGGAACCATCCAGCGACGCCGAGCCATCCTCGTCCTCCGAAGCCTTCGTTGGGCCCGCCAGGCCAAGTCCGCCGCACCGGGAGAGCAGCGGCGAGCCATCCTCCACAGTCAGTGGCGAAGGAGAAATTGGACTGCGCAGGTCAGCGCGAGAGCCTCGGAGGCCTCACCGATTGGACGACTTCGTCACATGGCTTTCTTGATGGATGAGTCCAACTATGAGGGGAGGGGTGTTGTATCCTGGAATGGCTACCTTGTAACGCTGTAAATAGTTTGTTCCTCTTTTCCAGCGCTGTCTGAGCCCAAGCAGGAAGTCGCTCCTGATTGGCTCAGACGCGGCCGGCTCTAGCTTTGGCGGGAACCGCAAAAGTATAAAAGAAGCGGTTTCTCCCGGCAGAGCCAGTCGGTACTCGCTGAATTGTCACTTTACCTTGCTGAGCTGTCACTTGTTCTCTGAGCTGAATAAAAGTACCGATTGCTCAAAACCCTGTCTCTGGGTCTACTTCAGAAAGGCTTTTAATTGGTTTAAAGATGGGGAACAATCAGGTTAGCAACTGGTCAAGTTACAATGGACCCTGAAAAAGCTACTTATGACCCAGATTCAAAGTTCTGATGTGCACCTCCCCAGTCACATGACTGCACCAAAATAGCCTGCATTTATGGCTATTTGTAGTATACACACACCCAATCATGAGACCACAATTTACATTTTTTGCCCAAAATTGTGTTTAATTTGCTTTCAGGCAAAACACATAATGAACAATTAGTTTACTTAAGAATGGTGGTGTTTGCTTAATCACTGTAGTGTTCACATGCTGATTATGGACATAAAATCGGGTCTGGTCATGTGGTGACTCAGTTTAGGACTGTCATGACTTATGACCAAAATTGAGGCCTCAAACAAACAAACAAACAAACAAAAAGACAAGGTGCCAGCTACTATGGAACAATCAGGTCTTTTCCTGTTTTTTTTTTTAATCTCTGACATCAAGGGTGGGGTCTACTTACCTTCCCCACTGGTTCGCATCACGACAGACATGCATGTTTTGTGCACACGCATCCCATGTGCAATCCATGCATACATACATACATATGCGCCCCCATGTGTATTTGCTTCCATGCATGCTCAGTAGCTTGAATTCAGCCCGAAACACAGCTGAGGAGTTAATCAGCTGGGCTTTGGAAGAAGGAATAAAGGTCAATATAAATCTGGGGCTGGGAGGGAGGGCTCTTATACAAGCAGCAGAATAGGAAAAACCTTCCAAAAAGTGTTTAAAAATCACAATTTTTTAAAAAAAGATGGCAGAGGTCAGGGACTGGCACCATCTGATCCAGGGGATGTCACTAGTGGGTCGCTACTAGTTCAGACAAACTGGTTGGAACCAGGAGGAACCCACCACTGTCTAACACATATACAAGAGTTTTGACCAAAACTTCACGCCTGGCATCTTTTTACTGCTTATTTCCTCATCCTGGGCATACAGCTTGGGAAACAAAAGTCAAGAGAAGACCAGAAGAAAGCCACGAGACCAGATGGTGCAGACAATAGATTCAGACACTGGTGCTCCCTGGAGGATTTCTAGAGCTTGAACACCAGACTCTCTTTTGGAGATGATCCACAATGTTCTTGAAAGTCTTGCCTATGGGAAAATCTTTTGCTTTTAAATAGAAACATAGAAACATAGAAGTCTGACGGCAGAAAAAGACCTCATGGTCCATCTAGTCTGCCCTTATACTATTTTCTGTATTTTATCTTAGGATGGATATATGTTTATCCCAGGCATGTTTAAATTCAGTTACTGTGGATTTATCTACCACATCTGCTGGAAGTTTGTTCCACGGATCTACTACTCTTTCAGTAAAATAATATTTTCTCATGTTGCTTTTGATCTTTCCCCCAACTAACTTCAGATTGTGTCCCCTTGTTCTTGTGTTCACTTTCCTATTAAAAACACTTCCCTCCTGGACCTTATTTAACCCTTTAATATATTTAAATGTTTCGATCATGTCCCCCCTTTTCCTTCTGTCCTCCAGACTATACAGATTGAGTTCATTAAGTCTTTCCTGATACGTTTTATGCTTAAGACCTTCCACCATTCTTGTAGCCCGTCTTTGGACCCGTTCAATTTTGTCAATATCTTTTTGTAGGTGAGGTCTCCAGAACTGAACACAGTATTCCAAATGTGGTCTCACCAGCATTCTATATAGTGGGATCATAATCTCCCTCTTCCTGCTTGTTATACCTCTAGCTATGCAGCCAAGCATCCTACTTGCTTTCCCTACCGCCTGACTGCATTGTTCACCCATTTTGAGACTGTCAGAAATCACTACCCCTAAATCCTTTTCTTTTGAAGTATTTGCCAACACTGAACTGCCAATACAATACTCAGATTGAGGATTCCTTTTCCCCAAGTGCATTATTTTACATTTGGAAACATTAAACTGCAGTTTCCATTGCTTAGACCATTTATCTAGTAAAGCTAAATCATTTACCATATTACAGACGCCTCCAGGAATATCAACCCTATTGCACACTTTAGAGTCATCGGCAAATAGGCAAACCTTCCCTACCAAACCTTCCCCTATGTCACTCACAAATATATTAAAAAGAATAGGACCCAGAACAGATCCTTGTGGCACACCGCTTGTAACCTGACTCTGCTCAGAATACTCGCCATTAACAATAAGTCTCTGATGTCTACGCTTCAGCCAGCTGCAAATCCACTGAACTATCCAGGGATTAAGTCCAATCTTCACTAATTTATCTATCAGCTCTTTATGTGGAACCGTATCAAAGTCCAGGTAGGCAATATCCACGGCACCACCTTCATCCAACACCTTTGTGACATAGTCAAAGAAATCAATGAGATTAGTCTGACATGATTTGCCTTCAGTAAAGCCATGCTGATTTGGGTCTAATAAGTTATTGTTTTTTAGGTGCTGATTTATCCTCTTTTTGAGTAGAGTCTCCATCATTTTAACTACAACTGATGTCAAGCTAACTGGCCTGTAGTTACCAGCTTCTTCTCTACTGCCCTTCTTGTGAATAGGCACAACACTGGCCATTCTCCAATCCTCAGGAACTTCTCCTGTTAACAAGGATTGGTTAAACAAATCAGTCAGGGGGGTAGCAATGACAGATCTGAGTTCTTTAAGAACTCTGGGGTGGATGCCATCTGGACCCATTGCCTTATTTATCTTTAATCGTTCAAGTTCTTCTAAGACATCGGCTTCTAAGATCACTGGAGCTGAATCCGTACAGCTGGAAGCAATGCTATATCCCTCTATAGTATTATTTTGTAAGGTGTCTTTTGAGAAAACTGAACAGAAGTAGCTATTGAAATGGTCAGCGATCTCCTTATTCTCATTAATGCATGTATTATTCCCGGTACTAAGCTTCGTGATGCCGCAGTTTTTCTTCTTCTTATCATTAATATATCTGAAGAAGGTTTTATCCCCCTTCTTTACAGATTTGGCAATTTCTTCCTCTTTTGAGGCTTTAGCAGCATATATTATCTGTTTCGCCTCCTTCTGTCTCATTTTATATACCTCCCTATCAGCTATACTTCCAGACTCTTTATACCTCCTATAGGCAGCCTTTTTTTCATTGACTATAGCCCTTACATCATTGCTAAACCATAGCGGTTTCTTCTTCCTTTTACCTTTAGTTATTTGTCTTACATACAGTCCAGTGGCTTTTAAGATGGCCTTTTTTAATACAGTCCACTGGATGCTCGCTCCTGCCATTTTATCCCTCCCCTTTAATTCATTATCTAAATATTCTCCCATTGCATTAAAATTTGTTTTTCTGAAATCCAATACTTTGGTTGCATTATAGGATTGCTCACAATGAGTTTTTACATCAAACCACAAACATAGATGGTCACTGCAACCTAAATTTTCTCCCACCTTGACATCTGAAACCCAATTCCCATTCGTAAAAACTAAATCTAGAATATTCTCCCCTCTAGTTGGTGTCTTAACCAGCTGTGCCAGAGCTGCTCCTGTAAAGGCCTCTACTATATTCTTACTTTTGCATGTAAGGGCACTGGGGATATTCCAGTCAACATCAGGCATGTTGAAATCACCCATAACCACAATATCTCCCTTTACTGCCATTTGGGTAATTTCATCCACCATCTTGTTGTCATATTCCTCGGATTGCCCTGGAGGCCTATAGATCACCCCAATTCTAATGACAGAACCTTCTTTATTTTGCAGGCAAATCCAGAGAGTCTCTAGATCTTGACACGTATTTTGAATTAGTGTTGTTTTTAGACTTTCTTTAATATAAATGGCTACTCCACCTCCCCTTCTCTCTATTCTATCCTTCCTATGCAGTGTATATCCTGGTATGGATATTTCCCATTCATTAGAATCCTTAAACCATGTCTCAGTTATGGCAACCAGGTCCAAATTATCTCTAGATATTATGGCCATTAACTCACAGAGCTTGTTGCTCAAGCTTCGAGCATTTGTGCACATTACCCAAAGAACATTATTTTCGTTATTAGTTTGCCCCTTATCATCAACAACTACATCTATATTATTTGCAGCTCCCTTTTCATAAGCTTCCAAAAACTGCTTTATCCTCATTGGTCGGGGACAGAAATCACCCACATCAGTTACATCTCTGTCCCCTTTACCTAGTTTAAATGCCTGTCCAAAAAAGTTCTGAATTCCTCACCGAGCACCTGGGTACCTCTGTATGATGGATGCAAACCATCCCTCTTAAACAACTCCCTATTAGACCACCTACTGACATCATGACTTACATAGCCAAAACCTTCAGCTTTACACCACTGCCTTAACCACACATTAAACTCTCTGATACACATTGTTTTATCCTCTTGGCCATAGATTTTTATTTCTGTAGAAAACTCCCTCTGTACAGTGTTCCCTCGATTTCCGCTGGGGATGCGTTCCGAGACCGCCCGCGAAAGTCGAATTTCCGGGAAGTAGAGATGCGGAAGTAAATACACCATTTTTGGCTATGGACAGTATCACAAGCCTTCCCTTAACACTTTAAACCCCTAAATTACCATTTCCCATTCCCTTAACAACCATTTACTCACCATTATTACTGGTACTCACCATTGAATAAGACACTTAGTGATCCTGATATTTATAAACATAATTATTTATTAACAATAATTTTTTTTGGTTATTTATTTGCAAAAATTATTAGTTTGGCAATGACATATGATGTCATTGGGTGGGAAAAACCATGGTATAGGAAAAAAACCACAAAGTATTTTTTAATTAATATTTTTTAAAAGGGATGCAACACTAGGTCACTCCCTGAACTTCCATTCTCTGATGAGAACAACAAGGAAGTAAAATAATAAATCAAAATGGCAGATACAATGACATGAATGAAATGAATATCTGGACTTTTTTTTTTAATTCTTAACCTGCAGACAGCTTACAGATAGTCTGTTCTTTGATACTGATACTGTCTAGCTAAAGAAGTAATTCAGATTTCTTTTCAGCCTCAGATAAGGCAGCATCAAGAACTCACAAGCTGCAAGCAACTCTGGTTAGCACCTCCCAGATCATATCGCCAAAGATAAGCTGTGTAATAGAATATTTCCCTCAAGCACATTCAAGCACGCACGCAAACGCAAAAGGCCTAGAAATTAAGCTTTGTTCCTATTTCATTTCATGATGTTGTCTATCACATTCTGCCTTGCAGCCCTCAGATCCCAGAGGCAGAAAACTAAAATAGAAGTGGAGCTCAAACCCATAAAACTATTTTCTAATCTTTGAGATCAGGAACAGCTACACCCTTCCTGGAGCACCATCTGAAGATCAATCCAGTAGAAACAGTGTAGCCTTTTTGGTCAGAATAGAGGCTCATGCACACATTCCACAAAGGGAAAATCACCCCAAAGGAAATTATACTAGTGGTTTTCAGGGAATTTTGTACAACAAATGCAGAGTACTTACAAGTCATATAACTTAGATGAATATACAGTATGTTCAAAATTCCCCTGTTTTGGAAGTGCAAGGCAAATATATATTCATGATTCCAACTACCTTATGAAAATATAAGCATGGTACCAAATTTGGACAGTGTTTATTTCTTTGCTAATCTGCATAATAGAAAATGAGAAGACTGTTTTCAAGTTTCCATTTTTATATGATCCAACATTCATAACCCAAATTTGTACAAAATTATTGCCTAGTTAAGAAACATTACAGTACATAAGAACAGGGACAAAATTAATGCAAGTTCAAATTTCTTGTTCTTACTGGAAGAAAGACAGGATATTGGAAGGAGGGGGTTAAACTGCTAAAGTTAAATTCTGATATGAGATCTGAATCCCCAATTTCCCAGGAGCTCTGTACATGCTTTGCTGTTCTGTCTGAGACAATAAAGAATAGATTTTCCCCTTCCCTTCCCCCCAGAAAACAATTATCTTCCATATCTATGATTTTTATCCAGGAAGTCCATCCCATTGTGTACAATAGTTCATGTGCTCCTAAGCCCCATAGAAGTCTGCTAGCAGCACATAATAAAATATTTCATCTGCACTCTTCCTGGACTTTTTAAACTCCAGGTGACCCAGAATGATTTTTTTTTTAATGGGGCTCCATGAAAAGAGTCATTTGAGTTTTTATTTAGCTGGGCAGCAGAATGCTGTAGATTTTCTTTTTTAAAGGACATATTTATATTTTTCTTTTGAGCTTGGAGTTGCAATGCAACCCATGGGCTGTGGAAAAGAGGAAACAATTCTTTTATCCCCAATGACTCAACAGGAGATCTTTTCAGGTTATTCTCTGTGAGTAGTCACTGCCCAGTCAATTAGGCAGTAAAGACTCTCAGTTGTAAGAACTTCTCTTTTTTTTGCCAAAGTGATGCAAGCAGAATTGACATCTTGCTTCACTGTTCTAAGGTTTAGGAAGGGCCACAGCAGAATATCATAGAGGCAGAAGAAACACCACTTTGTTTTGGATAAATCAAGGAAGTAATGTTTTTTCAACTGCATTCTTTCATAATTAAGAGTTATTTGGTTGCCAATTTTTATACATACATACATACATCATACATATGTAACATATTTTTTTCTGATAATGAAAATAAAGGGAGACTAGTCTAGATCTATTTCGAGCTTATTTGCTCTCATTAGCTAGCCATGCACTTATTGGGATTTGAACCTGCAGCCTTGTAAGGCAGTGGCCTTAGCCTCTAGACTACAGGCTCTCCTCCTTATCAACTGTAGTCTAGAGGCTGCAGGTTCAAATCCCAGTAAGGGTATGGCTAGCTGACGAGAGCAAATAAACTCAAAAGATATCTATATTAGTCTCCCTTCATTTTCATTATCAGCAAAAAATATGTTACACTTATAGATTATAGTTGTTGGTTATAAAAGTTTATCTGCTTTGGAATATAGCCCTGGTGGGGCCAAGAGGCAAAAAGGAAGCAGTTTGCTCCCTCCTATATTGGGTAAACAAATCACACACACACACACAGACGTAACGTATTTTGCTGATAATGAAAACAGGAGAAAACCGTGTGTATGTGCAAGTGTGTGTGTGTGTTTTCATAAATTTTCATGGGTATATATGTATGTAGATTGTTGTGAGTTCAGGTTTTCCCCTGTATAATATTTTGAGTGTCTCTGCAATGTTTCGGTGAAATCACATTTGCCATCTTTAGGCTGAAGTTGTCGGTTTCTGCTGCTCTAAGTATGGCACCATACTCAGAGGAGCAGAAGCCAACAGCTTCAACCTGAAGATGGCAAATGTGATTTTGTCGAAACGTCGCAAAGACACTCAAAATATTACACGTGGAAAAACCTGAACTCACAACAATATGCATATATATAGATTTTCGTACATACATAAGTATGAAATACACACACACACACACACACACACACACACACACACACACATATATATATATATATATATATATATATATATATATATATATCGTAAATTTTAATGGTAATAATAATAATAATAATAATAATAATAATAATAATAATAATTTATTAGATTTGTATGCCGCCCCTCTCCGAAGACTAGGTACTGTATATACTCAAGTATAAGTCGATATATTCAGCACAAAAATGTGCTGAAAAAACCCAACCTGGACTTATACTAGAGTCACTGACTTTCACTGACCTGAAACCTGTCCCACAGCTCCACAGTTCCAATGTGACAGGCAGGGAGGAAAGAAACCTCATGGCTGGCAACAGGAGGATTTTTTTTCTTTCTGCTCTTGCTATCCCTCAGCTGCCTGATTGGCAGCAGGCTGGACCAATCACAGCTCCTTCTCTACACAGAAAGGGGGCACTGAGAGAACTATCTGATTGGCAGCAGGCTGTACCAATCACACCTCCTCCTCTACAGGAAGCACTGGGGGAAGGGGCGGGAGGGTTGAAGAGACTTTCAGAAGGAAGGAACCATGGCTTTCTCTTCTGATCAAGCCAGCAACAATATTTTACAAGTAAATAAAATGTACAAGTAAAATGTAAGTTATCCATTTAAATTTGATTAACAGGATAGGTTATTTTGTAAGAAAATGTTGCTTAAAGTGGGGATAACTCTGTGCAATTAAACTTTTTCTTCCAACTATACTTATCACACCTAAGAGGATTGTTAATGCTGACTTGTTTAAAACAATACAAAGGTTAGAATAATAAAATAGTATGAATTTTGTCATTAATCATTTGTTCTACATAATTAATATGAATAGATTTACCTTTTTAAAAGAGTATGGTTACTCCTTATGCAAGATAAATATCATGTAAAAGAAAGATTTTACAATTAATGATTGAGTAACCCCCAATTGTTATTTACTGATCTATTGAGATAGTAATAATGATTTTAACTTATGAAATACGTTTTAAATGGAAAATCTGAATATTTATCATATGGAAGTTTGATTTAAGCAATTGTTTTGAAAGTATATATGAAATTCCAATTATTAAGAAAATTATAATGATATTGTAATGAAGATTAAGATAACAGGTTTTAAGATTAAGATAACATTCCTAAAGATATTTTAAGAGGTTTTTGGAATTTTTAAAAAAGGAAGATTTTGGAAGGGGAGGAAGAAAGAAATAAAAAACATTTTGGAAGGAAAAAAGTTACATAATATAATAATAACAACAGGGTTGGAAGGGACCTTGGAGGTCTTCTAGTCTAACCCCTTGCCTAGGCAGGAAACCCTACACTTCAGACAAATGGGTATCCAACATCTTCTTAAAAACTTCCAGTGTTGGAGCATTCACAACTTTTGGTGGCAGGCTGTTCCACAGATTCATTGTTCCAATTGTCAGGAATATTCTCCTTAGTTCTAAGTTGCTTCTCTCCTTGTTTAGTTTCCACCCATTGCTTCTTGTTCTGCCCTCAGGTGCTTTGGAGAATAGGTTGACTCTTCTTTGTGGCAAACTCTGAGATATTGGAAGAATGCTATCATGTCTCCCCTGGTCCTTTTTTTCATTAAACTAGATATACCCAGTTCCTGCAACCGTTCTTCATATGTTTTTTTTTTATTCTCCTACAAAAACAATTTTAAGAAGCTACAATAGAAGAATATTCAATTTTTATAAGTTACCAGTAGCCACTGTATTTTCCACCCTGGACTTATATTCGAGTCAATAAGTTTTCCCAGTTTTTGTGGCAAAAGTAGGTGCCTCGGCTTATAATCGGGTCGACTTATACTCGAGTATATACGGTATGTAGATCTTGGCGTATTTGAGTATTTTCCCATGTAAGATTGATAGAATCTTGGTGACGTTTTGACGAGATCCCACTTGTTATCTTCAGGCTGGTGCTTTCAGCTTCCTGCTCAGGCAAACAAAACAAAGCTTTGTTCACCCTAGCACGAAGTGGAAAGCACCAGCCTGAAGATGACAAGTGGAACCTTGTCGAAACGTTGCCAAGATTCTATCAATCTTACAAGGGGAAAAACCAGAATGCATCTTAAATTGACTTTGCAGAAAGGTTTTGTTTATTTGTTTGGTTGGTTCATTTCTTTTCTGTGTTTTTTTTCCTTTTGATAATCCTAACAACAACAACTAAACATTAAAAACAGTTGATGGATTTCTTACTCATTGCAACAGCCAGACCGCTAATGAGACAGGTAGACAGACTTGGATAAACAGGAAAAAGTTTGAGTATTTCCATACAGTGACAACTATGCTAGAAAATCACTGTAATAGAAAAACTTGCAAAAAAGACAGCAATATCATAATAACTCAGTAGATTTTTTTTTACTTCATTGGGTTTAAACTTTAATTATGTGCAAGAAAGACATAATGATTGTTTAGTAAGCATTTTGATGTCTCTCTCCCCCCACCATTCCCACCTCTGTGCAATAATTTAGAAAAAAATAATTTTAGGATCAGCTGCTGAAATCCTTTAAAATCAGAGAGGAGCAATCTATTTCCAGCTTGAAACCAACTGATCCTAAATTGCTCTGAAAGTTCTTTTGTTGTTGGATTTTGCTTAAATATGTTTTTCTATTCTTAAAATGCCAAATCCAAGAGGGGAAGAAAACCTGAAACCAAATGCCATGGTATTGGGTCCAAGCATAACATACGGAAGTCCAAAAATAACAGCAGAGAAATTGTGGCAATGCCTGACCTTCTGAATCACACACTGCCTGCATCATATGCCACACCAGTGACTTCCCAAGCCCATTTATTAGAGATGCAGAATTATTATATGGAAAATAAGCTTTGCTGGAATTATACCTTTTGGAAGTGAAAGCAAAGGCTCATATTTTTGAATTTTTGCAAGTGGAGGAAAAAAAGGAGAACCGACAGCTCCTTCCAACCATATTGAACGGTGTTGGTGAACCTTTTCAGCAACATGGGTTGAAATGGGAGCATGCATGCATACACACAGGACCACTGTTATGTACCATGTAAATAATATGTTAATGTATATTTGAATTTACTCATTTACATCGGCCGCCCGTGATTGGTTGCTTCACGGGTGGGAAAACCCAAATGGCTGTCATAGCCATGCCTACTGGAACTGTAGCCCTTTAAATAGAGATACCACACGGTGCAGCTTAGACTTTAGCCGCGAACTTTAAACTGTTGCACTCTGCTGTTACTTTGTTGCAAAATCCACTTCCTAATAAAGATGAATTCGGCAACATTGTGTATCTCTTTATTCACGATCCAACAGTGGCGACGAGAGGTGACTCGAACCTACGAATACAGAAATCATGGAAGCATCCTCAGTAGCCCAGGCTGGAAACTGGAAGAGGAGCTGGTTTCTGTCATCTGCCACCTGGTCTTCTGGTTTCTGGTGTGCAAGCATGCATGAAGGCCAGCTGGATGCATGTGCTGGAACCCGGAAGAGTGTTAATGAAGTGCCCCCACCAGCCTACCACTGAGAACAAGCCAGCACAGTCCCCTGCCTCTTCTGCCAAGGGAGTGTGCCTGCTTCGTGGCTGACACGTTTATTACCCTGGCCCTGGGCAGATGTTCCTTTGGCATAAGCATTGATTCTGTGGCAGCGCTGCTTGTTCTCAGTGGCTGGAGGGAGGGGCTTCTCCTCTAACATCCCAGCCACAAACAGCAGGGTGACAATTGTTATGCTGCCCCAGGAGCATCTCACCTTGTGGCCTGAATTTTGGAGGAGAGCTGCCTCCCCAGCTCGCCCACCCCCGTGAACAAGCAGCATTGCCCCTGCTGCTCTCCTGGGGTGGCAGAGCTTCACAGGAGATGTGCAGAGGTTCTCACTCTGTTACTTGTAGCCACAGATAACAAACAGTGCTGCCCCTGCTACTCTCCTGAGGCGGTGGGGCTTCACAGGAGAGGTGCAGGAGTTCTCAGCCTGTGGCTTGCAGACAGATTCTGGAGGAGAAGCACTGTCCCCTTCACCCACCACCAAGAACCAGCAGCACTGCCACTACTGCTCTCCTGGGATGGTGGGGCTTCGCCGGAGAAGTGCAGCAGTTCTCACCCTGTCCCTTGCAGCTGGGATTCTGAAGAATTGCCACCCACCCTCACCTGCCACTGAGAACAAGCAGCGCTGCCCATGCTACTTTCCTGGGACTGCAGGGCTGGGCTGTGGTTCTCACCCTGCCACTTGCGGCCGGGATGCTGGAGGAGAACTGCCGCCTCTTCTCGTCTGCCACTGAGAACAAGCAGCACTGCTACTGCTGGTCTTTGGTACCAGAGCCAGCCCAGGGCTCTGGACCATGGACATGGATTGGTGCTGGCCTGCCGGTCCTGGCTGACAGCTCTGCTCTCCTAGGAAGTGACCGTGGGGTTCCATCTCTGTGTCTTTGGACATGCAAACTGTTCTTCGCAAGTGCACCAGAAACCAGAACAGGTGGCCAATACACATGCACACTGGGCAGCTGCTCTTTTGGTTTCTGGTGCTCCTGCATGTGTGAAATCCAGCTGATTGGTATATGGGAACTTGGAAGAGGAACCAGTGATGGCTCCATGTGCCCAGAGAGATGGCTCCCCATGCCAGTTTCGGCATGTATCACATCGGTTCGCCATCACGGATTTAGGATAGCAATACTTCTGCAATTTTTATTAGGTAGGGAAAGTTATTGTGAATGAGAACCATTATTCAACCTTGTGTTCTCTTACTTAAAAGTAGTATAGTCCAATAGTGTAGCAACCATTTGATTTTACTGAGCAAAGGAACAAATCTAGACAAGCAAGGAATGCCATTTGTAGGTTTGACATTCAAACCAGTCATGGAAAATTGGAAAATTCCCAATCAAATCAAGGAAATAAATAGTCCTGTTGATTCACATCTAAAAACATCTTAAAAATTGGTTTGGAATGTACCAGTCCCATTTTTATAAAGCCAGGTCTTGAAAATTTCAGGGAGTTGCTTTCAGATGCCAGAAGTGACATAATTCATTAAAATGAGTATAAAAGTTGAATGTTTATGTATATGAAAAAACAAAAATATGGATGTTTCCAGCATTTATGTAGGAAGTTGCTTCTTTTCCAAATGTTCCTTTTATTTGTTTCCTTTGGTATTGTTTCTCTAAAGTCTTAAAGCTTGGATTGATTTTTTTTTTTAAATGGATGAATTATTTCTGCTACATATGAATTTGTGAGGAGAGAAAAATTGAAAGAGAGGGAGTGAAATATCAACTGATATTCTCTTTTCTTTGCTAAAAATATTGTAGGAAGTTGGCACTTACCCCCTCCTAGAGGAATAAAATATTTTAGTGGAATATTAGAAAGGGAGAATATTTCATAGAATATCTCTGGCTGAGAAAAGGATGTTCAAAGTCGCTTCCTGCAGCTCCCTGCCACCCCTTCAGCTGCAGGGTGATAGGATTAAGACCTTCATCCTTAGGACATGATAGGATTGTTCCTGCTTTGTGGCACTAAAGGTCAAGCAGTCATATCTCCCTGCTAATCTCATGGGAAGGGGACAATTTCTCCACTTGAAAAGCTAGCAAAGAGGATCTCCAAAACTTGAGCCCTGATTGTGACCCATTCTGCCAGTGTCTTTTTTCCCCACTTGGAACTGAACACAGAAGGATACTCCTTACAACAATACGTTTACTAGGTTTCTAAAGGATTAGCTAAACCTCAAAATTTCTAAAGCTATCATTTAAAACCTCAAGGCTAACCCAGGTCTAGAAAGATCCTTTTCTAGAAACAATATCATTATGTTTAATAGCATCGATAGCAGTGGTCAAAGCCTGCAATTCTTAGCTTTAAGTCAGGGCATTCTCCACAGAATATCTTTTCACTGAAAACAATGGAAGGTGTCCTAAATATTTAAGATAGAATTATGGAACTGCATTTTTGTTTTTGTTTTTTAATTGTCATTGACATTTTGTCTCAAATTCAGTTCCCAATAGTGACTTAATTTGTTGCTCCTGGGTTTTTTTTGTTTCTTTAATTTATCCCAAGTAGATTGTCATTTATGTAATGATTTAATTTCAATGTAATAATTGTATTACCGGTACTTAAGTTTTATTATGTAATGTGGTAGTTTTGAAATTGGGCAATCTGGCAATTATTTTACTCTCTTGTGATTTTGGGAGACCCAATCATGACTTTCACATGTGAAGTGTATCCTCAGTATCTCTTGAATGAAAGGCAGTGATGGGCTGCCAAATTTTTTACTGCCACACTGTGGGGCATGGCTTATTTTGTGGGTGTGGCTTGATGGTCATATGATGAGGTAGGAGTGGCTTGCCAATCATGTGTGACTAGGTGGGAGTGGCTTGACAATCATGTGACCAGGGATGGCTTAAAGGTCATGTGACTGGATGGGAGTGGCTTACTGACCAAGATAGGTTTTCAAATTGGTGCTTGGAGTCTTTTTCAGTTGATTAAGTCACATTATTTGAATAGCCACAAAAAGGACAAATGATAGACAGCATTATTTGTTGAGGAGCACAGTAACATTTTAAGGTTTTGTACTGAACCTACAGGGTTCAGTACGATGACAGATGAGGGAAGTAGTTCCATTTTCTTTCATTGCTATAAAGCAGTAATTTTCAACCTTTTTTGAGCCGCGGCACATTTTTTACATTTACGAAACCCTGGGGCACATTGAGCGGGGTGGGTGGGGGGTTGGCTAAAAAAAGTGTGGACAAGAAAATTATCTCTCTCTCTTCCTCCCCCTCACTCTATTTCTTTCTCCCTCCCTCATTCTCTCCCTTCCTTCCTCTCTCCCTTCCTCTTTCTTTCTCTCTCTCTCCATCCCTCTTTCTTTCTCTTCCTTCCTTCCTCTCTTTTTTGCTCTCTTTCTCTCTCCCTCCCTACGTCCCTCTATGTCTTTCTCTCTCTCTCCTTCCCTCCTTCCCTCCCTCTCTTGCTTTCTTTCTCTCTCTCTTTTTCTCTTTTTCTCTCTCTTGCTTTCTTTCTCTCTTGTTCTTTCTCTCGTTCTTTCTCTCTCTTGCTTTCTTTCTCTCTCTCTTGCTTTCTTTCTCTCTCTCTTGCTTTCTTTCTCTCTTGCTTTCTCTCTCTCTTGGTTTCTATCTCTCTGAGCTTCGCGGCACACCTGACCATGTCTCGCGGCACACTAGTGTGCCACGGCACACTGGTTGAAAAACACTGCTATAAAGGTTCAGTTCTAGATAATGATTAAAATGGTTAAAGTGTTTATGGGTAAAAACATACTATTTAATTATTTCCTATTTTAAAAGTAATTAAGGATCATACTAAGGTACTAGAGAAGAAAGGACAATACAAAAACCTATTAAGTTCAATAAATAGTGCCTAAACTTACTACCCACACTGTGCTTCTCCCCTGTGGGGGCAGCAACCTATCACTGACAAAGGTTTTGAATTTGATCTCTCCTGTATCACTGATTTTTCTCCCTCTGCTACAAAACTAAATACATTTTAAATGTTAATGTATGAAAGCAACTTTTTCTTTAAACCATGATTATCCCAACTACCGGTATTTCATATTCTTCATATCATACTTCAAAATGTTAATTATCATTCAAAAAGACAAACATCGTTTAAAATATCAAAAACCAAAAAGTTATGCTTTGCCTTTAAGAAAAGCATTAATTTTCATCCTGTATGCAGGAAAATTTACATCATTTTAATTGTAATGTTTAAAAGAGGAAGAAAGAGAATGGAGAGCTTGAAACTCATGGTAATTTTAATCAACAGTTGCAGTCTGAAAAAACAGCCTCTTATTTTCTGCAAAATTATCAGTAAATGTATTTTGAAATATTGCATATAATTAGAAAAACTTGCCATTAGAAATTGTGATAACTACAATGCACCATATAGACAGTAGCTCATAATTTATGGAATGTAAGCTCAGTTAGTTTGACTCATATTTTGTTTCAGATGTTTACTGGTAACAGCAATACAATATTATCAGAGCATTTGGCCATAGACTATCTCTGGAAATTAATCAAGAACTTGGCGAATGTTATTTGGTTTTGAGACACAGATTCGAAGAAAAAGCAGTTTTAATCAAAACCTCTTGGAAATCCACAAATCTCAAGATCAGATAGCACAAACCCCTGCCTGTATCTTTATTTTTCCTCCACTTTGATCTCTATGGAGATTTCTGTTTCTAACTATAGATGTATTGTTTTAATTTCATGTCTGAACATAGTGCCATAATTATTACAAGCATTTCTAGCAACTCAATTCTTTAGAACATTTTCATTAAATAAGCAATTTGTTGTCTACTAATTCAACATTTCAAAAAAATATGTTCAGTCGTTATATAACACAGCAGATATTACATTGGGAAGGTAGTGGCATTAATACTACACTAGAGGTGTCAAACCCGTGGTGTCACGTTGTCATCATGTGATGTATTGTGACGTTTTCTCACTTCGCTAAACCAGTGGTGGGCGTGGCCAGTGTGTAATGCATCCCTGCTTTACACATTTCACTATTTGGCACAAATTGAACTCTTTGTCACTGAAAAAGTCCTCATTAAGGACGGCAGCTTTCCATAATGTATCTGGCAAGAATGTAGCACTGTGGCTTTTCCCACCAACTGTGTTATTTGTATAAACAGAAAAAAGAGAGCTTAAACCAGGTAGCATAAGGAAGCTCCAAGAAAATATTCTTTCTGAGGAAAAGCACTCACATTCCCAGCTATTTCCCAGTCGACGTATTATTGCCTGTAAACAAAGCCATGTGTTATACGTCACCACTTTTGACCAATGCTTAATCGGTTACCTTCATTTCCAAAGTTTTTTCTAACGTTATGCCCTTTGGCTGATTCCAGGCAATATCCCAAGCCAAAACATGTCAAACTGCCTTGTGACTTCTGTCATTCCAGCCATTGTGGTTATTTAAACCATGGTTTATTTACGCAAATATATCAATTTAATCAACATACAGTAGCACCTCTAGATACGAGCTGCTCCACATGCGAATATTCCAAGTTACGAGCCACAACGGGAGCGAAATTTCTGTTCCACACCCAAGCTCAAATTTGGTATACGAGCCGAGCTTCCACTAGGTGGCGCAAGAATCCTTGCTTCTGGTTATCTCCGCGGGGGGGAAAACAAAGTCTAAAGCCATTTGTTCCAGATACGAGTTGATCGACATACGAGCTCCATTCTGGAACGAATTAAACTCGTATCTAGAGGTACTACTGTATTCTGTTTAAACAAACCATTTTTCAAAAAAATTAGTAAGTCACAATTTGCTTATCTCTCAGGCTCGTTGTTACAGGCCACAGCAAGGACAAATGTAAAGGTATGTGCCACTTCTTGACCTTGGGGTTGAAACAGTGGTGAAATCAAATTGTCTTTACTACCAGTTCTGTGGGCGTTGTTTGGTGGGTGTGGTTTTGCTTGGTGGGCATGGCTTGGTGGGTGTAGCAAAGGAAGGATACTGCAAAATCTCCATTTCCACCACATTCCAGAGGAAGGATGCTTCAAAATCTTCATTCCTGTTCTATTCTGGGTCTGGGACCAGTCCAAGGTGGTATTTGCCAGTTCTCTGAACTAGTCAAAATTTCCGCTACCAGTTTTCCAGAACCTGTCAGAACTTGCTGGATTTCACCCCTGGGCTGAAATCAAGTGTATCATACTGCTGTTCTTATTTCAGTGTAAGAATATGATGCTTTGATTCAGACCATAACCAGTACATGAAGTAAGAAATTAACCATTTCCTCATGTGTAATCATATTCAAAACCAGCATTTCTCAATGAGACAACTTTAAGAAGTGTGGAATCCCAGCCATTTTACTTCTGCAATTTCTTTAACCCAAACCCCAACCCCCCTTGAATTCTCTCAAATTGACACGAATTGAGGTGTTTTTTTTTTTTAAAAAGCTTGAGACAAAGAGCACATTTTTATATTAAAAAGGATATAAAAGAGAGCTTTTTTGCTCTTCAAATATGACTATGTCCTGATTAAAATAAGGAGGAATTTTCTGACTGTGAGAGTGATCAACCATTGGAACGGCTTGCCCGATCTTTAAGAAAAGACTGGACTGTTCTTGGACTAGCATGATGTAAGGTCTCCTGCATCAGCAGCGGGTTGGAATAGATGACCTGCAAGGTCCCTTCCAACTCTAATATTAAATAAATAAAAAAATAGATATCAGTATGTCTATGTGTGTATGTTTGTATGTTATGCATTGTATGCAAAAACATTTAAGCATTACACGTTTTTTAAAAAATTGTAGCTTAATCTTAATTCTAGAGAAAAGGTTGGTCAGGAATGGCTAAAGCAAGTATCTCTGTGTGTGCTACACTGCAAGATCTGAAAATCTGAGTACATAACTTTAATTTTTTTTTCTTATGAGAAAAAAAGGTAAAACTTTGTCCAGCCTCAGCTCATGAGGCCAAATGGGAATTGCTGTGACAAACATAAGCAGCAACTAAGGTTTCAGCATAAGTACAAACTCTGGTCTGCAAGCTGACCGTTCCTAGATTATTGGGTTTTTTTAAATGATCTTTTGTATTCTTTCAGTGTGCTTATCATCAAATAGCCCATATTTGAAGCAACATGTCTTCTCCTTTTTCATTCTTTTGTCAAGTGCAGGGGCCTACATTCAGATTCATTCCTCCTGCATGATTCATACCCTTGCTATTTATGCAAAGTAAGAAGGATTTAAGAAGATAATGAAGGTTATAGCAACAACTTTGTAGTTTTTAAAAAACCTGCATTCAGGAACATGTGCAAGCTCTCTGATAGATTATATGTGGACAGCTATTTGTATTAGAGTTAAGGCAGGACTGGTCAAGCTTTAACCTTCCGGCTACTGCAAAAGTTATGAGTTGTGATATCTCCCATCATGGTGTATCTTTGCAGGGGATGCTAAGAATTGAAGTTCTGCATTAAGTAAAGGATTCAGATTCCCTTATTATATCGAGTGGAATTGAAAACATTATCTTTGAGATCCAAAGGTGCTTCTTCAACTGGACTTTCTGGTTTTTCTTTGAAGACATTCACTTCTAATCCAAGCAACTTCTTCAGTTCTTCTGGGACAAGAGATAAAATATCTTCAAAGAAAATATAGAAACTGGACAAAGAAAATCTAGTTGCCTCTAAAAAAAGTATGTCTCCATAGACATTATCTTTGAAACATTTTTTTCTGTACCATTTTCCTGTTTGTTCATCCATTTCAGGCTTTATTTAAGAGAAATATAACATAGGATAGACTTCCCCAGTCCAGGGTCCCTTAGATTTAATGAGAATGTTACCTGCTGACTTTTTTCTTTTCATTTTCTCCTTTCCTATTTGACTCCCCTTACCCAAATATTTTAAGTTAACTATCAAGCTGATTTTCTTCCTAACAACTGAAAGAAATCGTATAGTTTCATTCAGAGAGAAAAACAGAAGTATCTGTGGGGAGAAGTATCTGTGATTAGTTGTATGAGGGTAAACAGTGATTATCCTGTTCACTGTTGCAACTTTTCGTTTCTTCTTTGTTTTTGTTTTTTTAGGAAAAGATTTATGCAATTATATTTCACATGGGATCATTCCCAAAAGGAGCAGAAAAATACAGTTCATTCTCCTGAATTACGATGAATATTTTTATAATATTCTTGAACTCTTTAATCCTGAAATACTATATCCCAAAGCAAAGCTGTTTTCAAGAGCTTTTCCAGTGTCATATTATAGCAGCATTAATGGCCCCACCTGCAATAATAAAATTATTATTTTTAATAAAGTGATACTTTTGCTTGGAATGTTCTCAAACGCAGTTGCTAACTTGGAAGGCAGTTCTGTCTCAAATCATCCATTGAAACCATTTTCAAATCAGTAGGAGTTCGTTTCAAAGCGGCACCAGATTCCAGTGGAACAAAGAGAACAGAAAATGAAATTTAAAAAGCAGAACATGAGCTTCCTGCTGACATTTTAAAATCAATTCTTTGTTGAAGAATTCAAGATCACTTTCTTTCATCAGATCCTAAGGTTTGGATCTGATCCATCATCCTCAGTATATCTGTCATCTGAATAATAGTGATTATTTATTTATTTATTTATTTTATTTATTTATTGGATTTGTATGCCTATGTATGGTTGTGTTCTATCAAAATGCAATTACCATCATTTTGAGACAGTTAAAAACCATATAAATCTGTATATGACAGGAAGCAAGGCAGTTCTTCAAAAATGGATCCATGGCTATTTTCATATAGCATGCTCACTCGTTTTCAGGTAAATGAGAGTTTACTCACGCCAATGTTCTGGATTTGGTGCATATTATTATGCATCTATCAGTATAGATAAAAATGCATACATTGTTTTTGGCTACATCCCAGTATCTGAAATCTATTAAAAAATTCAAGCTTTTTTCAAATATGAGGGCTCACTAAAAGAAATACTGTATATTGAAAATTAACACCCATATCTGATTTGCAGTTGATTTGATTTTGATTTGATTGGATTGGATTTGTATGCCGCCCCTCTCCGTAGACTCCGTAGACTCGGGGCGGCTAACAACAGTAGTAAATAGCATATGACAAGTTATAGTTTTCTGTCAACATTTTGAATTAGGATTGAGCTGGATTTTTGTTTGTTTTGTTTGTTCTTTCTTTATGTTGGGATAAGGAAGATTTTCAAAGTTTGAGAATTGTATCTATATTAGTTTTCTTGATGGAGAATGTTTCCTCACAATGGAGAAACAAGATCTTTTCCTTTGTTTCTCCAATGATATTTGAAACTTTATTACTCAGCTAGTACTGCCATATGTAGTCATATTTTACTTCTTTTAATTCATTTAGTGTACTAGAATTATATTAAAAATGACACATTGAACTATAAGCTAATCACATGGGTGAGGCAAAATTGTGGCTGAATACTTTGAGGTTTGGTATAACAAACAAGTCCACAATATGTCTAAGGCAGTAGATACAGAACTATTTTACTTTGAGCATTCCCAGGTATGTATATGTCCTGACTAGTTTAATTATACAATACAGTTCTCCTTTGTATGAGAAAGATAGTAGTTCTATTTCTTATTTATTCTTTCCAATTCAACAGAGTGTTGGGAAGAAATTATGTACAGGGGTGGGGGTGGGGGTTATATCTCTGTCCATCTGTCTCCTAGAGGATTACTCTACAAAATTAGAACACAGTGGGATTGAATGTAATGTGTTGAGGGAAGCTAGCAAGAAAAAGGTTGAGTTTTAAAGGGGCAGATGGGGCTGAGGGCTTCAGGAAAAAGAATCTAGGAAATTTTTTCCCAAACGCTGTGGAAAGATAATTGGGTAGTAGTAGTTGCTAACTTTTCCATTCCAAGCTCATCTTCTCTTCCCACTTAGTTGTAGAAGCTACAGTGGAGTGTATACAGACTTCTTTACAATCCCAGCATACATATATATATAAAGAGATATAGACATAGGGAAATGTGTTTGCAAAATGTCACTTTGTTACACAGAAGAAAACGCAGATGCTTTTTCTAGCCTCCGATGAAAAAGGGTTAGAGAAAATCCAACAAGCATGCTTCCCCCCACCAAATCAATCTTTAAAGCTTGTTTTAAAACGCTATGATTTTGTTAGACATGGAAGATAATTGATTGAAATGGAATGTTGATCATATCAGTAAATATATTTTCTAAAACCTAATGTATATATTTACACTGTTTGGCAGTCCCTAGATCTACAATTCCTCCAACACCGCCTCTCCCCAAATCCCTGTTGCTCATTATTTGTAATTGTCTTTCTGATTTGATTGGAGATCACTTATTTTTTTTTCTTATTATTAGTTTACCATTGCAAATCTTTTCCTTAAGAAAGATCTAAGGTCTCTTATGATTCTGTACAAAAGCACACAAATAGTATTTATCTTGATTGATTATTTACCACAGAGTCAGTGTCAATCCTTATTTGCTGCATAGATAAATATTTTTCAGGATGATCTATCCCCAACCAGATCCATTAGGTCTTCCAATGGTGCAGCATTGCCACGGTAACTGAGTCCATCTACTTTGTACTAGTTGTTTTCTTTCCTTTCCTTCTACCTTTCCCAGTATTACAGATTTTTCTTAAAATTTAGGACTTTTCATTAGTGTAAGTTAAATTAGTGTCATACAATATGTGTCCCGAATGAGAACTCTGGGCTGATTTGTTCAATGATTTATTTGGGTTTTTCCCCTCCTTGGCTATTGATAGTCTTCTCCAGCACCAAATATGTAATGCATGTAATGTTACATCACATCAGATATGACTAAGGGATTCTATTTTCCCCATGCCACATGCAGAGAGAGGTTTTTAAATTGATAAATGGCCATTTCTGCTCTCTAATATCTTCCACAATCATTTGAGGTCAGGAGACATGGATGTAGCCCTGGAATATAAATTCTTGTGGTGAGAAATGAATTAAATAATGGCAAAAACTCAAAATCATTTCAAACTTAGTATCCCTTAATCCTTCTTTTGGAAGCATTTCAGATGTCCTCAGAGAAGCTATACATCAATCATTAAGATCTCGTGTGAAGAGTTCTTCCTCCACTGTGAGTAAAATGAGGCAGTCAAGGTTACGGTTGCCAAAGAATCTGAAGATAATGTTAAATAAATCTACTCAATAATAATAGTATAGTATAGTATAGTACAGTACAGTATAGTATAGATCCATGGTCATCTTAATTATGCTATTAGATTTAGTTTGGAAAAAAAGCATTGAAATGCCCTTAAAAATGGTTCCTCTGGGCCAAAATCAGTATATGGATAAGCGGTGGGCTACGAGCGGGAACACTAAATTGCGCTCGTTGCCGTGGTTCGTAAGTTCTTGCAGAACCAGCGCGATTTTGCTACTGCACCTGTGGAGGTAGCAAAATCGTGCACGGAGCCTCAGATAAAACTTCGCCACAGCACAGGCGCAATTTTGCTACCTCCACAGATGCAGCAGCAAACTCGCGCTGGTCCTGCAAGAACTTATGAGTCGCGGTGGCGAGCGCAATTTAGTGTTCCGGCTCATAGCCCACCATTGCTTATATCCCATATGTTTGCAGTGCAAGAAAATAGGCTCTTATTTTATTTATTTATTTATTCAACTTCTATGCCACCCAATCCCGAAGGACTATTTGAATTGTCTCATTCTATAATCAAGGATGTTTATTGCTTAGTGATGGTAAGCACTACCCTCCTGTTATTTCTGATTACCTAAGACAGTCTCTCAGCTATTTGCTTAGCATAATCTTCATGGCCTGCATTCAAGCCCAATGATGGGTAATGATCATCACGTTCAGGACACTGGCAAATAGATCTGACATGAAACATTAGCTGACAAAGACTTGCTAGGACACACCAATCTGTTGATGCTTGCCACATCTTTTTTTGCTATATGTGCCTGTTGATAGTTAAGATGCCAATTTATTCGTTTATTTGAAAATATATTACCGGTATTTTTTTAAAAAACAGTATACAGTACTTACTTTGGAAAGTAAGATTTAAATTGCTTAGGTTGCAGTAGTTGGCATCTGTTGCAGCCTCCTGGTTTTTTTTTTAAATGTATTCTCTCAGCTCTGTCTCTTTTCATTGATTTATTCCATTGATTATTGTTCTGTTGGTGGGTCTTGTGGGTAAAATTCTGTGCAATTGCTCTATAGTTGGGAGAAGCATATAAGCACACTTCAGATACCCCCCGTAGTGAATATACATGCTCAGTCATCATTATGTAATGTACATGTGTATGCATTTGTGTCATAGCATCTGCAAAGTACCAGTTAGGAGCATTTTCCTATTTATATAGGAAATATATACAGGGGTGAAATGCTCGAGGTTCTCTCGTGCCTGTCCGTCATTGGAGAGCTGGTTGTGAAGGGAGTGCAAGGTTCCGCCCACCTACATGCGCAGAGGATAAAAGAACCCAAATGGTGGTGTTCAGGCAGGCAGGTGGAGCCTCATGCTCCCTTTGTGACCAGCTCTCTGACGACTGACAGGCATGAGTGAACTGGGAGCATTTCACCCTGATCCGGTCCTATTCCATTCATTCAATTTGATCAGAACAAAGCAAATACTTTTGGAATACAGAATTATGGAAATGACTCTTGGCCTATCACAATTCTGTTTAAAATTGTTCATTCTACATTCTACAATGAGTAATAGATCAATATTATTATTATTGTTGTTGTTATTGTTATTATAATTATAATTATAATTATTATTGCCACTGTCTTAACAAAGACCAATTTCTTTGTTCTTTATTAAGACCAAAGATTCTGATTTCTTTGTTTTACTAAAAGAACTGGTTGTAAGTTTGAACTCTGGAGTTTGACTGTGAAATCCAACCAAAGGGAAGCAGCAATCAAAAATACATCAACATTTAATTATATGTAGAAGGACTTTCATAAAGTAACTCATCAAAATATGAAATTAGATGAAGCAGCAAAAGTTTTGCCTTTTCATAATTATGTCACAAAGTGACAAACAAATAAATAAATAAGGCTTATGATTTTTATGTTTCTTATTGGTTGCTGACTTGTCTGAATGCCAAACATCCAAGAATTCTCTAGCATTTTTGGATTTGCTTGATACAGAATGCTGAGTTTTCTAATTGGAACAGTGGTTGATTTTTATTGTATCTTCTGATTGCTCTTTGGTATTCATGGATGCACTCTGTTGGTCTTCTGTCTGCCTGTCATACATAGTGAGGGGTTACAGCTTTATATAATACATTCTTCCAAAATCAAGGAATTTCAAGGAGAAAATCACATCCTGCCATTAGCTGCAAAGCAATCTAATGTATATAAACAGGGAGAAAACTTCACACTCAAGTAGTATTGATGATGTTAACCTACTTGGAGAATGAAACTTTTGCAAGCAAAAAACCAAGCAGAAAGAGTATCAAAGATGCCACTATTAAAATGTCTTATTTATTTGGGACTTTGAATTGTTAGATACCTCGCAGACCTGGCTTGTAACTGGATCTTCCTTGTCTTCCTCCCTCTTCAGAGGCAACATCAAGAGCAAAAATAAAACAAGGAGAAAAAGTTCACTGAAAAAGCTGGGAAATATTGCCACTTGCATATGACAATTAATAATTACAACATTTTTTCTAGTCTTTAAAATGTATTTAAGACTGAAGATTCTGAGCAAACAGGAAGACTTTCAACACCTCTTAGGATAGTATTACACCAATATTGCACTTCCAGAAATTCTGCCTATTTATAATTAATTGGAGTGCTTTATTTTAAACCAACTACACTTTTTTCAATGTTTCATCTTAAAATAAAGTTTCAGATGTATGCTTTGTATCATTTTGGAAACCAACCAAGTAATGCTTTTCTTATTCCCTATTCATCAGTACATTATGTTGACTGAACTGATTCTAACATGTACACTCATGATCATTCTTGCCTAAAACCTTATTCAGGAGGGTATATTTGTAACGCCATAGATAAGATTGTTCAAGAGCTTTCATTTTGAAGTTGCTATTTTTAGAATTTTTTTTAGACACAACACATTCTATAAGCAAAGCAGAATAATAACTCTCTCCCAAGGAGACATGAAGGCAAAAATAAAATTAAATATGTAGAAAAAGGTCAATTTTAAACTGGCCGTCCTCTCCTTAGTATAGAATTGTTGGAGCATCTCAGATAGTGTGGCATTTTAGTACTATCTTCTCTATTATTTTAAATAGCATTTGCATCAACTCTCAGGGTTGTTTGTTTGTTTAAGAAATCTATTATGTTTTGGATTTAATTTGGATGCAAATTAAACTCCAAAGGCAAAATGTAAACCATTTTTTAAAAATGGCATGAAGAGGTATTTCAAACCTTTTGGTGGTAGATTTTATTAGGACAGCACCTTTGCTATGTTTAGTAATTTCTAAATAAATTACTGTAAGTTTAACTGTAAGAGGCTAATTCATGAGTTGCTTATATATAAAAATATAGGCATTTTGATTAACATGCTAAATATATTTAAGATGGGTCATAATTAAATCTATTTACTGTTAGAAATTGTGCGTATAAACAAGTCTAGAGACTTTATAGTCTTTTCTAGACAAGACTTGATTGAAATTAAAGCAATCAAGTTTTTTTTCCTATGCTACTCCAGACACTTGGCAAAATAATGACTACAAGCAGAGCACAGGACTGTTTTTTACTAATGACTTATAGCATCTCCATGACATCACCCAGCCATCATTGAAGTGATACAAAGTCTGTCTTTCATTAGTTATTTTACCAGTGATAGTTGTGAGTGTAGGAGTCTCAGTTGTTTGTGGGCCAATGACATTAACCTCTGTACCGACTTAATATTTTCTGAATTCTTGGGAATCTAGACCATATATTAGATTGCCCACAAGATCACTTAAGGAATATGGTGTAAAATATGGTGTTCGGTAATTTCTAATTTATTTTTTGTTAGATATTTTGGAATTTAAAATAATGCATTTTTAATTTTAAATATGTACAGCAATTTTATAGAATCTTGTACTGTATACTACAATCTCTGAGTAGGCGATGTGGAAGAGTATCTATAAAAGCACAGTGTAACCTTTTCTGTCTAAAATTCATTTCCTACATAATTCATTTTACCATCTGAAAATTCACTGCACCATATCAAAATACCTTATTTTCTTCTACAAAGTATTTTTCTTTTCTTTTTTATTGTGGAGTTAAATGTATTGGAATATATCTGGGGAGATCTGTCTTATGCTATGCAAACTATGTGACTTTGGGCTATTCACTGTTATTAACCCAACCTAGTCTACGATTGTGCCAAATAAAATAAAGCGGCTATAGTGATAAAAATGATACTATAAATCTGGTTTTACCTCCACCCAAAAAAAAAAATCACCTGATGTTATAAACCCTGCTGAAAATTCATGAATATTCAATGTATAACCCTGCTGCCAAAACCATCTTAAAACCACCAGCTGCTGCAGGCATCCCACGTGTTGAATGTAAATATTTGTAGCAAAGAGATTTATTCACTATTAGTTTTCATTTGAGCAACAATCCTTCAGTATAATTTTTTTTTTAACTCGCATACAAGCCAACCTAATTTGGCTTTTGCATCTGCAGCATCTGATTTAATTTGGGTGACATTGATGGGGAATTATTGAGACTACTCCCTCGTTCAGCGTTTTCCATAATGAAAATGGATCTAATGTACATACATGCATATTTCGCACATATACTGACTAGTTAGATTACAAAGTTCAATTATTATTTTGTTTCCTCTTAAGAATAATATTAAACAAAAGAAGACTGTTTCATAGCTTCAGACATGGGGAAGAAATAACTTGGATGAACAAAGCATTTCCTTCTGAAATTGTATCCCTTTGAAAACATTTAAGCAATATTGTTTCTAACCCTGTACCCTCCATCTACTTTCCCATCAATACTACCTCTCACAGTAATGCTGTACTATGCCTTCTGTTTATTTCATGCATTTCATACATGCTAGGAAAGGAAAGCAGAGGAATTAATGACTAACAGCCTTAGATTCATGGTTCTTGTCTTCATCATTCCCAAACAGACGGGCTTGGGTTGAGATTGAAACTCTGCAATTACAAAGACCAGATTGAGTGAGTAAGATAAGAGAAGTACTATAGCAATCTGCACTTTTATATAAAGTATTACTTAACATTATTTTAAAATAATTACCAATGACACCTCTATCGTGTCATACATTGGGTCATCCCTTGAAGATTTGCTGGAAATGCTTACATTTCTTACCAGTGTTTGAAAGCCTGATGTACAAGCTCTTTATGCCCCCCTTTTCCCCATAGCATCATGTTTCTATAGTAGAATGTCAGAGCACTATTGAGCTGAGTACGGTATGCTATATTGTCAGTATAATCATTCTCAAACTTCATGGGATTTAAGATAAAGAATTAGTTACAGCATTCCAATGTGAAGAATCTAATAATTAGAAGATAAAAATATACATGAAAACTTCAGCTTAGTTTTTTTCTAAGCCAGGCCCCGGAAATGGGCATGATACATGCAGCTATTTATTTATTTTTTTTTTTAAAGGTTATAAATCTTGAAATCATGTTATAAATGTTTGAAATCACCCAGTAAACATCAAGGAAAAACAATAAAAGATGTTTAGGACTGCTGCCAATATGACCAATTGTTTAAGGGACATTCCCTCATTGCTTATATTGAGTCCTATGGCACTGATAGCAGCATCTGATAACTGAGCAATCTCCACAATATCCTGAAGTTCTTTGATATTAGAGGCATTATGGGAAATCAAGTTTGACTCAACTGCCCAATGTCACTGGAATTATTGCTGTCAGCTCTATTTACAAAAGGCCAATTTGTAGACAGCTGTGCACCATGTTTGGCAAAGTAGTTTAAATTACCCAGTTTGGAACTAGAGAACACCCACTTTTGTGAATAGATTAATTTCTTTCAATAGCGTTGATGTCTCATGCTATTTTAAAAACCTATATATGCTAAAGATATTCAAACTGAATCCATCTATAATTCATTTTGTACGGGCGTTTTTTTAAATGATTGTTGCAATCTCTTCTAGAAGGAAAGAAAATGTGTAGGAAAACGATTAGTCTAGCAGTTTCAAAAATTAAGCCTCTTTGCCTGTTTATTCAAACAATTAAGAAACAATGCTCTTTCAGTTCACAAACAAAAAAGAAAAAAAGATTGCTAAAATTATTCTTCAAACATTATAAATATGGCCTGGCTCTCTAAGGTTTTTTGAACATAATATTCAGAATGTCCAAAACAGAACTTCCAGCTAATGGCAAATGGATTTCATTCTAATCAGTTTTCTAATAATGTCAGCATCACCAAAGTTTGAATCTATTTCAGTGGTTATGGGTTTTTAAAGTGTTGTATCAAACAGCTTTCATTTTATTTTTCAGACAATGTTGCAGTGATATCTTTTCTATAGAAAGGTTGTAAAGCCTATCTGGATAAACAGCCCTTGTTTTTCAATTATGATTAAACCAGTTTCTCCTCTTTAGTATTGATAAGTGTATTCTAACAGAATACACTTTAGTTGTGCATTATTTTGTTAAACTTATATGTAGAAGATATGGTTACTGTTTGTGTATAATCAACAATTTTATGCTTTAATGTGTATTATATTTTATAACCTATTAATGAAAATCATTAGTCTTGTAATAATTTATTTTATTTCTTAAACAATTACTTTTAAAACATAAAGTGCAACAATTTATTTAGAAACTACAAATTATATTTACTAGCTAGTACTGTATAAAATCCTATTTCTTCTGCTAGTTTAAAATTTAAAATAAATATTTATACATTTAGGTACCACAAACAAATAGCATTATCAGAAAAACTAAGATGAAGAGAAAATATACTACAAATATAGCTTACATTAATTATTTCATTTTAAAGGGATGCATGATTCACAAATCAATAAATAGGCTAGTAAAATGTTCAACTCCATACACTGCAGATTAATTTCAAAGTATAGTTAGATAAAATCCAATTCACTTAATTGACTTTATAGGTCCAAATGGATTAAAATCCAAAACCTTAGTTTTAGCTTGCAGTCACAACTTTGATTTATTTTTCCACTGTATTGTGATCTCATAACATTAGCTAGCTCAGAAAAGCACAAAAATAGAAGTTGCATATGTAAATATAACACTTTTCAGTATTTAACACAATGATATGGCTCACAAGAGATCCTACATAAAATGAAAATATAATCATTTATTTTTCTACTAAGTGTTTTATTTTAACAATAAAAAATGAAAAAAATATCAAAAGCCAAGATATCATAGATGTTTACATGTCACACCTAATATAACATTTTAAACTTCATTAATATTATGTACAAAATCCCTATGCTATTTTTGAAGTCTGTGTAATGATCCAAGATAAATATTACTCCTGGATTTTTGAAAAAGTACTGATGAAGATCTATGGGTTTGACTGGATAGAGGCCTCTTATTTTTCTTCACTGAAACATACTTCTCTTCCTTAGGAGGAGGCACAGGGATTGGTTTCCAAGGTAAGGGGTTGTAAAAGGCTGGAGCTGGGTAGGCATTTCCATCTGGGTATGCTGAAAAGTTCAGAAAGCAATAGTTACGAACTAGTATGCAGGCTAAATTTTACCTTCAAATTGAAGAAAGCAGTATATTAATTATAAAGTTTTGTATTTTGTAAGTCGCCCTAAGTCTATGGAGAAGGGTGGCATAGAAATTAATTAATTAATTAATGTATTTGATAACCTGATTTAGTCAGGATAACATGAAGATTTAAACAGCTTTTCTTGATTGATTTATCTAGCATAAAGTTGCACTTTTTAGCCTTATCTACCTAAAACCACTGATACTCTTCAACTCTGCTCTACAATTTACATAGGTTCTTTCAAATATTAATCAGAATTTGATTTCATGACAGCAGCACTTATGGTATTTTTATATTGTCTAGCAAACAAAACACCATCATATTCCTAATCATATCTTCTTCAGCTGCATCGGTCCCTTCTCTGGAATTCTGTACTGTACCTAGACTGGATTGGTCCCAGACAATGCAGTAATCATTTAATTGTTCAGCTGTGTGAAATAATACTGTGTTTATCTTCACTGGAAAGAAAAAGAAACCTCTATTTTCTATACATAATGAAGTTGCTTATATTTGTAGGCATACGCAGACCTCTCTGAGGTCACAGGTAAGCTGTTAAGTATGCTCTGAAGGCCTGCCTTAATGCCCCTTCACATCCAAAATGTTTACCACCTGGCTCATTAGTATGTTAAAGAAAACTTCTAAAAATCAACATTTCTATACAAGACAAGGAGATATTATATTACAGTATTTGTCTGACTACTGATACAAACTTGCAAGTTTCCCATTGACATAGGCATAGCCAGCAGAAGCTGGGCAGGGCTTGTTTTTAGAATTCTGCAGCCATTCTTTGAACATCCTCTCCGATTTTTCCTTTTTCTGCTGTAATTCAGCATCTCGTAGCTTTTCCTTTTCCTGCAAAAATAACAGGCACTATCTAAATACAAGGTGCCTTGCAACTTGAAAAAATATATTTCATTAAGATAATTGGCTGCTCTAGAAACAATTTAGTTACATTTTTAAGTCCCACTGACATGAATTAGATTATTTAAGCACATGCTTAATTCTCACACCGAAAGACATTTTTAAAAAGGTTATAACCTATAGTTGAGTTTCAATTTTCTGAACCAGATTTAAAACCAACATTCATTATTCTGAGTAGATACAATGCACAGTATCTAGGGTAGCAGTATATTGACTTGTAAAGTAATCTTTAGAGATGTTGGCTTACATAAAATGTCAGCAATCTTAGGATATGATTGGGTTTAGTTGGCCTATAACAGTTCATATGCGTTCCGGCCAGTTGATTTTCTGCTTACACGAAGGCCATGGGAATGGGGAAGGGCATTGTTTTCCTTTTCAGGCTCCCCGGAAGCCTCTAGAGTCTGGAGAGGGTGAAAAACGGGCCTCCTGGGCCCACCAGAAGTTGGGAAACGGACCATTTCTGGCCTCCAGGGGGAGGGGGAGGCCGTTTTCACCATCCCCAGCCATTGAATTGTGGGTGTGGGCACTCACGTATGCATGATAGCACATGCACACACATTTTCGGTACCCATGGGGAAAAAAGGTTTGCCATCACTGGCCTATAACATGCTAGTCAGATCTGCCAAAGCCTAATGGTATTTTGTCCTTACTATAGAAGCAAGGAACGTAGTGTATGCGCTATGGGAGAAACTTAATCTAAAAACACAGTCTATTTTTTCCTTATTAAAAATGAATTGACTTTTGTTTTTATATTGGATTGCTTTCTATTATAGGCTATCAGATCTGCACTGTTCAAGTCAGATAACCATACATATTTTATAAATAAATTAACAAATTTTTGTAAAAGCCTCAGTAGATAATGTTCATGGCTGCATGTACTGTATTTATGATTATGCCACATGAAATACTGCAATTTGGAACATAAGAAGAAAGAAAGGTTATAAAGCATAATTAATGAATGGAAGTTTTAAAAAATGATTATTTATTTGTAAAAATAACAGAATAGGGAAAGACATGCTAGATCTAAAAGGTAGTCTGATCGTCTGGAATGGAGTTGAAGAGTATATAAAATTTTGAAAACCATCCTTGTTTTTTGAATGACCATATACCGCCTTATGTTCTTTAAACTACTTGTCCCTAATTCATTAATTCCAAACTATAAACTTTTTGTTCTTCTTTTTCACCAATTTCTCTAAGAGGGAAGAGCATAGTGAATATGTGTGTGTACTGTATTGTATTTATTAGATTTGTATGCCGCCCCTCTCCGAAGACTCGGGGCGGCTAACAATATAAAAAGACAATGTAAACAAATCTAATATTAAAAGACAATCTAAAAACCCCCAATTTAAAGAACCACTCATACATACAAGCATACCATGTATAAATTCTATAAGCCTAGGGGCAAGGGAAATTTCAATTCCCCCATGCCTGACGACAGAGGTGGGTTTTAAGGAGCTTGCGAAAGGCAAGGAGGGTGGTGTGTGTGTGTGTGTGTGTGTGTGTGTGTGTGTGTGTGTATATATATATATATATATATATATATATATATATATATATATATATATGTAAAATTATTTCAGCTACTCTTTTACTTAACTGGTGAATCATTTTGTTCATAGTAGTTACTGAATTAACCACATTGTAGCAGATATTTCAGGACAATATGTATTTAAAATTCAACAATTAATGAATATAGCACCAAAATATATAAATCTCTGAAAGAGAAGGCAGATTAGAAAGCCTATATTAACATGTGTATAAAAAGAAAACCCTGTGTTGAAAGAAATTGTCAAATATGCAAACTGAGTTATTGTGGTAAAATATTCTACAAGTATTACTTCATCACTGAAAACATATTTTCCCATATCTCACAACTGTGTATTTTTTTGTGCTTTAGTCTTAAACTGAACAAACAAGATCCAATTGTTTTAAACTAGAAGAAACAAAAAGAAACTCATTCTTTTTTTATGTTAATAATTTACACCAAAAAAGAAAATTCAGTTATAGGTTTTCTCCAAATAAAAAGCTAAATTAAACTTACTTTCTCTCCTTTCTTTTTTTGAAGATCTTCAGTATTCTTTTTCTTCAGCCATTCCCTATACATTTCTTTTGCTTTTTCCTTTGACTGGATTTCCTCAAACTCTTTTATCTCCTTTTCTCTTATTTCTTTTTTGAGCCTACGCTGTCTTTCTTTTCTTTCCTGAAGATAGTATTATTTTAGAAAATATAGGGAGAAATATTACTACTCAGAAAATCTAAGTTCTTGATATTTTGGTTATTCAATACTACTTGCAGCTGAAAGATATGAGTCCCAATGCAGATTTACTACCTGGCTTATATACCATAGCTATTCATAAGGATACTATTCTTTTATAAATTGAACCTATCAAAGCCAATCTTGGAAACTGTCATCTGACCCACAGCAACTCCCCTGACCTGCTGTTAACTCACCGACAGTCACATTCACTTTAATGGGATGGCTGGTAATGTGGCAGTGACACAACAAGGTGAAGGATGTCGCAGGCAGGTGAGTGGATGGCTACTAACAGGTGCTGCCATGATGTATCTGAAATAACAGGTGTTCTTTAATATTGTATTTATAAGCTGCTTAGGTTTCACTTTCCTTTTTTACTGATTGTCCTTCCTCCTCACATTTAGTGGTACAGATGCTTTTGTCTTCAAACAATCATACAGTTTTTAGGGTACGTAGATTTGCAAAACAATGGGATACGGTAATATTGCTGATTTATGATTTATTTCATGGTTACTGTAAAATTGTGTGAATCCATCAATGCAGTGCATGTTATCTCAGCTTGCAGAGCCTGAATTCATTGAATGGGTTTACCAAAAATGTAAATATTGCAGAATATACAGCTTCATGCTATATAACCAAGCTCCATTTCATTCTGAATAAACTAAATTATCAATGTATCTTAATGGAAAACTATCTTTAGATAGATTTTGATTTCTGGTCTAAATCCTTAACAAGTAGACAATAGACAGTAGACGAGTCTACGGAGAGGGGCGGCATACAAATCTAATTAATAATAATAATAATAATAATAATAATAATAATAATAATAATAATATTATTGAGGGAAATGCCAAATATTTCTAGAATTATCTGTAAAAGTAGTTTATAACCCTGCAATACTATGATCTACGGTATCTAAGTTCTTATAAGTAGAAATAAGTAGATAGAGATTCCACTCACTGTCCTTGCTGGAAAAAGATATGAAGTTTTGATAAATTATTTCATTTTATTCTACAAGGCTTACTAATTTTTATAGATACAATATTCTTTTTGTATAAACATGGTTTATAAACTGATGGGGATTATTGTAATTAATATAACATTTGTATAATTATAAAGCAATTGATACTGCAAGGCTGAATGAAGGACATTCATTCTCTATCAATTATGTAATATTGTAATATTACAAATTATGTAATTGTGTAATTATGTAAAATAACTCACCTTTTAAAATCTGAGCCAAGGATTGTTCTGCTGTGAATTTCATTTAATTTTTTTAATACATTTTAAAAGTTTATATCCTTAATATTTTGCTAGAAGCCAATAATTAAAATCTAATTATAAAATATGAAATTTGGAGAAAATCAGTGTAATATTTTTTTCTGAAAAATCCAGAACATTTTGAATGATTTAATGTTATTCTTTAGGATGCACAAAATGTTAAGGATACCTCAATGAATTCTAATACACATTTAATAGGAATAAGATTGTTAGTAGTAGATCTTTGTTTTTCTACATTGAACACAACTTAATGCCAAAGCGAGATGCACTTGTGGTCTAAAAGTGGCACTACTTTCACCAAAAGGAAACTGTATCTTTTTTTCAACTGTTTTCTTTTGTTGTAATTTTCTTTTATTTTTTCCATTACATTATATATATATATTTTAAAAGTTTTTAATCGTTTAAAAGTTTTAGCAAACATTATAAAAATAAGTTTCTAAATAATCTAAATTTTTACATTTCAAGCAAAACCTGTTAATTTGATTAGCAAAGTATACTATGTGTAATAGAATTTATGCTTCTAAATTAACCAAATTGACTTAAACATTAAAATTGGCATTTAAATACTAAAATAGTCATCACAAATAATAACAACTTGTTACTCCTATTATATTTTCTAAATGTTGATCTTTCCACATCATGGATTATCAAAATAGATTAATTGCATTATATAGTTTGAATAAAAGTTTGATCTATTTTTAATTCTATCTGATATCCAATATCTAGTGCATATTTCCCAAATTTGCAACTTCGCAATAGCCAAATTGGCTGGGAAATTCTATAATCTAAAATTCCACGTCTGAAAATTGCCAAGAATAAGGAAACACAGCTTGCTATAAAGCAAAGAGTATAATGAACTACTAGCAAATTATATAAAAATCATCATAAATGATGTTCAGTATAAGCCACATTATTGTTATTTGGCTATGGATTATATAATTTGTGTATTGTTATTTGTGTATTGTTATTTGGCTATGGATTATATAATTTGTGTTTAAGTCTAATCTATTTTCTTGCCTGAAATTCTGAAATTCAACTCTGAAATTGCCTGAAATTCAAATCAATAGAAAACAGAATTTAAACAATCTTTAATATTAAATCAGCAAAATAGCAGGTATTTTTATGAGAGGAATTTACAAAAAGCCCACAGGAATTTCTATTTAACTATGAACTATTTCATTTGTGGCATTGAAACTGAGCAAACTACTACCCAGAAAAAGAAATCCTCAGTATACTGCATGGAACCTAATTCTGAGAATATGCATATGTTTGCCTGCTATTAATTAATTGATCTTAATCACTGTTATTAACACAATAAGCAAGGTCATGTTTTCATTCTATGGGGAAGGAAGTACATTAATTCCTGCTGAATCACCAAAATAAAATCTAACTAAAAATCTTCAGTGGATTTTAAAAGCTTAGGAACTAAAATATTATTCTGGTTCACATTAAAAAAGATACTAAATGCCATGTCAAAATATAATATATAGCTGAAAGAGAAAAGCAGTTCTTCACCCTTTTCACCTCTTCATTTTTTTTCTGGACCCACTCTTTGTGTCTCTCTTCAGCAATTAATTTTTTTCTTTCCCGTTCTTGTTTTTCCTTTGTTTCCTCTATTTGCTGATTCATTTCCTATTGAAAGAGATGGAAATTACTCTTTGCTTCTTGATTACTTTGCATAAACCACAGCAACTTTGGATCCAAATACAGCAACACAGCAAAGTACATGTCAAATTTGTTTTATTTTAAAGCAATGACAGTAATAACTTCCAGAAATCTTTTGGCTACAAGGCATTTCACTGGTGTGTGTGTTTAACTTATCATGAAGTTTTCTCTAATGAATGAGTATGCAGTTGTATAAGAGACTACATGAGTTAATGAATATCTTGGATGTCTTGTCCTTCCCAAACCTGTAATTTAAGCTTGTCTTGATGAAAATAATAAACACTGAAGCAAGTCATTTTTACATAAGATCCACAGGCTCAAATTCATGTTTTGAGCCGTATGTCCAAATGCTTGTTCCCTTCAGAACACTAACTGTAAGGTGCCACTCTCCAAATCACCCCAAAGTGTATTCAGTAGGAAAGGATTAACCCCATTTTCTTGACAGAGGCAGGGCATGACTTTGGCAAACTGTGGAATTGCCCTGGCTTTCCTTCTTAGCCATTCCACTGACTTAAGCTGCAAAATACAATGTGCTCATGCATTTAGTGAACCTGCCAAACACAATTAATTTTACTTCTGACTGACTACAGCCAATCATTCATATTGGCCCCGTGTTGAGAAAGATAAATTTTCCTCCGAGAATTAGAAACTCCAGTTTGTGCAGGAAATGAACTTAAATCAAACTCCAATTGCTCCTTCACTCAAACAAAGCCAATGAACAGATTATTATGGTACATAGATAAGGATCCCACAAGGGACTCAAATGTTTGACCATTATTATTATCATTATGACAGCAGTGTTCCAATTTCTCAGGGGTTGCCAGAAAGAAGGAGTCAATCTATTCTCCAAAGCACCTGAAGGTAGAACAAGAAGCAATGGGTGGAAACTAAAAAAGGAAAGAAGTAACTTAGAGCTAAGGAGAAATTTCCTGACATTCAGAACAATTAATCAGTGGAACAGCTTGCCTCCAGAAATTGTGAATGTTCCAACACTGGAAGTTCTTAAGAAGATGTTGGATAACCATCTGTCTGAAGTGGTGTAGAGTTTCCTGCCTAAGCAGGGGGTTGGACTAGAAGATCTCCAAGGTCCCTTCAACTCTGTTATTATTATTGCCATTACATATGTGAACACTGTAGATATTGTTTAATTTAAGGGCTTTGAATTCTCTGTGTGGAGGAAAGCAAGTCTATGCAGGTCTGTTCTACTAACCTAATCTTTTCTCATATTACTGCTCAGGATACATGAATGAGGCATCCGTGCATAATATCCAATATATATCAACTAATGAAACAGAATAATCTATTTAGTGATCTCAACATCTCTGTATAATTATTGGCTACAATCAAACATTATGATCTAGTGAAGATTTCACGGACACTGATTGGGCTACATAAAGTTCTAAGTCATAAATTCAGCAGCGATTCCTCCTGACGAGCCGTGGGATAGTTAGGGCTGCAGACAAGGATAGGCAGCGTCTTCCTCACAGCCCCCCAAAAGATCCTCAATGGTATGTTTTTATAGGCATTGAGCTTCTTCGTTCAAAGTGTGGTAAAAAAGCCCATTTTATTTGCAGAGTGGCCTCCGGCGGACCCCTAAACGGATAAAATCCTTTTATGTGTGTATGTGTGTGTGAATAAGAATCATCCAAATCTGCTCGGAGGAAAAAGTTCCATATGGGAGAAGGCCGGGCCGACCTATCTGCTTGCTGTTTGTCCCTCCATGGTATCCTTAAACCAAACCCTGCACGGGAAGTAGCCTGCGGAGAGTAGCCACTGCATCAGCAGCGGCACTCCTTGGGCACCAGAAGGGCAGTCCCTTGTCCCGCTCTCAATCTCGGGGCAACATGAGGGAGGCAGGGGTAGGCAGAGCTGGAGACCTTCTCATACACCCGCCTCCCCCGGTCCTCGCAGGGATGTGACTGGTTGAGCCCCGGCGGAAGCGCCCGTCTCTGGGGGAAAGTGGGTCTCCCCATCGGGGGAGCAGGTGAGAAGGGTCGCCTCGCTCGGGACTGGGGCATGCGCCATGGCCTCGGTGAAGGTTTGAAGATCAAGTTCCAAGTTTGAAGACCCCTGAGTTAGACATGCAAGGGTCTTCAAACCTGGCAAGTTTAAGGCTTGTGACTGAAGGAGGAATTCTGGGAGTAGAAGTCCACAAGTCTTGAAGCTGTCAAGTTTGAAGACCCCTGAGTTAGGGGCTAGGAGTGCAAGAGTCTTCAAACCCGGCAAGTTTAAGGCTTGTGGACTTCAACTCCCATTTCTGAGCTAACATGGCTGAAAGAGGAATTCTGGGAGTTGAAGTCCACAAGTCTTGAAGCTGTCAAGTTTGAAGACCCCTGAGTTAGGGGCTAGGAGTGCAAGAGTCTTCAAACCCGGCAAGTTTAAGGCTTGTGGACTTCAACTCCCATTTCTGAGCTAACATGGCTGAAAGAGGAATTCTGGGAGTTGAAGTCCACAAGTCTTGAAGCTGTCAAGTTTGAAGACCCCTGAGTTAGGGGCTAGAAGTGCAAGAGTCTCCAAACCCGGCAAGTTTAAGGCTTGTGGACTTCAACTCCCATTTCTGAGCTAACATGGCTGAAAGAGGAATTCTGGGAGTTGAAGTCCACAAGTCTTGAAGCTGTCAAGTTTGAAGACCCCTGAGTTAGGGGCTAGGAGTGCAAGAGTCTTCAAACCCGGCAAGTTTAAGGCTTGTGGACTTCAACTCCCATTTCTGAGCTAACATGGCTGAAAGAGGAATTCTGGGAGTTGAAGTCCACAAGTCTTGAAGCTGTCAAGTTTGAAGACCCCTGAGTTAGGGGCTAGGAGTGCAAGAGTCTTCAAACCCGGCAAGTTTAAGGCTTGTGGACTTCAACTCCCATTTCTGAGCTAACATGGCTGAAAGAGGAATTCTGGGAGTTGAAGTCCACAAATCCTGAAGCTGTCAAGTTTGAAGTTTGTAAAAAGTATACATAGTTTAAAAAAGTGTACATGGTTTTAAACAGTATACATGGTTGTAAAAAGTATTCTGCTACATTGGTATTTTATTAAACAATATAATACTACACCATTTGGTTCAGAATATTTTTTCCCTTGTTTTTCTCCTCTAAAATCTAGGTGTGTCTTATACACTGCTGCGTCTTATACACCGAAAAAATGCGGTAAGTAAAATGCAAGTGATAGCTTCTATCAAGCATAACATAAATACAACAGAGTAAAAATATGCACAACAAATAATGAATCAGGACAAAAGAAGCAAATAAAAAGTATGGTAAATATGATAAAAATATAAAAAACAATCTATTTAAACAAATAATCATGAAAGTATGCTTTTTTATGTATGACAATCTATTAACTTTAAAGTTAATAACAATAATGTATTCACCTCCAAAGCTTTTGCTTGTAAACGAGCACGCAGTTCTCTCTCTTTGCAAAGGAACCATTCTTCCCATGGTGAAAGATTATTTTGAACAGGTGAATGTTTATTTGTATCCTTAATTTGTTCCAGGCTGTGAATTTGCAAATAAGAAATCAGATGCAATTGTGTTTAATGAATACAATAGTTTTTAATGAATTTCTTTTAAAACAAATCTTTGATTTCAAATAAAACGAGAAACAAGTAATATTATGAACTGTTCTTTGGAATAGTACTATAATTATGGGACTTTACCAAAAAATTTCTGTTTGCTACTGAATAGGCTTCTCTCCCTTTAACACTTTCTATGTAATTCTACAAATCTGCTTCTGTAGGAAAACAGAACGTAGTCACAGGAAAGAGAGAAAAATAGTATAATGAAAGTCAATATAACCTTAATAGATTTCATCCAATGTTATACAGAGTTCTTTCTATTCATATAGCACAATGGCTCTCCTTCTGTATACAGAAATATGTACCAATGGTTAATAAATTCAATTAAATTGAAGTTATTTCCTCCAATAAACTTTGTTTTCAAAGTATACTGGTCACAGGAATTATGGCTCTTCTGTAGTGTGTGTGTGTGTACACATGCACAAGCACACAAACATACAAAGTGTGATCAACACATACATAAAATATTTTATTCAGATATACTGGTATGCCAAAGAATATCAAAAGCCCAAAGCCATGAATTTCAGAATTGCAGATTTCTCATAATTACATTGGGCAGAGGAAAAAAGTGATATGATTACATTCTTAATTTGACCTAAATATGTATTTTCAAAATATGTGAAAATTGTCTCTAAATTAAATTTTAGTTAAAAATATATTATCATGATAAAAATGACAATCAGGATATTTCATCTATGATTCACTAAGGTCTTTATGACACAGTTAGGAAACAGTCCCATCATATCACATTGTTTGATAGCATATCAGTATGAAATTGTTACCATAGTACCCTGGATTTTTTAAAACCACAGTATTCGGATGCATGTTTTTGATGTTTAGAGGTACAACAACGTATGCATTAAATTAATTATATTACGGCTTTTGGAATTAACTCAAATAATGATCCCTTGTGATAGAATACCAATATTTGTTTCCCTAAAATATTACAATAATGTATAATCAATTTAAAGGTGCAAGGGGAAGGTGAGTAAATTTTCTGTCCAGATTCTTTTGGTTGAGAAATTATCTTAGATTAATGTTAATGAATAACTAATTTCTCAGACACATTAAACATAAATACAAAATGATAAATACTTAAAATATATTGTAATCCAATAATATTCTTTTTCTATTCCTTTTTAATTAACATACACTTGCTACAAGAATTAGGAATACATATCAAGCTCCTTCCTGTGGTGGTAAAGATAACTCTTGCCAAATACTAATATTTGTAGGCATTTCTTCAGCCTTCCAAAGCTTGTATCTTTCAGAGGTAGACTGGTCCAACTATGTAGGAATTCTTTGAAGTGAAGTCTCAACACAATTGTGAGTTTAGGGAAGGTGATCCATTAATCAGGACTACCATTTTTGCAGTTTACCTCTGATTACTTTAGCAGCTTTGTTTTTCATGCTTTTAACACGGCATGTTTAATCAGGCAATGTCTTTATAGTAGTGCTTATTTGACCCAGGGTCATTTGATTTATTGAGAGCCTCAAACATGGATATTTGAAAAGTAACTAAAATAGGCAAAATTAACTTTATAAAACTATTTTCGATATTATATGAACCATTCATGCAATGTACTCTGATTTTGTTCCAATTTATGTCTCCATCTAATTTGGAGTATATTCAACCCCCCAGACCAATTTACAAAAAGCTGGTGTTTGTGCCTCTTCTTGGATTTTTAAAAAAATATTTAGTAATCACTAAATTTGTTTTGTTATTTATTGATATGACCATTTTAACTTTCTAACTTGACACACATACACCTTCCTCTATGGGAAAAGAATATCCAATAAATCTCTGATAAAACACAAAATATAAATAAATTTCTAGGGAAGAAATTGGGATTTCTAAGTTTTATATAACTGTAAGATGCATAAGCAGCTTCAGTCTAATACGTGTGTATGCAGTGAGTAAAGCAGAAGCCATTTTCTTTTATCAGTTAGTTTAGAAACTGTGTAAAATAATGAAGATTAGACTTGATGTCAAATATGCCATTAACCAAGCTAAGGTTAACCATATTTGCCATTAACCAAGCTTCATGTCATTTATTTATTTGTTGATTGATTGATTTGATTTTTATCCCGCCCTTCTCCTTAGACTCAGGGCAACTTACAACATGTTAGCAATAGCACTTTTTTAAAACAAAGCTGGCATATTGCCCCCACAATCTGGGTCCTCATTTTACCCACCTCGGAAGGATGGAAGGCTGAGTCAACCTTGAGCCGGTGATGAGATTTGAACCAGTGACCTATAGATCTACAGTCAGCTTTAGTGGCCTGCAGTACTGCACTCTACCCGCTGCACCACCTTGGCTAAATAAATAAATAAATAAATAAATAAATAAATAAAATTTATTTATTTTATTAGAGTTGAAAAGGGCTCTGCAGGTCATCAAGTCCAAATATGCCATTAACCAAGCTAAAGATACCATGATGCACTTTCCTGTATAGTAGATGCCACTTCCAGTGCTTTGGGATAACTTTGATGACACTTTATTGGGGCACCAACAAACAGCAACACTACACATTAGAATAAAGGGGGATTTATTTTGCCATTTTGCAGACTACCTAGTGATATAATTCCTTGTTTCAGTTTGTGGCACTTCAGGGCAGAGGCGTTTGGATAAACAAAATGATTTACACCAATATTAAATATAGCTTTCCAATGCACCTTCCAAATTATATGGGCCATATCGGCAATATGATATATTGAAAGCAGCATGAAGCCAATAACTTCAGCCTGATGATGGGGAATGTGATTTCGCCGAAACGTCGCAAAGATACTCAAAATATTACACAGGGTGAAACCCGAACTCAGAACAATCTACATACGTACACCTGTGAAAATCTATGAAAATATACAGTCCCACCATGGATGTGTGATACACTCCTGAAGTATTAGATTTTAGATTATTAGAGTTGGCAGGGACCTTACAGGTCATCTAGTCCAACCCCCTATATATACTATATCTATAAAATGTCTAATAAAAGTAGAAAGTTGCACTGCGAGTGACACATTACCTATTGTGGTGTTTCATCTTCTGAGGGATGCTTGACCCTCTGCTAGTTACTGATGTTGTTTCTCCCTCTCCCCCATGGTGGAAATCTGCTAACTCTGGATGGAAACTGTCAGAGATCAGGGAGAAAGAGGAAGACTTGCCGGCCCCCTCGTCGTCAGAACTAGCAGGGGAGGAATAGACTGCCTCCCGCCTGCTTCTGGGGGGCTCGGATGTAGGCATGATGGTGAGTAGTACCTGCGAAGAAAGGAGCGAATAGAGAGCCAGGTCTTCCCGGACCCCACTTTTTCCCGCCTCTCCGCCTCAGAATGACGCTCGACCAGACTCTCCCCACCCTACTACTCGGGGCTACCGCCTCAACCCCTCTCGCCTCCATCTCTGGGGCTCCCCTTCCCCTATCAACACCACCCACCCACCCCCTCCTTCGCGCCTCCCCTTCCCCTTCAACGGTCCAAGGACGGAACGCCGCCACGATACCTGAGGCCGCCGCTTCCAAACCCGCAGCGCCTACTCGGCTCCCACTAGTCCCTGCGGCACAACCGACTCCACCAATCACTATGCGCTATGGATGTCATGGCAACAGAGACGCCTCTCTGCCATCTTTCTCAGGAAGCCCGCCTTCGAGCGTCTCAATCCCCGCTCCGCTTTGGCGGCGCGTGGGATTAGGCTCCACCTCCTTTTCTACTTCTGAGTGCTAGCTTTTTTTTTTGTAACATTTTCCTTCCCTCGGGGACTTACAGCGTTTTAATAAATGCTCAGAGCCCACAGCTGCATGTGTGGGTCTGTTTATAATCCTCCCGTCTCTTTCTCTCGCGGTCCAGTTGACTCTGGCTGAGTTACTTCAACAATGCATCTCCTCCGTCATTAATTAATTAATTAATTAATTAATTAATTAATTAATTAATCATTTTGTCCAATACACAATGAGGGTTTTAGTGTGTGTGTATGTGTGTGTGTGTGTGTGTGTGTGTATACACACACACACACATATATATATGTAGATTGTTCTGAGTTCGGGTTTTGCCCTGTGTAATATTTTGCGTGTCTATGCGACGTTTCGGTGAAATCACATTCACCATCATCAGGCTGAAGTTCCAAGCTTGGAACTTCAGCCTGATGATGGTGAATGTGATTTCACCGAAACGTCGCATAGACACGCAAAATATTACACAGGGCAAAACCCGAACTCAGAACAATCTACATACATATACCCGTGAAAATTTACGAAAACATATATATATATATATACCTGTACACACACATACACACACACACACACACACACTGTATATGTATTTTACTGTGTGTGTGTGTTATATATATATATACACACACACACATAGTAAAATATATGATGGTTATAGAGGAGATACTCATAATAAAATATATCTAAGAGAATAGAAAAGAAGATATAGGAATAGAACATATCAATGAAAGAATAGAATAAGAGATATAGGAATAGAAGAAAGATATAGGAGAGCAATAGGACAGGGGACTGAAGGCACTCTAGTGTACTTGTACTCGCCCCTTACTCACCTCTTAGGAATCTGAATAGATCAACTGTGGATAATCTAAGGGTAAAGTGTTGGGGGTTTGGGGATGACACTATGGAGTCCGGTAATGAGTTCCACGCTTCGACAACTCGGTTACTGAAGTCATATTTTTTAGTCAAGTTTGGAGCTGTTAATATTAAGTTTAAATCTGTTGTGTGCTCTTGTGTTGTTGTGGTTGAAGCTGAAGTAGTCGCCGACAGCCAGGACGTTGCAGCCTATGATCTTGTGGGCAATACTTAGATCTTGTTTAAGGCGTCTTAGTTCTAAGCTTTCTAGGCCCAGGAGGTAAGCCAATCTTCATTTCACTACTGGACATTAAGCTGGTGGGAGTGTTTTTGCGCGACATGTCAAAGCTTAGCCAAAGGTCTTAAATGCCTTGTGAGGTTGAGGCTTAGAATGGGGAAACAATGGAGTTGGGGCGTTGCTTGCATGTTTCTCTTTCTCCCCCCAACCTCTGCTGTAATGTGAATTAGGAAGCTTTTCAGGCAAAAAATCTGTTTCCAAACCCCTTCAGGTTCTGAATAGATTTTTAAAAAACTGCTTTAATTTCCCTGCTAGCACGGGGAAAGTTACCAAAAAAAGGATGCTGAGACTTTGGGGGAAAAGTGCAGAGGTGCGACTAAGATGATTAAAGCCTGAAGACTAAAATATATGAAGCATGGTTACAGGATTTAGGATTTGCCTAGTCTAGATTCTAGAACAGTGGTTCTCAACCTAATACCCCGACCCCTTAATAGTTCCTCATGTTGTGGTGACCCCAACCATAAGTCTAGAGGCAATTCTCCCAACGGAACTTTAAGCTGATTGGCAGGAAGGTCAGAGGGTCACCCCCACTGTAAATGCCTAATTAGTTGGATTGTAAAAATATGTTCCAAGGCGCCAGAATAGACACCTAGTTCCTAACACCATGGGAAATTTGTCTTTTCCCATAATCTTAGACAACCCCTGGGGAACGGTCAAAAGGGTTCTGACCCCCAGGTTGAAAACCACTGCTCTAGAGAAAAGAAGGACTAGGGGGGCTGATAGCAGTGTTCCAGTATTTGAGAGGCTGCCACAAAAAAAGGGGATCAACTTACTTTCCAAAGCATCAGAGAGCAGGACAAGAAACAATAGCTGGGAATTAAGGAGAGAAGCCACTTGGAATTAAAGAGAAACTTCCTAACAGTGAGGACAATTGACCAGTGGAGCAGCTTGCCTTCAGAAGTTGTGGGTGCTTCATTACTGGAGGTCTTTAAAGAGAGACTGATTGATCACTTGTGAGAAATGGTATAGGGCAGTGATGGCGAACCTATGGCACAGATGCCACAGGTGGCACGCGGAGCAATATCTGCTGGCATGGGGGCCATTACCCTAGCTCAGCTCCAATGTGCCTGTACGTGCTGGTCAGCTGATTTTTGGCTTGTCTGGAGGCTCTGGGAGGGCATTTTCGGCTTCCAGAGTCTCCAGGATAGGGAAGCACTTTATTGCCTCTGGAGCCTGGAGATGGTGAAAAAATTGACCTACCAGGCTCACCAAAGGTTGGGAAATGGGCTGTTTTAGGCCTCCCGAGTGCCTCTGAGGGCCCGCGGAGGCCATTTTCTCCATCCCCAGGCATTGAATTATGGGTGTGAGCACTCGCACATGCGCAATAGCACACACACAGGTGCTTTCGGCACTGGAGGAAAAAAAGGTTCGTTATCACTGGTATAGGGTCTGCTACTTGAGCAGAGGATTGGACTAGAAGACCTCCAAGGTCCCTTCCAACTCTGTTATAATTTAAGTGGCAGCTGCTATCGTACCTCCAACTATCACTCTTCTCTGCAACCTTAGAAAATTAAAAATTCTCAGTAGGGTTTCAAATATCCAGATTATCAGTGGACAGCATTGTTTGCTTCCTTCTAGTGATTGTTTGAATCTTTTTGCAATACATAAAGGGTAGCTTGTCTCCATCATTATGGATGCAATTTTTGTATGTTTCTTAAATAGTACCAGAACAGCTCCCTTGTTAGAAAAACCTTTTTTTCAAGTAGATGTTATCCCTGTTTATGCAACTATGTGTTTGAAGTCACTTTGGAACCTATTCCATAGGTTCCTCACTATCAAGACAGCCAAGCTCTCAAATCCTGCCCTGGATGAACCACACTTTGATTCATGGCTTACTCGATGCCTCCTTTGTCATTTGAGTCCAGAGCAGGGTAGGCTGTTGCCCGGATGAGGGGGAATGCAGTGGGGTAGTGAAAATGGAGCTCCACCCCTGTGCACCCAATTGTATGGAAAGTTGTTGAAAGAAAATGAAGGGTGTCCTGCATAAGCCACACCCAGTGTGTGGTAGTAAAATTTTTGGTAGCCTTTCATTGGTCCAGAGTGCTGTTCATACTGTTCTAGACTTTCTTGCCAACTATTGCATTTGTTGGAAAGGCAGAAAGATAGCGATACCAACTGACAGTGTTGACATATGTCCCAGATGTGGACACACCCAGTTAGGTGGATCTGGTAGTTCATGAACCTCAGGGTACAACCCAAATGCCAAAACTGCCACATTGTGATTAGGAGCTTCCTCTCAACTGGTTTTATCCTTTTGAAGAAATGGATTTAGAATTGGAATCGTTTTAAAAAGCAGTAATAATGCTTTTTTAGTATTTTTCTTTTGGGACTGAAATGTACTCAAAAAAATAAAGGGAACACTGGATCTGAAGGAATGCAATATTCTCATTGAATATTTCATTTGCATAACTATTCCATTCACACAACAGCATGTGATATTGACTGTCAATCAGTGTTGCTTCCTAAGTGGACAGTTTGATTTCACAAACAAGTTAAATTCTGTTTTTTAAGTGTTCCTTTTAATTTTTTGAGCAGTGCATTTCGATATGTTGTGAACTGGAGATACTGAGGTATTTTGAGTCCTGAGATTCTTAAGAGTACCTTGAGAACTCTTATTTGTATTTCTAGCTTGAGTCAAGGTTTCACTAAACATTTCAAGGACAGCAAAATCCACTAAGCATTTTGAAGGATATCCGTGGACCAGGAAGGAGAAATTCAGCATGCCATGGCTGAAAGCTAGCTCTTAAAACCTTGTTACATGCACCTTGTTTAACTGCTCCTAGTTCGCTCGTGCCTGTCAGTTGTCAGAGACCCGGTCACGAAGGAAGCATAAAGCTCCGCCCACCCACCATTTGGGTTCTTTTACCCTCTGCGCATTCACAGAACACATTGCAAAGGTGGGCAGAGCCTCACACTTCCTTTGTAACCAGCTCTCCGACGCTCTGACAGGCACAAGCAAACTGGGAGCATTTAATCCCTGATTAAGTTATAACATCCAGTCTTTGTGCAAAGGAAGCAATCGTGCCTCACAAATTTCTGCTTTCTGAAATCCAACAAATACAGGAATACGAAGAAATGAGCCATAAATCCCAGTGTAAGACAGTTTAGACTTTATTTATTTATTTATTTATTACTTAGATTTGTATGCCGCCCCTCTCCGAAGACTCGGGGCGGCATACAGACTTTTTGGCCCTGTCCCATGAAATGACATCTATAGCAGTGTTTCCCAACCTTGGCCACTTGAAGATATTTGGACTTCAACTCCCAGAATTCCCCAGCCAGCAAATGCTGGCTGGGGAATTCTGGGAGTTGAAGTCCAGATATCCTCAAGTGGCCAAGGTTGGGAAACAATGATCTATAGGTTAATATTACTCATGGGACTTTATTTTGGATTTAGTGTTATCACAGAAGTAAAATTATAATCATTGATTTGTATCCAATTGTGTCAATAGCAGGAATGCAAATAATTGTTCTGTTTTGGGAGAACACAACAGGGCAATAAATCTAAGAATGTGCAAGAAGAATAAGTGTTGATCTGATGACAGTGACCTGGTTAATGTTCATGACTACAATATTGCATGTTATACTATATGTAAAGTTACATGGCACTTGAATACTTTGTTCTGTACAACAGTATGTGAAATTGATTGTCGATCAGTGTTGCTTCCTAAGTGGACAGTTGGATTTCACAGAAGTTTGATTTACTTGGAGTTATATTGTGTTGTTTAAGTGTTCTCTATTTTTTTGAGCAGTGTATATCTAAGAGATGTAAGTATAACTGAACATATTAGAAAAGTTTCTTGTTTTCATTTTTCTATGGTTTTACTAAGAACGATTTAGGCTTACAAAATTATAGTATACAAGAATGATAATAGCTCGTTTGTACAAGTAATTTTGGTACACAAAGCTTCTGGCTTTTATTACAGTAACAATATACAACTGAAGTGTATTTACAATGGGAAAAAATATAAACCACAATTTAAACATTCTGCTACTGGCAGCTTCTATATTTCAGGAGGTAGCTTTAATTAACAAAAGGTACTGAAGCCACATTTCCCACCAAGTGTTCTATCAAATAATTTACAAACCAAGAAAATTTATTTTTATGCACACTATGTACAGTTTAATTTTCCTAACTGCAATTCTAATGTTATTTAATAAAAATATGTGCCAGAATTTCTGGTTTGGCAGTAGAATTGCTCTCATTTAATATTTTGTTCAAAAGATGTAGCTTATATGCATTGATAACTAGAGAAAAAGGTTAAATGCATTGATCTGTGTATCTCCTTGCTTGCCCTTTTAAGAAAAGTCAGCCTGGTTCACATTACTGTAACATAACAGTGAAATAAAAGATCCCATGTATAGGTACTTTATGTTTTTAATGTCTCCACATTAGGAACATCTCAACCTTTTAGCAATAGCACTATAGCACTTAGACTTACATATCACTTTACAGTGCTTTACAGCCCTCTCCAAACAGTTTTATGGAGTCAGCATTTTGACCCCCAACATTCTGGGTCCTCATTTTACCCACCTCGGAAGGATGGAAGGCTGAGTCAACCTTGAGTCTATTGAGATTTGAACTGCAAATTGCAGGCAGCCAGCAATCAGCAAAAATAGCTTGCAATACTGCATTGTAACCACTGCCCCACCAAGGCTTTTACTCCTAATAAAACCTATTCTACCTCAGATTTTCCTGTGTACCTTCCAGATGTATAGAACCACCTATTAACTAATCTGTATCTAGAGAGCACTATTTTTGGGAAGATTGTAGTATGTGCAGTAGCTTCACTGAGAATGAGACTTTAAAATGATTTTCATCTATACAAAGTAAAGTTAATTTTTTTTGCTGTCAAAATAACATTTAATCCAACATGTGCATTTAAGATTATAGGAGGATGGAGTATTCTGGGGGTTTTTTGTGTGAAAATTGCTTAAACAGGTATTAGAATATCCACAGTATGTCTGTAGCCCATTTTCCAATGTATGTAGATAGGAACAACCCCATTTTAGAGGCAGGAAACCACTATTAGGGCAGAATGCCAAAGTGAATCTCAAGACTGTAGGAATGTTCTAATAGTATATATTTTCATCAGAGGTTAAATATTAGTGCAGCAAACCTGAGTTTGATGTCCATTTAAGTATGCAAAAGATCAGTTTCAAATGGTTTTCAAGCAGTACTCTCAAAATAAAAATTACTATGCCAGACTACTCAGAATATATTATAGGGGTGATAAGTATTTGGCTGAAATAAATAGTTTTAATTATAGAAAATTAATCCACAATTTGACCTAAGAAAAAATGTTTTTTGCCTGTATTTATCTCACAGTTGCATATGGAAAAAATATTCCCATCTTTTGGCCCTGAAGTAAATTGTCCTGAGATTCAGTCAAAATGCTATACAAAAGTTAGCAACAGTCCCCCTTGCCCAGCTCCCCCCCTCAAAAAAAAATCTATAATATTCTGCTGTTTTGTGCTTATTTATAAAAGTTATCAGGATCAATATTACAACAACAAAAAATGAAATTAAAATTGTATAACATGGAAATAAGCTTCAAATATATAGTTGCTTGGAGGAAAAAAGTTTTTAAAAATGGATTACAAATTTTGGTTTTCTAATTATTTACAGAAGGAGCAACATCTCTTATTTAAAATGTATAGCTCAGGGTACTTAGGCATACATCCCTTATTTATAATTAATATCATACAATGATTAATAAAAGTGCTTTCAGACGAAAGAATGAAACAGGCATGGTCTATATGAAGCATCACGCTTCCTCCTTTTTAGCATATGGATTGCTTGCAGTAAAGCCTTTCAGTCTTTAATCCTCGGGGTATTGTAGGCATAACGAACCAATGGGAAACCTCTGCTCTGATAAAAGCAAGCACGTCCACAGGCCTGCACCTGGTCCGAACTATCGGATACAAATGAGTCCTCTTCGTCAGCATAATCAGAATGGGCAGACTGTGTACCACAATCTGACCAACAGCCGTCAGGCCTTTGGCAAGGCACTACAGTCAGAGCAGGACAACTGTGAGATTTTACTAAATGTTTACACGGTGCAGGTTTAGATATAAGAAGCGACTCACAACATTCGCACATGGTTAAGCTACCCTGCAGATGAGTGTACATGCTGCAGTCATAGTAGAAATCTTGAGTCCTACAGCCAGTTTGTGTATTGACAGCGACTGTTCCAGTCCCGTTCCTCTTGGTGATGTGCCACCTCAGTAGCTTCCAATCTTCCTTGAATTTGGGGTTGAAGAACACATACAAAACCGGATTCAAACAAGCGGGCAGTGGGAAAAATATCAAAGTGACAGACTTCATAATTTCAGGGCTGATGGCGATTGCAGTGATGAGTGGAGCAAAAGAGAAAAATGCAACCGGGCAAAAAAAGATGCAGTTGGTGAAGATGAGCCAAGCAACATGTTTAATCATGCTGGCTTGATTGTTCTTGGAGAGATCTTCCTTTTCTAGCTTGCAGTAAAGTTTTGTATAAATAACAGCCATGAGCAAAAAAGCTAATGAGTTAAGGAGCACGAGGGTAACCATGAAGCCCAAAGAAGGTCCTTCTCCAGTAGGAAAGGGTAAGCAAAGGGGTGACGCAGAATATTCTCCTTTATGGAAGACTGGCAAACATGCTGCTATCAATGCACACAAAAATGCAAATACGGCTGCAATCCGAAATTGGTTTTGATGGCTGCTTTTGCCTTTTTTAATGATTTCCTTGGCAGACAAGCTCCGTTCAATAGTAGCCAACAAAAGGAAAAAAATGGCCCCTTCTGAAGAGAATATAGCCAGAAATCGAGCCACTTTACATCCATTGCCAGTCTCCCACCAAATACCAAATTCAGCAAACCGTCCCCAGGAAATTGCATCCAGGAAAGTTAATATGCCGGTGTAGATCCCCATCAGTAAATTAGAGATGGAGATCAAGCCAATGAACAATTTGATCGAAGGGAGGGAAGTAGAAGAAACAAATATACTTAAGATGACAAGCATATTGAAGAGTAAGGCCACCAAAAAAATAAACCAGACTGTAAGACGAATCATCCAGCTTCCCAGTAGATATTCACACGGCTTGAAAGCACCTAAAACAGTGGGGACAAAAAAGGTTGCTAGTTGCAGCATATTATATAACAGACTATTTACCCCCCTGAAAACAACATAAGAACATTTACATTCAAGATTAGATTAATAAAAAAGACAGGTAGGTGGAGCAATTGGGTAAGAAAATATTCTTGAAATAATAACAATCAAATGAAGACACACTTGAGAAGCAGTTTCATAACCTATGTGAAATAGATCAAAATTCAATTAAGCTTCACTTAATCAAATGACTTGCACTTATATACAAATAGGTGCTTGATTGGATCCAATTTCCAGGTGGCACTTGGGAAATTTCCCAATGACCTGGAGGGCAGTTGAATCCTTTGTTGACCTAGTTGAAGATATAAATAAAACGAATGCTAAACAGGACATCTCCCAAGAATCTTTAGGCCTGCAGATAGATGCCAGAAAGCTCCTTGGTAAACTGCAGAATTTTGGGAAATTCATGTTGCAGAGCTACTGCTACTGCTATTCTTTCTTTCTTTCTTTCTTTCTACCAGTTAGTATTTCTGATATTGTGCAATCTGACTGCATTGGTTGAAGCTGTTGTTTTTGTACCCTGTTTTTGTACCCTGTTTAAAGAAGCCTTGACTGAAGCAGTTTATAAATTCATAAATGAATAGAAGCACGTGTAAAATAAAAGCACTGATGAAATTAGTATTTTCAGAAAAAGAAGAGGAGGAGAATGTGGGATTGGGGGTGGGGGAAGAATTAGAAAACAAGTTGCTTGCCAACAGTTCAGAACTTTCTTTCACTTAGTAAAATTGGGAAGAAAATGGGACAATACTTCTCTTATTCATATTTCTACAAAATCAATTTTGCATCTGCTTCCTAACCTCCTGAGCAGTAGCATATCTATGCATGGTAAGGATGTAAAACATTAAGCAGAAACCCCAGGGCAGGAAGCAGAGATGAACAGGATGACATTAATCCCTGGGAGCAACTGGATAATGCAAAATTTGCAGTAACTGCCTGGGCTAGGGCCTCATTAGAAAATAAGGAGAAATCTTGCTAGAAGAAAGGGAAAGTTGCATTATTTTTGATCCACGATAAATGGAATATCTTCAATGTATGTATTTATGGCAGAGTACAGTACATAAAAACCGACTCAGGAAACAGTGGCATATTTGTAGGGAAGAAGAAGAAGCTTACATTTCTTATTTCAAAGTATTGGTCTGCAATTTTTGAGAATTCAGTTTGTTGGTCAGTCTGACGCAGACATGTTATCTTTGACAAGAGTAGAAGGATGGGTGGATGGGAAATTAAGATTAAACAGCTACATATTAATGGCAAAGAAGCTTATTAGGGATTAGTTAGAGAAAAAATATATGCTTTTTATTAAGAGCCAATATGTTTATCAATAACTAGTCAATCCAGTGAAAAATCCTTATCTTTCCCCCCCAAAAATAGCATGATAAATGATGAAAAACCAAAAATATAAGTACACTTTGATTTCAGCATAATATGCAAGAAGCTCTTCATTTGGTTGTTTAAAAAATGTAAGCTGGATAATATTCCTCTATTTATTTAGAATTATTTGGCCACCCAACTTGCTATAGCAACTCTGAACAGCTAATAGATAAAAATGCAAACAGGAAAACAAAACAACAAATATATATTGAATACAGGGAGGAGGGGGACTAGACTGGGAAGTATAAAAGGTTGAGAAAAACCATTTTAAACTGCACTCAGAACACAGAGGAACAGGAGGGAAAAATAGTGCTCTTTTATAGTTTGTATTTTGAATTGAAGCAGGAGGGGATATTACTGGCTGTAAAGGGAAATTCTATTGGCTGATTGTGTTTTTGAATACAGGGAGGAGGGGGACTAGACTGGGAAGTATAAAAGGTTGAGAAAAACCATTTTAAACTGCACTCAGAACACAGAGGAACAGGAGGGAAAAATAGTGGCCCGCGCGCCTGGCGGCGTGCGAATCATATAACTATAAACAAAAATCAGCAAAGTTTGGTAGCAATAGGGGTTCATTTTCTAAGTACCTGTATTTCAATACATTGTTAAGATGATTGGCTTGGTGCAGTGTAACACTTGTTTGGCTGTTGTGTTCCGTAATATCTTGTGGAACTTGGGGTACTGCCCTCTTTGTATTAGGACATCTAGGTTAGATGGCGAGATCTCTAGATTGCACTCCTTAGTTTGTAGCTTGCAGGCAGAAGTGGAAAGATTGTCCCAACCACGTGCTGTAATGCAGCCATGTGTGCAGCCTCCACTTCCACAACGCCCCCCGAGGAGGAGGAGGGCTGTTTGGACAACTGTTGGTTCAGGAAGATTACGTGCAGTTGAACAAAAACATAACAATTTTGGTCTCTCTGTATCCAATTCCTATAATGTTCTTGCGGATTTAAATAGTAAGGATGTTGTAGATATTAGCAAGGCCCCTCAGGCGGAGAATGAGGGGATGTTCAAAGGAGAAGTTGTTGTAAATGAGGAGCATAGTGTCACCAAACCAAGTCCAGTTAGTAGAAATAAAGAGAGGACACATGTTCTTGTGGGTGACTCGATTGTCAGAGGAGTTGATTTGGGACAGAGGAAGGATGTGGTGAAGGTGATGAGGTGTCTTCCAGGAGCCACTGCCCACAGGGACAGGAGGCGGATTACAAACATTGTCAAGGCTGAGAGTAAAACTAATAAAGTTGATGTGGTGGTGCATCTTGGCACAAACGATTTGTCCCAGAGAAATGTTAATGTAGTAAAAAGAGATTTTCAATGTCTAAGTGTGGAGCTGGGTAAAATAACTGATTCAGTGACTTTCTCAGAGGTGTTACCGGTTTGTGGCCAGGAGGGTAAAACAAGTTGTATCAGAGAGTTTAATGTGTGGTTAAGGCAGTGGTGTAAAGCTGAAGGTTTTGGTTATGTAAGTCATGATGTCAGTAGGTGGTCTAATAGGGAGTTGTTTAAGAGGGATGGTTTGCATCCATCATACAGAGGTACCCAGGTGCTCGGTGAGGAATTCAGAACTTTTTTGGACAGGCATTTAAACTAGGTAAAGGGGACAGAGATGTACCAGATGTGGAGGATTTCTGTCCCCGAGCAATGAGGATAAATCAGTTTCTGGAAGCTTATGAAAAGGGAGCTGTAAATAAAATAGATGTAGTTGTTGATGATAAGGGGCAAACTAATAATGAAAATAATGTTCTTCGGGTAATGTATACGAATGCTCGAAGCTTGAGCAACAAGCTCTGTGAGTTAATGGCCATAATATCTAGAGATAATTTGGATCTGGTTGCCATAACTGAGACATGGTTTAAGGATTCTAATGAATGGGAAATATCCATACCAGGATATACACTGTATAGGAAGGATAGAATAGAGAGAAGGGGAGGTGGAGTAGCCATTTATGTTAAAGAAAGTCTAAAAACAATACTAATTCAAAATACATGTCAAGATCTGGAGACCCTCTGGATTTGCATGCAAAATAAAGACGGTTCTGTCATTAGAATTGGGGTGATCTATAGGCCTCCAGGGCAATCTGAGGAACATGACAACAAAATGGTGGATGAGATTACCCTAATGGCAGTAAAGGGAGATATTGTGGTTATGGGTGATTTCAACATGCCTGATGTTGACTGGAATATCCCCAGTGCCCTTACATGCAAAAGTAAGAATATAGTAGAGGCCTTTACAGGAGCAGCTCTGGCACAGCTAGTTAAGACACCAACTAGAGGGGAGAATATTCTAGATTTAGTTTTTACAAATGGGAATTGGGTTTCAGAGGTCAAGGTGGGAGAAAATTTAGGTTGCAGCGACCATCTATGTTTGTGGTTTGATGTAAAAACTGATTGTGAGCAATCCTATACTGCAACCAAAGTATTGGATTTCAGAAAAACAAATTTTAATGCAATGGGGGAATATTTAAATAATGAATTAAAGGGGAGGGATAATATGGCAGGAGCGAGCACCCAGTGGACTGTATTAAAAAAGGCCATCTTAAAAGCCACAAGACTTTATGTAAAGCAAGTAACTAAAGGTAAAAGGAAGAAGAAACCGCTTTGGTTTAGCAATGATGTAAGGGCTATAGTCAATGAAAAAAAGGCAGCCTATAGGAGGTATAAAGAGTCTGGAAGTATAGCTGATAGAGAGGTGTATAAAATGAGACAGAAGGAGGCGAAACAGATAATATATGCTGCTAAAGCCTCAAAAGAGGAAGAAATAGCAAAATCTGTAAAGAAGGGGGATAAAACCTTCTTCAGATATATTAGTGATAGGAAGAAGAAAAACTGCAGCATCACAAAGCTTAGTACCGGGAATAATACATGCATTGATGGGAATAAGGAGATCGCTGACCATTTCAATAGCTACTTCTGTTCAGTTTTCTCAAAAGACACCTTACAAAATAATACTATAGAGGGATATAGCATTGCTTCCAGCTGTACGGATTCAGCTCCAGTGATCTTAGAAGCCGATGTCTTAGAAGAACTTGAAAGATTAAAGATAAATAAGGCAATGGGTCCAGATGGCATCCACCCCAGAGTTCTTAAAGAACTCAGATCTGTCATTGCTACCCCCCTGACTGATTTGTTTAACCAATCCCTGTTAACAGGAGATGTTCCTGAGGATTGGAGAATGGCCAGTGTTGTGCCTATCCACAAGAAGGGCAGTAGAGAAGAAGCTGGTAACTACAGGCCAGTTAGCTTGACATCAGTTGTAGTTAAAATGATGGAGACTCTACTCAAAAAGAGGATAAATCAGCATCTAAAAAACAATAACTTATTGGACCCAAATCAGCATGGCTTTACTGAAGGCAAATCGTGTCAGACTAATCTCATTGAGTTCTTTGACTATGTCACAAAGGTGTTGGATCAAGGTGGTGCCGTGGATATTGCCTATCTGGACTTCAGCAAAGCCTTTGATACGGTTCCACATAAAGAGCTGATAGATAAATTAGTGAAGATTGGACTTAATCCCTGGATAGTTCAGTGGATTTCAAGCTGGCTGAAGCATAGACATCAGAGAGTTATTGTTAATGGCGAGTTTTCTGAGCAGAGTCAGGTTACAAGCGGTGTGCCACAAGGGTCTGTTCTGGGTCCTATTCTTTTTAATATGTTTGTGAGTGACATAGGGGAAGGTTTGGTAGGGAAGGTTTGCCTATTTGCCGATGACTCTAAAGTGTGCAATAGGGTTGATATTCCTGGAGGGGTCTGTAATATGGTAAATGATTTAGCGTTACTAGATAAATGGTCAAAGCAATGGAAACTGCAGTTTAATGTTTCCAAATGTAAAATAATGCACTTGGGGAAAAGGAATCCTCAATCTGAGTATTGCATTGGCAGTTCTGTGTTAGCAAAAACTTCAGAAGAGAAGGATTTAGGGGTAGTGATTTCTGACAGTCTCAAAATGGGTGAGCAGTGTGGTCGGGTGGTAGGAAAGGCAAGTAGGATGCTTGGCTGCATACCTAGAGGTATAACAAGCAGGAAGAGGGAGATTGTGATCCCCTTATATAGAGCGCTGGTGAGACCACATTTGGAGTACTGTGTTCAGTTCTGGAGACCTCACCTACAAAAAGATATTGACAAAATTGAACGGGTCCAAAGACGGGCTACAAGAATGGTGGAAGGTCTTAAGTATAAAACGTATCAGGAAAGACTTAATGAACTCAATCTGTATAGTCTGGAAGACAGAAGGAAAAGGGGGGACATGATCGAAACATTTAAATATGTTAAAGGGTTAAATGGGGTTCAGGAGGGAAGTGTTTTTAACAGGAAAGTGAACACAAGAACAAGGGGACACAATCTGAAGTTAGTTGGGGGAAAGATCAAAGGCAACATGAGAAAAAATTATTTTACTGAAAGAGTAGTAGATCCTTGGAACAAACTTCCAGCAGACGTGGTTGGTAAATCCACAGTAACTGAATTTAAACATGCCTGGGATAAACATATATCCATTGTAAGATAAAATACAGAAAATAGTATAAGGGCAGACTAGATGGACCATGAGGTCTTTTTCTGCCGTCAGTCTTCTATGTTTCTATGTTTCTATGTTTCTATAAAACCTATAAGGCTTTGCATATATAGGAATCAAAGCAATGTATACAGAAGAAGAGATATAGTTCAAAGATGTAAAAAGGATCCAGTTATTTTAGCTCATCAAAAGCTGTATGTGATGCAGCTTTCTATAAAACTAATTCTATACTGCGTAAGTTTACAGTGTCTGCATCAGAAGACGTAATTACTCTATCCTATTATATCCTGGAGCATTAAGGTCATGTCTATGTGGTATATTTAATAAGGTAATTAATAAATCAGAGTCGTAAAACTAAATTCTATCAGAATAATTGAATACATTGAATAAGCTTATGTTGCAAAAGAGAAAATTAAAAACACTAGTGACAAAACACTATCTGCAAACATCTCATGATGTTATACAGAAAGCATGAGAAGTAGTCATGGATGCAAACTGGAAAGGAAGCAGGCTTTGCAAAAATATTAGTTATTAACAGTCTCAGGCAGTAGAACAGATTGCTTTAAGAGGTAAAAGGTCTCTGAGAAAATGCCAGGCAGATGCTATATGCTGTAGATCAGGGGTGTCAAACTCACATTGTCACAACAGCGTTACATGATGTATTTGGAATCCCCCCCCCCCCACCGGTCCCTTGGCTAAACTAGGCATGGCCATGGCCAGCGTATGAGGCATCTGACCCATAGGCTAGGAGTTTCATAGCCCTGCTGTAGATGCCTTCCCTACTGCACATCCTTTATTATATTGAAGATCAAGCAAAATGTCATCTGTCAAAAGGCAGATAGCCAAAAAACATACCTGTATCCTTTGTTATGCAATTAATTATATTCATGAATAAAGCAAATATCTATAATGTGAGATAAATTTATGTGAAATAGAAAAGGAAGCAGACACACAATATGTACCTGTGGTGGGAGTACAATGGATTACTGTTTGACCTGGTTCTTTCACTTCAGCACTGCTTAAATCATCTACATCTGGTGCACCTAGATTAAAAAGATCGAAAATCAGACTTACAGAAATTTTAAATTCTGCTGCATATATTTTATTTTTAAAACTGCAACTCAAGAAACTAATTTTGTTTTCCTCGTCAAGTCAATCTTGACTCTGAGCGATTGCCCATACAAATCCCTGCAGTTTTCTGGGCAAGATTTTTAGAAGTGAATTGTTTCGGAGAGGGGCAGCATACAAATCTAAATCTTAATCTATTGCTTTCTTACCAGGACTGAGAGAGAGGGGGACGGTCCCAAGATCATCCAACTGGCTTTGTGCCCAAGGCAGAATTAGAATGTATGGTGTCCTAAGCTTCTAGACCTATGCTTTGACCACTACACCAAACAGCTTCTGTTACATTAAATTAGAATGACTAAAAATAGGGGTAAGCAATTGATTCCTTGGGGCACTGCCATAAACCCCTATGAAGACTTCATTAAAAATTCGTAAAAATAATTATTAAATGAGAAGGTAACATCCAGTAAAAGTGTAGTACCAGGCTCCGGCATATTATTTACAAGAATGTGTTTGAATCCCTTACGATTATATAAATATTCTTAAAAAAAAATAATGTGATGTGTGCTAAAACTTATGGCCACTCTGTTTGAAACCATAGGTTGCTAACATACATGCTTGGAGGGAGCCAGGTTGGGAAAAGCTAAGATATAGTAACCACAACACAACAGACGAGTAGTAATTATATCCCGAATTCCAAGGACAGAATGTCTCAATTTTTAATAAAAGCCTCTAGCCGTGATTGGGATATTAAAATAGGAAGTCTTTGTTTTCTATCCCAATTCATGTTGTCAGTAGCTAAATGCAGACAGATGAACAAATAGATGAACTATTTTTAAACTAGAAGTAGTTTCTCTACGATTCAGAGACCTTTATGGATGTTCTTATAAATGCCAACCACATTTAATCAGATAAACTATCATTTCTGTGAATTCAGAGGTGAGCCATGTTTATACTTTGGGGAAAATAAAATATTTTTGAATTATTATAGACAGCATTTTACCACTTTGCATATGCCTTCATGACAAACACTTTGTGGAGATCCACACCATTTTTTAAAAGTTCCAAATGAATAAACACTAGAAATTATTTTAGATAGGGCAGCTTTCCAAGGGAATAGCATTTTTACATGGAAATATATTCAAGCATAAGCAGTCTTTCAAAAATATATAATTCAATTATTAATGTAATAACAATGATTTGGACCAGGCCCTGATATGCAATTACTTTGCAATTTCTTAACCAGAAAAATTATATACATCTATACTCAAATCATGGCAAACAAACATATGGATTATACAGCCGTAGTTGATCTCAATCATGAAATGATATATCGTAGAAACAAAACATTCTGCATGACTGTTTAAATAGGTTTAAATAGAATACTATGTTCAAAGCATAAACATAGTAAACTTCTGAATGCATTAGCACACATTCTATTAACACCATTGAATTTTTTAAAATTTTAAATAACCTGCATATATTATGATTGTATCAGAGCACTCACCTTGATCATTTATGATTTCTTGACTCTGATTTTGGAGGCTAGGATCTTCAGGATCAGAATTCAAATAAGAGTCACAACCCCAGAAAGGACAACATTGGTAGGCATAAGGAAGAGAGAGAGATCTGAAAGTTTGAAGAGAATAATAGAGGGGAAAAAATATTGATTTTACTTAATGTATTTTGGTACAATTTGATTGTGGAACAAAGCAATAAAGTTACAACAATAATGTATTCATAAACAAAATAGAACAATAAGAAAGACATCATAATTATAGGCCCACAATGAAACAAACTTAACTTTCTATATAATATCTTCACTAGGGCTTAACTGCCCCATTCAAATCCAATCAATCAATAAATAAATAAATAAATAAATTCTCCGGGACCGTCTTCTGCCGCACGAATCCCAGCGACCAGTTAGGTCCCACAGAGCTGGCCTTCTCCGGGTCCCGTCGACTAAACAATGTCATTTGGCGGGACCCAGGGGAAGAGCCTTCTCTGTGGCGGCCCCGACCCTCTGGAACCAACTCCCCCCAGATATCAGAGTTGCCCCCACCCTCCTTGCCTTTCATTGCAATCTGCCATATCAAAGGCCTCAACTGAAAGATGAAATAAGAAACAAATTCTGGAAGTCACAGGATCCAAAAGCCATAACGGGTGGGCTTTTATTAACTGATAATAATGAAGGTTTCATGACAAGGGAGTAGCTACAGGTTCTTCCACTCATGGAACACTTTCTTCAGTGCAGAACACCTAGTCCAAAATGGAGATATATATTACCTAAAATAGGCTAAAGAAAGACACAATGACCATGAATTAGAGCTTGAAAATCTTAAGGACTAAGCTAAGCACTCAACGCCATCTCGAAGACCATTACTATTAGTTCAATTAGCAAAGTTCCTGAGCAGCAGGGTATTTAGTGTACCATCAGGATTCCTGTTCTAATTTTCTCACTCTGTATCATTTATTTATTTATCCGATTTTTATGTTGCCCAACTCCCCAGGGACTCTGGGCAACTTACAACCAAAAATATAAAAAACTTCTGAATAATACTAAAAACCTATAAAACAGTTTAAGAAATCAGTGAAACCCATGCATACCATTTATGGCCAGATCTCAATGTTTACCACCATCGGATCAATGGCCCCAGGCCTTTACCACTTTCCAGAAGGCCAATAGGGTGGAGGTAGTCCGGATCTCAGGAGGAAACTGGTTCCAGAGAGTCAGAGCAGCCACAGAGAAGGCCCTCCTCCGCAGACCCTGTTTAGATGATGGGACCCAGAGAAGACCAACCCTGTGGGTCGCTGGGAGGTATGTGGCATAAAGATTTTAGGCTCTACCATGAGAATGGAATGGGAATCCTTTACAATGATGGGACCTCTTCGCTCCCTGAGACTCACTTCATAGCTCTACTTCAGATCACAGAAACAAGGTAGGAATATCTGAGATTAGATGTACCATCCAGCTCGCCCAAACAGCATAGGTCACACGTATCATTTTTTCATTTAAAATCAAATCATTTATGAAGTGGGTCTTGTTCATGTCCCATTTGGTATTCAATGGGAGAATTGGTAAGTTTTTCTCCCCTCTCCTCTTTAAGCAGCAGCATTTTTGTAACATATTTTCCACCAAAAAAAATACGTTATGAGAAAATCTTGAGGTTAAAGTCAATGTCGAGACGTTATTTAGAGAAAAAGGATACAGACTAGATTGATATAAGCTGACAATTAAGAAAAACCCATCTGAATATAATCCAATATTATTATGTTATAGTATTGTTATCTTTAGGGAAGCAAGATGTTTTGTGAAATCATGTTGTTACCTGTGCAAATTGAAACGAACATTCATCAAGTTGGCTGGAGAGCAACACCCTTGCATAAGTGAATTCCCAGGAAAGCATAGCACTAAGCCCACACCTGTCATCCTTATTGTTCTCTCGGGTTACATGAAATTCTACATGCTGCAACTCTGGGTTTCCTGCCCTGTGCCTCTCTCTTAACTTAATTCAAGGAATGCCAAAACTATTTATGCATTCAGAATGGGTCAGATTCATAGTTTATATTATTTTTAATTATATTCTGTCACATTGCTTTTCGTTATTAAAAATGAATAACTCCAATTAACCGCAAACATATAACAAATGAAAAATACCAGCAAAAAGTTATCACTGCTAACAGAAATAGGATACTAGACCAGCTTCCCCCCCCCCCCCCCAAATTTCAAAGTAGCAAGAATAAATGTGGCTTCCTGGGTTTATTTAAAATGAAGTTTCCATTGGAGATGTGTAAGGAACAAGAAGAAAAGCCACAGCCAAGACAGCAGTCAGATAAAAGAAATCTAAGTCTGGGGCAAAAATGTAATTTGAGAAAGTGTTTCAGACATGACCGTCGCTAGATCTTCCAAAGATATAAAAAGAGGAAAGGGGGAATTAATTCAGACTTGCAAGATTCTGTTACTATAACCTTATACTAAAAAATGTATTGTGTTCTTCTGGGTTTTTTGTAACTTGGAGGACAGTCAAAAGTTATTCACAAACCACAGAGTTTTATCCTTTATTTCTTCTGAATTAGCCTTAATCAAGGAAATAACTCAATTCAAGTTGACTTCTGCGAATGTTTGTGTATTTGGTATACTATACTTGTGTATACTTGTCATACTATTTTCTTGCCATTGTAGACTGAGCAGAAACAATGGATGTTGTTGCTCTTTCAAAATACTTTGGGCAAATTCATTCCATCTAGTAATTATGCTGACAATGTCAGTGTTAAAAGATCTACTACTTTTTCTTACCCTACGTATGAAATGAGGAGGAAAAAGATAATGAAAAGATTAATTAAACTATGATTAAAATAAATTACTTGCTGCTCTAAAATAATGAACATTTGGATCAAAACCTGAAGAATCCTAACAGTTGGGATCTCTTACACCCAGACTCACTACCACATTAACATTCCTATTTTACATATCAAATGGGAAATATACTTTACTTCCCATTTTCTTCATAATGAACACACAGGACAAAAGTTTAACTGTATTAAAGTCAATATGAACTTCTATTCACCACAGTATACTGATGCCAATACTTTATAATGTCAGGTGCTATTTATCAGCCAGTTTAAAATATTATTTGTTGTATGAGTACAGATTACAAACTTCCCTAAAAGTATGCTGGGATATTATTTTTTTACAGATTCTTGCTTACTCCCTCTAAATCTAGAGGTTAAAACTGGTAAATATTATCTCAATATTTTCAATATGAAACCAAATTATAAATGCCAGTTATGTTTTAGGCCCTGAGCTAAACCATTTAAGTCTATATATCACTTGTGTTGGTTTGGTACCACCTCCCTAAATCCAAGATAAAAGTTTCACCGATTGATATTATTAAAATAGAAATGCCAAAGATTGGATGAGGTATATTATTAATGTAAAATGTGAGTTTTATAATATTGTTAGAGACTAGAGAAATTGACTTAGAAGTCCTATAAAAGAAAAAAAGAAATTGCTTTCTTGTAATTCATCTCAGTGTTGTCTATAATCAGCTAATAATTTAGTTGTTGGCATGAACTCCCAAAAATTTCATAGAGAGATCTTTTGCAGTCAGATTTGAAAATGAGATGAATTGAATATACAGACTAACAAGTGCAAGGCAAGCATGTTAACTCTGACACTTTTCATAAAGGGCACTGAGTATATAAAACATTGTGCATCTGCAATCAATGTGGAACAAAAACAAGAACTCAAAATCTATTTGCAATATTCCCCTCTGTATAGTTTTCCAACAGCTTCTCTCTTTTTTGCACTAAACAGATGGTAAATTCTCTAAATTAAAATATTTTAAGGCCTAAATACGTTTATCAGATTTATCTGGAGATTTTAGCCTTTTGTCTCCCAGATGAGCTATTGAGAAAGGGTAAACTACCAAAATTTGATTTGGAAAAGGCAGAAACAGCACAAGTCCATATTTAAATTTTCACGTATACATGAAAGTATAAATAATTTGGTCCCAATTCTTCATAACAAATTGAACAATGGACCCATTTCCTACTAATAAGGATAATGCGAGCAGCTTTATAGTGATACATTACTAAAAAAGAAGAATGTTTTAGAGGTGATTATGAATTCAGTGGGAATTTTACGTGTAGAATCAGAGGACTGGAAGGGACTTTGCAGGTCTTCTAATCCAACCCCCTGTTCAAGGCAGGATAATTTATACCATCTCAAATAAATGGTTGTAAAATCTCTTCTTAAAAACCTCCAGCAAAGAAATACCACAACTCCAGGAGGCAAGCTGTTCCACTGATTGTTATCACTGTTTTGAAGGGATGTCATTTCTGACTACACAGCAGCTATTACCAACCTGACAAAGTACAACTGTCCCTTGCAGCCAGTCAGCTAAATACAGCAGTAATTAAATGGGGATAGAAAGAGTATGAAAGACTGTAAGAGGATACAACACAGACAATTTAGAGAAATCGGGAAATTAGAGCATTATATCTCCTGAACGGCTTGCATTTCCACCATATTTTTTCTTTTCTTTTTTTAGCCGAAACCTGTTCTATCCAAATTTGGCCATTTCTTATTTCCTAATTTCAACAGCATGATTTTAAGAGCCCAAGAAAGATGCTGGGGAGCATAAGTGGCCCCCATGTTGTTAAACCAATGTTAAGTCACAGTTTTCAGGGTGGCAGTTCAATTCAAGAGCCTCGGTGGTGCAGTGGTTAGAGTGCAGTAATGAAGCAATTTCTGTTGATCACGGCTTGCCAGCAGCAGTTTGGTAGATCGAATCTCAGTAGGTTCAAGGTTGACTCAGCCTTCCATCCTTCCAATGTCGGTAAAATGAGGACCCAGATTATTGGGGGCAATATGCTTATTCTCTGCAAACCGCCTAAAGAGGGCTGTAAAGCACTGTGAAGCGGTATATAAGTCTAAATGCTATTGCTCAATGCTGTAATTCATTTGCTTGTGCACCTTTCCTCGGCACATTAAAAATGTAAGAAACAGTGCTTGCTAAAATATAAGGCTGTCTTAACTGAACTATCTCTCTTTGAGGAAAGCAAATATAATCTGAACAGAACTACCGCATAGTTAAAATACGAGTGTACCAACTTAATTATTGACTTACCTGAGTTTCATGAAGTCCTTTGGTGATAATGTTTCTTTCAGTTCAATATTGCCTATCAGCTTAAGTTGCTTTAATCTATTCAGACCTCCAGTTGGAAATGAAATCAATGTATTGAAGCTTAAGTCGCTAAAGGGATGGCAAGAAACAAAAATAAGTATGAAGGGAAACAAAAATACTAAATACTTGAATTTGCAAAACAAAAACAAAAGAAATATCAAGTGATTCTACAATAAGAAGATTCTACTAAAATGCTGCAATCTGATTTTTTTTGTTTACACTGTTTGAAACCTACAAAGGCATATGCTTAACAAAAGCAAAAAAAAAAAACCCTTAGCTGAGAGATGAAGGCTAGTACAAGACTACCTAGTGAGTCTCATGGTTAAAAATGAATTGGGACCCAACATTTTTACTGCATTTCACTGACTTTAGATTTTCTGTTGCCATTAAACAAATACATTAATTCTGTTTGACTAGCATCTTATCCAACAGGAAAAGCCAGATGATATTTACCAGGCTCTTTTGCTTTCCCATGCTTGCAAGTGTTGTCATTTCTGAAAAACACAGCAGCTTTTCCCACCTTGACAAAATTATAACTGTCCCATGCAGCTGGGCAGCTAATGACAGGGTGGTAGTCATTAAGTGGGGATGGAATGAGTATTGAAAGACTGTCAGAGGATATGATATAATTTAGAGAAATTGGAAAAAATCTACTGTGAATGACCTGATTAAAATTCTCTATCAGAAAGAACTCCATTAAAATTCTACATTAGAAAATTTATAACTTTTTCTTCCATATGCATATCCACCCATATGCTGGATAGCTCTGGAATTTCTCTGGGGGAACCTATTGAAAAAGCACACTTCCTAGGCCCCAGGAGATGCCAACATTTATGGGGAGGGATCTGGAGCATGCACACTGTATCTGGAATGAGCAGATAAATTCAAGGAAAAATGATTCTGTCATAACCTGATCTCTACCATGTACAGCTGTAAAGTTGATAACCAACACTTTGAATTGCACCTGGCAAGAAAGTGGGAGCCAATGCTTCTTGAACACCAATGGTGTAACATGCCAAACTAAGAGGTGCCCAATTCTGCATAAGCTGCTGCATTTTGGCTGCTTTGTTATAACTCACAGCCTACATCAAAATTGCTGCAATAGTCCAACAGGGAAGTGACAAAGCATAAGTCACTGTGAGCAAGATCTTCTGGTTCAAGAATGGGTTTAATTGGTACTTAACATGTTCCTTATCCTCCAGACCTTCAAAGAAACCAGCACTGGGGACCTTCTAAAAGATTTATCATTTCTGGCCAGGGATGGAGATGTACAAATAGTGTATTGATATCACATCTTTTGCCATCAGATAACCTCACCCAATGAGAAGTGTTGAAAGATCAGCCCTCTGAGGTATCCCACATGGTAAATGCCATGGGTTGGACCTCTTTCCACCTCCAACACCAAGTGCTACTAGTTGTAGAGAAAGGAGAAAGAAACACTGGAAAACTGTGCCTTTCTCTACTATTCCCCACAGCCTGTCCAGAAAGATACCATGGTCCATGGTATTGAAAGGTGCCAAGAGATCAAGATTCCCTTTGCATGAGATCAGGAAATAGGAATTTGGGAGAAAATAAATAGCAATCTAGATTTCCACAGGCTTTTTCATTAAAGTGCAATAAAGTATGTGATGAGGCACTCTTTCGCATCATTTTTGCTTCTTTTTAAATACAGGATGAATAGTTTTAACATGCTGTGTAAAAGAGAATTTTCTGAGAAGTTATAATATTTTAAGATTGGAAATGTGCACTATGCTAAATGGCCTACTTACAGGTTGGTAATAGCACCAAGCGTAGTAAATGCTTCCTTGTTAACCCGGTGGATCAAGTTTCTGCTGAGATCACTGCAATTTTAAAAAGAACTATTGTGTTAGTGATTTACACTGACACTTCCAAATGGTCACTGCTTACAGTTCAGTGATTACATTATGTTTTAGGTCACACCAAGTTTCTAAAAGATAAATTACTTAAGTTTATCTGTATTTTACAATGTCATCTTGACAATTTTCTTTATCCAGTTCTTTTAAAAACACTTAATTCAATGGAAAGCCTTACAGTTTGGGGACGATAAAGGTCTAAGCTCTATACAGTATGAAATTGTAATATTCTGTTTGTTCTCTGTTCTCTAGGGCACAGGTTACTTAAACCAAAATGCAATTACATCTTGAAACCTGGGACATGAACACCTGCTCTGTTGATAGAAAAGGACACAAGACTCTACTCCATGTATGAAAATGCCTTTATGGACACCAGAATGGAAACTAATTTTAAAAATGGTTTATCTTTGTATTTAAATTCTCTTTTGCATGAGTTAATTTAACCAGTTGCTTCCCATCATTGGGTTAAACCATATGCTATCAGTTTAATGGAACACTTTCCCTATAATATCTGCATGTTATTTCAGCCTACATTGTTTTATAGAAATTGATATTGAAGAGCTGATTACCAACTGTGTGTGCATGTGTGTATTATTAATTTCAGTTATCACTGTCAACTCTTCTGCTATAAACCTGCACTAAAAGCTGGGATTGCCTGTAGCCACTCAGTGAAAGAATCTGTAATTCACATGCATTAAGAATCATTTTCATTTAAATCTTTGTCAAGGACAAACGATCATTTACTAATCCCAAAGGATCATTTACTAATCCCATCAGCAGTCAATTTATGTGTATTTGATTTACTTTGCAGAAAACCAAATTATGGAACATCAAGATTCATATGCTACACAAGATATATCTTTAGAATTCGACTTGTCCAAGAAAACATTTCATGATATCATATTTGTTAACTTATTATCAATTTGGTGAAACTTTTAAATGAGCAAAATGTGTAAGGAGGAAATTGTATTTAGACAGATTAAATACATAGTCAGGAGAAGTGGTTTGTATTTAGATGGATTCTGAATGAGGATTTATTACTGTTCTCTTTTATTTACAAAATTTGGTAGATCCAGATGACAGTATCTAATCTGATTTTTTTCTATTACGACCTTCATTTTCCCCCCTTCATTCGAATGCACATACAGACTTACATTTTAAAATATTAAGGAGAAAAAAGGGGAAGGTTTATGTAATAAATTTTGATTGGTATCACTGATACTACCCCAAGTCTGAGATAGGAAGCCAATAAACATTTTACTGATTTTTGTTTTGTTTTGGATAACCAGCTTGTCTTCCAAAACTGAATACAACAATTAACTCTCAAACTTCTCTTAATTTAAAGACATTTGCAAAGAGAAAGTATACTTACAGAGTATGCAAAGATGTTAGTCCCTGGAACGTATCTTCTTTGATTTCCTCAATTTGATTATGCTGCAAATATCTGAAATGCAGTAATTAGTTATGTAGAAATATTTTAATCAAGAAAAGCTATACACCTGATGCTTCATTATATTCTGATGAAATAGAGTCCCATTTAACATGTCATTTAGCACTAATTACTGCTTATAAAATAGTGTGAAAAAAACAAAAGAATGTCTTTGAGATAGGAAGAAGAAATAAAATCCTTTTATCTGATGCTTTTATAACATAACTGAAAATGAATGGAAAGGATTCTGAGTCGTGACCTGCAGGGCTTTTGGCAAATTTCTGTTCCTGTCTGAAAACAACTTGGCATACATTTGTATCCAGTATAAGCTTGTACCACTGTTTAAAAACAAAGACTGGAGCACTGAGAGGTTAATACTTTACCTCCTAAGAGAATATGAACAATCATTATATCACAGAAAGAATGTGCTATATCAGGAACTGACAGAGGAAGTTAACTCTCCAAAGAGAAGAAACTCAAACAAAGGAGAACATGAAGCGAATAATGACAACCAACAGGAAGAAATATATAAAATATCCTGTACGTCTACAACTCAGGAACATCTTTGAGACCTTGCTGAAGCTAAAGAAAGAGTGAAAGAATTAAATTTAACAGAGACGGGAAGAAAACAGAAATTACCGTATATACTCGAGTATAAGTCGGGTTTTTTAAGCCCAAAAATGGGCTGAAAAACCCGACCTCGACTTATACTCGGGTGACTGACGGGTCACCACAAGAGGGCGCAAGCGGCTTAGGGAAAGACAGCCGTCTTTCAGCTTGAAAGAAGCGGCAACTGCCTGGTTAAGAAGGGAGAATCCACCCCCTAGCCAAATGGCTTTTTTCCTGTTTAGCGCTCGAACGCTGCGCTAAACAGTAAAAAAGCCGTTTGGCTAGTGGGTGGATTCTCCCTTCTTAACCGGGCAGTTGCAGCTTCTTTCTGTTTAGCGTAGCGTTCGAGCGCTAAACAGAAAGAAGCTGCAACTGCCCGGTTAAGAAGGGAGAATCCACCCCCTAGCCAAACGGCTTTTTTCCTGTTTAGCGCTCGAACGCTGCGCTAAACAGTAAAAAAGCCGTTTGGCTAGTGGGTGGATTCTCCCTTCTTAACCGGGCAGTTGCAGCTTCTTTCTGTTTAGCGTAGCGTTCGAGCGCTAAACAGAAAGAAGCTGCAACTGCCCGGTTAAGAAGGGAGAATCCACCCCCTAGCCAAACGGCTTTTTTCCTGTTTAGCGCTCGAACGCTGCGCTAAACAGTAAAAAAGCCGTTTGGCTAGTGGGTGGATTCTCCCTTCTTAACCGGGCAGTTGCAGCTTCTTTCTGTTTAGCGTAGCGTTCGAGCGCTAAACAGAAAGAAGCTGCAACTGCCCGGTTAAGAAGGGAGAATCCACCCCCTGGCCAAACGGCTTTTTTCCTGTTTAGCGCTCGAACGCTGCGCTAAACAGTAAAAAAGCCGTTTGGCTAGTGGGTGGATTCTCCCTTTTTAACCGGGCAGTTGCAGCTTCTTTCTGTTTAGCGCAGCGTTCGAGCGCTAAACAGAAAGAAGCTTGCCGGTTAAGAAGGGAGAATTCTTTCTGTTTAGCGTAGCGTTTGAGCGCTAAACAGAAAGAAGCTGCAACTGCCCGGTTAAGAAGGGATAATCCACCCACTAGCCAAACGGCTTTTTTCCTGTTTAGCGCTCGAACGCTGCGCTAAACAGTAAAAAAGCCGTTTGGCTAGTGGGTGCATTCTCCCTTCTTAACCGGGCAGTTGCAGCTTCTTTCTGTTTAGCGCAGCGTTCGAGCGCTAAACAGAAAGAAGCTTGCCGGTTAAGAAGGGAGAATCCGCCGCTTCTTTCTGTTTAGCGCGGCGTTCGAGTGGTTGGCTCTTGCATGCAAGCAAAGGAACCTGCCAACCACTCGAACGCCGCGCTAAACAAGAAAAAAGCCGTTTGGCTGGGGGGGGGATTCTTGCTTCTTAAACCGGGAGCAGTTGCCCCCTCTCCCAAAGCGATGTCCCAAAGCGGTCTCCGGGAAGCGACCGAGGGAAAGGCAATCGTCTGCCTTTCCTTCAGCCCGAAAGAGGAGGCAAATGCCCCGCCTTCCCCCAGCCGGTTAACCTGAAGCGCTCGGTTAACCGGCTGGGGGAAGGCAGGGCATTTGCCTCCTCTTTTGAGCTGAAGGAAAGGCAGACGACTGCCTTTCCCTCGGTTGGTTCCCGGAGACCGCTTTGGAACATTGCTTTGCTTGCGCCTGCCTCTCCTACAGCGGAGAGAGGCGGCAAATGGCCAGCCCTTCCCCCACCCGCTTAGCTGAGCCCTTCGGGAAGGTGCCGCCTGTCTTCGCTGTAGGAAAGGCAGGCACATCCGAAGCGCGTGGGGAAGTGGCTGTGGGAGGCAACGACATTCCTAAGCCGGTGAGGTGTGGTGGGGGGGGGTGGCGAGAAGATAGAAGCAAGAATCCACCCCCCCCCCAGCTTTTTCCCCCTCTCCCCGCAAGAAAAGGAGCCAGCCAAACACTCCAATGCCGCGCTAGAGTGGGGAAAAGCCGATGAGGTGTGGGGGGGGGGTGGATTCTTGCTTCTGTCTTCTCAACACCCCCTCACCCCACCTCTCGGGAAGAGAGCAACAGGAAAGGACGCAGTTTTCTTCTGCCGGGTCGAGGACAAAGCGGGTGTTGAGGGCGGCGGGCGAGCAACATTTCAGCGGGGAGAAAACCCCAAGCTGAGAGTACCTTTTAAAATCACTCTCCTCTCAGCCTCAGCAAGCTGCCGAGAAGTGGGGTTTTTGGAGTGGGGAGGCAAAAATGCTCAGAATGTCACCAACGAGGCATTTCTCCAAGGGGCGGGGGTCCCTAAACTTTCCTTTAACCCCAGCGGACACAAAGATGGGAATGCGTGGTCCTCGCCAGCCACCCATCTGCGGGGGCTGCCCCGCGCCAAGGCAGAATTAAATTCAACAACCAAAATATTATATTTTTTAAAAAACATACTTTTTTGACAGTTTGTTTGCCTTTTAAGACATCTCTCTGGCTGTGCCTAATGTCAACAATAAAAAGTTTTGCCAGGTGAAATTTTTTTTGCCAGATTAGCTATGGATCTCACTGAAGAAATTTTAAAGAATACTCAAAATGATTCTTCATTTGCTTTGTAACCTTAAATAAAAAAACAATACAGTATTGACTCTGTAATTTACCCGGGGAGGGGACAGGAGGGGGGCACAGACAGACAGGAAAGGAAGACAGACAGACAGACAGACAGACAGACAGAGACCTATGACCACAATTGAGCTCAAAATTTGTTGTTAAGCAAAAGCATTGTTAAGTGAAAATCACCACATTTTACTCAATCCATGACATTTCCTAGCTCTAACAGTGATGTGCAAGCTAGGGAAGTACCGGTACATCTGAAGACATGTGTAATGTTCTAGTTATGGTTAACTGTGTGGCAGAAAGTGGACTCTGGGTTTGTTTTCCTATTACAGTAAGTGAGGTTGAATGTACCATATATAATTTTACAAGAGCTCTCTCTCTTTCTCTCTCTGTATATACACATACAGTTTATATAGTAGATAATGTACAGTATATTTTTGTGTGCCTGTGTGTAATATTTATTTACACATATGGCATAGAATTAAGTATCTCTTTGAGGCAAGGAGAGGTCAAGTATCCTAACCCTAACCCAAACCAGCAGGAGCAGGGGATTGAGGTAAGTACCTAGGTACTTGCATTTTTTTTGCCTATACCTGCCTTGGGGGATATATACCTGTTTACCCTCTTTTAAACTTACAGAGCTAGTTTACTGGCTTTCTTTGAAATAAATATTCTAAAATATTTAATCTACTGATGCCTCAATTGATGTAATTTTATTGGTTTCCATTTTTATAAGTTACCAGTAGCCGCTGCAATTTTCACCCTCGACTTATACAGGGGTTTATAAATTTTCCCAGTTTTTGTGGCAAAAATAGGCGCCTCGACTTATAGTCGGAGCGACTTATACTCGAGTATATACGGTAACTTCGCAGTACTGTATGCTTCCAACACTAATTACAACCAGTCATCTTCCACAAGAATACAGGTTTAAGCACTATGAATTATAAACTAATTAAACTTTGTTTATTTTATTTTAAAAGCTCTGGGCAGCTAATAATCAGAAATATCACTAAGTCTCCCTCCACCTTAATAATAAAGAAATACCTTTCAAAAATAAACCATGCATAAAATAAATCAAATATACAATCAGAATTACATGAAAGTGAACAAAGAAAACAATTTAATTGAATAATGTGGTCACATTTGTGTTGATAAAATCTTCTCCCAGAATACCTAATTTAAGATTCGAATTAACAATCATAATGCATCTTTTCCCCTCACTTGTTACAATAACCAGATCTTAATTAAATCTCCTGAATCCCAGAAAGTAAGGAACAAACTAAATCTGTGTGGGGAAACAATTCCAGAGACCGCCTTCTGCCGCACAAATCCCAGTGACCGGTCAGGTCCCACAGAGTTGGTCTTCTCCGGGTCCCGTCGACTAAACAATGTCGTCTGGCGGGACCCAGGGGAAGAGCCTTCTGTGGCGGCCCCGACCCTCTGGAATCAACTCCCCCCAGAGATTAGAACTGCCCCTACCCTCCTTGCCTTTCGTAAACTCCTTAAAACCCACCTCTGTCGTCAAGCGTGGGGGAACTGAGACATCTCCCCCTGCCTATGTAGTTTTAGTGCATGATATGACTGTATGTATGTTTTTTTATATTGGAGTTCCTTGCTTTTAGATTTTAAATGTACAAGTGTTATTTTAGATTTTGAATTATTAGATTTGTCAATGTATATTGTTTTTGTCACTGCTGTGAGCCACCCCGAGTCTGCGGAGAGGGGCGGCATACAAATCTAATAAATAATAATAATAATAATAATAATAATAATAATAATAATAATAATAATTACTCTTCAAATCTTCTTGGTAATCATCTTTCCTTAAAGGGGAACAAGTTGACTTAGAAAGGGCCATTGGGTAGCATTCAACAGACACAATGAGAATGGCTAGCTTCTTGCCATTCAAATTCCCACTTATAGGCTCAAACATGTGTTGTTACCATTGTCTGACTGAAGTCAAACTTGGCAGTTCCTCTTCCTGCCCTAGGCATCCTCAGTAATGTCTATGGAGATTCTCAGTCATCCAGTTCATGGTGGTCCCAAAGAGGCTTTTTCAAGAGGCAAGTGGACTTCCTTGGTTTTGTTTTATTTTTTTCAGGGGGAGGGGATGTTTCATGTCTCATTTAAGAATATTTTTCAGCTCTGATTGGATGGTGGGAAATGGAAGGATTTATATTCCTTGTAGACAGCTGATCATTTGCATTTTTAGAGAGTCATTGAGGCCACAGCAGAGGAGGAGGGATATGTAATCTGCCTCCAGTCTACAACACAGTCCTTTCAGCAGTTCTAAGAAGGCTACACACCCATTTGCACTATTCAGGTGACCCTGAAGACACAGACAAACCTCCAAATCACCTCTAATGCTTCTTCCCAAACTCCTCAGTGCACTGAAGAACTGGACTGAATCTGTGAGGAAGCAGCTGCTTTGGTGCAGTCTGATCAAGCGATTATATTTGCTATCTTATTCTAACGGATAACCAAAGTCTCAGCCAAACAAATATTAAGAAACTGGACAGTCACTGGTCTGAAGTGGTATAGGTTGAGTATGGGGTTTGACTAGAAGACCCCCCAAGGTCCATTCCAGCTCTATTCTGATTGATTGAAATATGGCAACAAACAAACAACCCACCCACCCCAGAAATCACTAACAAATTAGATCCAGTGTGTTCTTTACTTACATTTCTTCTAGGGAACTGCAATCTTTAAAATGTGGAAGTTCTTTTATATTGTTGTAAGACAAATCCCTTAAAAGATAGGGAAAGAAAAAGAAAGAAAAAAGCAATTTTCATTTATATAAAATTGTTCTGTTTTACTTGAGCTTTATCAACAATTCATCCTCTTATAATATTGTTGTAACAATGTATCCTAGTTTTTTTCTTAAAAAACTGACATTTCCATTTAACTTAATTCGGAAGGACACATCAGAAATAGAGTAATTGAATTCACCAGTAGTTCATAAAATTAGTGCAGCAAAGAAGCATTTATAACAGTGTACAGTGGTACCTCTACCTAAGAACGCCTTTACTTATGAACTTTTCTAGATAAGAACCGGGTGTTCAAGATTTTTTTGCCTCTTCTCAAAAACCATTTTCCACTTACAAACCCAAGCCTCCGAAACTGTAACTGGAAAAGGCAGGGAGAAGCCTCTGTGGGGCCTCTCAAGGAATCTCCTGGGAGGAAACAGGCCCGGAAAAGGCGGGGGGGGGAGCCTCTGTGGGGCCTCTCTAGGAATCTCCTGAGAGGAAACAGGGCCGGAAAAGGCAGGGAGAAGCCTCTATGGGGCCTCTCTAGGTTTCCCCAATCGCACACATTATTTGCTTTTATATTGATTCCTATGGGAAAAATTGCTTCTTCTTATAAACTTTTCTACTTAAGAACCTGGTCATGGAACGAACTAAATTCATAAGTAGAGGTACCACTGTATTCTCTGTGGGAATAAATTAAATAATAAATTGAAGTACTACATTTAAGATTGCAGGATTAGCTATTTTCTTACAAGCTCTCTTATATCAGCAATTGCAAGCCTCACAATTTTAATCAAATTGGGAAATAAACCACAATAATTTATTAGAAGTTACCATCTATTCATTAACCAGATAGTTGCTGTTTCCTTGCATACCTAATGTCATTTGGACAGGACTTGCTGTAGATTACTATTTATAAGCTAGCCCTATAATATTGAACTGAATAAAAATATGTAACACACATGGATTTTAATTAAAGTTTGCTTGTTTTTTAAGTAATCAACTAACTTGTAAGCTGCCTAGAATCGACTTTGGCAAGATAGGTAGCATAATTTTAATAAATAAATAAACTATATCTCTCATTACCAAACTTCCCAACATTAAACTGATTTTCTGACACTATGATCCCCATTTATAAAAATAGACTAGAATCAAAATTTATGTACTTACAAAGTCCGAAGTATCTTTTGCTCTTGGCATAGACCAGTGGGAATATTGCTTATTTTGGCACCTGTAAAAGTTCTGTTGAATAAAATACCAATATCGGTAAAAACACTGGAAACAGAAATTTTAAAAGTAGCAGCTTTTCTAGAATGTGAACCTAGCTTAACCAGGTATCATAAAAGTTCTGATATATCCACTTGGGCCACTTCATTAGAATACACTTCTTATTTAGAACAATAGGCTTAAAAATGGTCCCATTAACACAAACAGTAAACTAATATTTCTGGCTTACTGATAGAAAAGAACAGGGTTAGTACACATATTTCTTCATGGATTTTCCAAATACTTTTGCTTGGGGGTATTAATTGTATGTATCTTCATTATTATGTTAAAGACAGACAAAACCCTTCTTTAAAATATCCTGAGTCAATGATTTGGATATAATGCTAACCCATCCATGAACATCAAGTCCCTGGTGTTGTTATTTACTTTTCCTTTCATGACAAACAATTGGGAATCATATACTAGCAAGTCTATTAGCATACTTAGAAATTCTGGACTCCCATTTTTGTGTCAATACAATCAAGCACAAAAACTGCTTTACAAGAAACCTCCAATATTAAAAGATAAATTAAACTTGGTTTTCTTTTTTTTAATCTCTGTTCACTGAATCCAAATACAATGTGCATTTAAAAGTATTTTGTGTAGGTGAAAATAGGCACCATAAATATCTTCGCCTTCCAAATCTTTTTGTCTCTGATTTTAATAAAAATGGCAACACTTGACTTTTTGGCATCATAATGTTTGAACATGTTCAAATCAATCAAAACTTGACATATTTTAATGTTTTTAAAAAATTCTGTTATTTGATATGTTTTTTTAAATATCTTTTTTAAACAGAAATTTAAGTAAATTGATTATAACCTTCTAGAAATGGCAGACCTCTCAGACTTTCAAAGAAGCCAAATTGTTGGTGCTCGAATGGCAGGCACTAGTGTAACAGAAAGTGCCCGAATGTTTGGCGTTTCAAGAGGTAATGTTTCAAAAGTAATGACTGCTTTTGAAAGAGAAGGGAAAACGTCCTCAGCCAAGCACAGGTCTGGTCGAAAGTCAAAGTTGTCTGAGAGAGACCATCAGACTCTAAAGCGAACTGTTAGAGCGGATCGCAAGACCGCAGCTCCTAAAATCACTGCAGAGCTCAATAGACATGTACAGTACCCAGTTTCCACAAAAACTGTTCGAAGGGAGCTTCACAAATCTGGATTCCACGGAAGAGCTGCAATTAGAAAACCTCTGCTCTCAAAAACAAATGTTTCAAAGCGTTTAGAGTGGTGTAGAAACCACCAGAAATGGTCCCCCGAGCAGTGGCAAAATGTGATTTTCTCTGACGAATCATCGTTTATCCTTTTTCTGACTTCTGGCTGTGTTTACATTTGGAGACAGCCAAAAGAATCATTTCATCCAGACTGCCTTCTCCCAACCGTCAAACATGGTGGGGGTTCAGTGATGATCTGGGGTGCTATTTCTTGGAAATTTTCCAGGCCAATGATTTCCCTTCATGGAAGAATTAACAGCCATCATTATTTAGGACTTTTGGCCATCCGAATTCATCCTATGGTTCAAGAACTGTTTCCAGAGGGGGATGCCATCTTTCAAGATGATAATGCACCAATCCATAGAGCAAGAATTGTTAAAGAATGGCATGAGGAACATTCTAATGAGGTTCAGCATCTCATCTGGCCACCACAATCACCAGACCTCAACGTTATTGAGCATTTATGGTCGATTTTAGAGAATCAAGTAAGAAGACGATTTCCACCACCATCGTCTCTAAAAGAACTGGAGGGTGCTTTAACTGAAAAATGGAATTCCTTTGGAAACAATTCACAATTTGTATGAATCAATACCTCGCAGAATTGAAGCTGTACTTGCCACAAAAGATGGACCAACACCAAATTAAAAGACGTTTTAATGATTTTTCAAGGTGTTTCCATGTTTTTGTCCACCCCCTGTATATAGCTGCCCATCACTCTGAAGCTGATTCTGGACAGTGCATAATAAACAGGTAAAATCACATACAAAAGCCACATATGTATAAAAGTTTCAAAAATCATAGTGACAGTAAATACTAGAAAAACAGAAATACAAACCCTAAAGGGAATAAATGGAGCTCATCAATGAAGTCATCTAAGCACTGGAGCTATCTAAAGTATATCTCCAGTTGCCTGGAAGCTCCAGGCCTGATAATATAATCAAGTCTTGAGGGTCTTCTGGGATACCAAAAGGAATGGCGTTAACCTGATTTTGAGGGGCGGGATGTTTTATAAAGTGGGCATGATGGCAGAAAAGGCATGTCTCACAAGACCCATAAAATGTAGGTCCATAGCTGATGGATTGCTTTTACTAGTTATTTCATTTTTGAAGTCTGACAGTAAAATACTTACAGGCTCTCCAGATTGATTGTTCCTGTTAAATTAGGAAACCATTGCACCATGTTGGCTCCACGAATGACTCTGAAGAAAAACAGAAATGTAATACATCACAGCTACATTGTTTAACAGAAAAATCAATCCTATGGGAACAGAAGGTTTCGTTAACGTTTTTTTTCTAGCGTTTTGTATTAAGATGCCTTTCTCTTTCTCACTAACATTTACTAATGCCAAATTTAAGCCATGTGAGGCGAAGGGCGGTTATATATCTATGTATCCATATGAAAAACAACCACTTCGTACTGAACTATAATGAACTATGATGAAAATATGAAATATTTATGTTTGCCAAAATTTGCATTTCTGAGAATGCAGTAATATCCTGCAGATGATACCATAGTCAGTTTTGAAACCAGCTCTGTTGTGAAACTGAATGCATGATGTAATTGTTAAGCCATTCATTTTATTGTTAAGTACATCTTAACAAGTTTTTTTTATGGGACTATCACTAAAATTAAAAATACACATTTATCTGCTGTTCATACATTTATGGGATGGAGAACAACTTGTGATCATTTTAAGAATAATTATGTTTCTTTTATAAGTTAATTATTCTTAAAATGATCACATTTTATTTTAGAAATTCAAGTAACAGATCAAAATAGTTCTGGAATTAAATGAAGATGAATTTAACTTGAGCAGTAATATAAAACACACACTCAAAATTAAACAAATTTCAATATAAGTAAGAATTACAAGCATTTGTTTGTATTAAACCTTGCAGTCTTCTGTTTCTGTAGGGTGTAACTACTAAGATGAGCTTTAGCAAACATACAAAAATATATATAATTCATCAGCTTCTGTGCAATTTTGCCAGATTAAACACCCCCACCTAGCAAAAACAGAAGAGAAAAATATTTATCCTTTCTTTGGTAATCTTAACAATGGTCGGTAATATCACCATTGTCAAATTAATACATAATTACAAGGGTTCAATGAAAAAGAATTTCTACAGTTGATTTTCTAAAAACTGCATAGTTCAAATATATGTTTAGCCAACCTGCTTCATGAAGGCTTACTCTGAAAGTAACTAGCACTTGAAAATTTTGTGATATGTATTGAATGTGGAAATATTTTTTTTTGTAGATTAAATCTTAATAGCAATAATAACTTAATAATAACTACTTGGAATTTTGTAACATTTTGAAATATTGCTTTGGTGCTTGCAGCATTTTTGAAACGTCTCAACTATAATTACCGTAAACAAAATTATTTTGACAGTCAGAACATACATCTATTCATAGTATGAAAAATGCACAAAATAAAATATTCTAGGTGGAACTACATATAGTATGTTGATCCACATCTCCAACTTTCTCTGCTGAGTTGGGAAGCTGGCAAAGGGATTCTATTTAGGTTTGCCTATATGTGAGCAGAATCCTTGATATGAATAAAAACTGCAAAAATATGGTTCATAGTACGTGAATTTCTACTAGGACTCACCAAAGCATAAGATGCCTACTAAAAAGTTTCCTATTCAGTACTGGAAAGTTTAAAGTGGGTTAGCAGACACAATGCTGCCACACTTTGTGTTAACATCTTCAAGGCTTAAGAGCTTCATCAAACTACCAAGAAAACTTTTCATCAGCCATTATTTCCTAAGTATAGAAATACTGTTATGAATCTTCTGCAATAATGTTTATTTATTCATTGGTCATTTTATTGCTGGACAATAAAATGGCTATTCTTCACATTTCTTTCCTGCAAGACTTTGTAACTGCAACTCCACTGTCAATAAACTATCCATTATCAGCTTGCATAACAAATTTTATTGATCTGCATTTATCATAATTACGAGGTTGAATGTTTTCATTTCTTTGCAATAGCTTTCTTTCTTCTTTTAAAATGTTTTCCTTTGTTTATTAAACAAGCTAATACAAATAGATCATGTAACAATCTGTAATACACTTATTGCTCCAGGTTCACTTATTTTAAAAAGTAATTACCTATATTATGCAAACAGAATCTAAAGCAAATATTCCAAGAAGTAATTCTACAAATGCATTTTAAATTACATTAACTGTAAGAGTACTTACAAAGAATGCAAATCTGACAAGTTTTGAAAGGCTGAGTTCCCAACAAAGGATAAAGGGTTATCATACAGATGTCTGATGGAGGGGAAAAAAGGACAATCTTTATCATTCATGCATTTTATTTTTTTAATCCATTAAAACCAAAACTTTATTTTTTAAATTAAAAACTTACATTGTTCTTAAAAGTGGATTTCCTATAAATGCATTATCAGGGATCATGGAAATATAATTGCTGTGAAATCCCCTAAAAACAAATTGAAATTGTTGGATTAATAGTTTACTATTTGGAGATCATATATAAAATCTTAGTAATTTTTTCAAAAACAAACTTTCTAGAAGAAGGAACAGCTTCTTCTCTACAATTTCAAAAGTTCTTTATATGCAAGTTCTATGTGCTGGAAGATAATCTTTCTATATGTTACTTAAATATATACCAGGAAATGCAAGTTTATCTTCCACACAAAAATGGACAACAGATATTATAGCCTGACAATTGAATTTATTTGAGCTTATCCAGAATTACTTTTAACCAAACCTCTCAGCAAACAGAATTAAACCAATTGGAAGCCAGACTAGAGCCACTAAAAACCAACAGTGTAAAAATAATCTGAATTTTAGGATTTCATTGAAAGAATTAGGTAAGAAAGATCTGGAAAGAAATATAGAAAAGACTTACCTCATATAACATGGTGAAGGTAACTATAACTATTGTAAAAATTTATATATTTCAAAACTAAAGAGGCAATTTTAAAGCTATAAGGAAATAAAATCTCTTTGAAAATGAAAGCTATTATAATAATCATATTAATTCATTAAAATAATCTATATTGCACTTAACTAATCAATACTAATTATAACAGATCCCAAAACCAGATCACTTATTATTTTAAGTTGATCCTCCCCATTTGAACTTAATTTATTTTAGTTTATCAAGAAGAAAACCATAACCTTCTTAAAACTAAATATATTTTGTTGGAAAAAATAAGAGTATGTAGTAATACTCACAATTCTTTAATGCTTGGAAGTGATTTAATTGCTTCTGGAAATTCCACCATGCTATTATAATTTAAATCCCTTGAAAGAAAATAAACAATGGCATTATGTGGTATATTATGAAAAAAAATAATTAAACTTTTAAAATGATTAATGATTAATTTATTTCTTTAAAATGGTCTTGGTTTAAGCTTGTAGAGCCTCCTACTATGCCATAAATGCATGAACCACACATGCACTTGACACACATTTGTTTCAAATACTTTATCCCCCCTTTGGATAGTGTTACTTTTTCGCTCATTCTGGGTGTCCAATTTAGCTCACTAACATATTTTAAAATCTGGATACAGAATTGCTAGAATTACCTCCTTCCAATCTGTCCTTGATTATTGCAATGCTTGCATTACCCTCTTGCTGACGTTCAACTATCAAATTATAAGTTCTTGGTAGGAGCAAAGATCTTCTTGCTCCAGAGTAACGTCAGTTCCCTTTTCTCAACCTCAGGCCATTCAGAATTCTGAAGTTATTGTTAGAAATGTTATTTCCTTTCACCTTATAGCAATGTGACTGATTGTAATGATTCCTTTAAGATTTTAAAATAGTTACTATAGTCTATAATGTCTTTATCTGTCTGATCTTCTTCTGTAATGCCAATTAATTGTAAGTTAATATAAGCCTATTGGACCTTTCTATTTATTTTTTGTAACATCTATTCATGCTTGAGTCTCAGTCGCTAGATCAAATGTGTTGCATAATCACAGCATATATGATATCTCAACTATTCCATAGTTGCATGCTTTTACCCCCTAAAAGCAACAATTCTTTCCCCTTTCTCTCTTTTTTTAATTTATCTATCTATCTATCTATCTATCTATCTATCTATCTATCATTTTATTTACTTACTTACTTACTTACTTACTTACTTACTTACTTACTTACTTACTTACTTACTTACTTACTTACTTACTTACTTACTTACTTATTTATTGGATTTGTATGCCGCCCCTCTCCGCAGACACAGGGCGGCTATTTATTATCATTATTTCTTTATCTTTTTTATATTGTTCATCTTTTTTGTAATATAGCTGGGGGGCGGGGGGGGGGAGGAAGGAGGACAAAGCTAAAACCAGCCCAGTTACCAAAACTGAAGAGATACAGTACATTGAAGGACTGTGAAAAGTCCCCATTACTGCAACAAAATAACTTGCGAAAGAAAATCAAACCAAGTTGTGACCAGTTGTTTCACAATAAAGCATTAAGTATATATGTAAATGTATGTAAATATAGCTAATCACAGCATAATTGGGTTTAATTATAAGACCATAAACCAAAGATGTTAAATTCCTAATGTCAAGGCATTAAGTCTTTTGTAATGTGTTTTTTTGTAATGTGTTTTTGTTCTATTACAGATCCGCAAAGTCAGGATACTCACAAAGTTTCTAGGTTGTTTAATCCATAAAAACAGTGTTGTCCCAATGTTTTTATTTTATTGTTATGGAGATGTCTGGAAAAAAAAGGAATGTAGTATCTATTACCTCATGAATCATTTCTTGCCATAATTTCCTAAAATTAAGATTTATAGCAAAAAATGCAATACATTTGAAAGACCCAGAAAATATAGATAACAGAAAAACAAGTGAATTATGTAATTTGAAATCTACTCTGCTGTTTTTTTAAGAACAAAGTTTCTAGCTGTAAAAAAAACAATCCTCCCATTCTGACAAACTCTATGGATGAATCCAGAAATGATTTTTAAAATGGATTTTCACAGAAGTTAACATAATAATATGATTCTCCTAAAGTCACAAGTATGACAGGAAAGATTATGTAAATCTTGCCTTTCAGAAGCATCTTGGAATGCATTTTATCCTTGAGGTGATAATCCCTTATCACCTCCAGGTTCGACTACTGCAATGCTCTCTACATGGGGCTACCTTTGAAGAGTGTTCGGAAACTACAAGTTGTGCAAAATGCAGCCGTGCGAGCAGTCATGGGACTACCCAGACATGTCCACATCTCTCCAACACTCTGTGATCTGCACTGGCTGCCAATTGGTTTCTGGACTCAATTTAAAGTGTTGGTTATGACCTATGAATCTATACATGGCATCGGACCAGAATACAGTGATCCCCTGATCATTGCGAGGGTTCTGTTCCAGGACCCCTAGCAATGATCGGGTTTTCGCGAAGTAGCGCTGCGGAAGTAAAAACACCATCTGCGCATGCGCAGATGGTGTTTTTACTTCCGCAGCGCTAGCGAGGAGCCGAAGATTGGGGTTCCTGGGAAGGGGACTCAGCTGGGAAGCGGCGCGGCTGTTTTAAAACGTCGCCGCCAGCATGGGGGGCTTGCCAGCACCCCCCGGACCGCCAACCCGGGTTTGGGGGGCTGCTAGGAAGCCCCCCATGCCGGCGGCGACGTTTTAAAACAGCCGTGCCGCTTCCCAATGAGTCCCGAAGACAAACGCGGAAGTTCGTCTTTGACGTTTGTCTTCGGGACTCATTGGGAAGCCGCGCGGCTGTTTTAAAACGTCGCCGCCGGCATGGGGGGCTTGCCAGCACCCCCTAGACCCCCAACCCGGGTTTGGGGGGCTGCTAGGAAGCCCCCCATGCCGGCGGCGACATTTTAAAACAGTCGCACGGCTTCCCAATGAGTCCCGAAGACAAACGTCAAAGGCGAACTTCCGCGTTTGTCTTCGGGACTCATTGGGAAGCCGTGCGGCTGTTTTAAAACGTCGCCGCCGGCATGGGGGGCTTTCCAGCACCCCCCCGAACCCGGGTGGCCGGGCGAGCAGCGAGCGAACGGCGGGTGGCCGGGCGAAGGGCGGGCGAGCAGCAAGCGAACGGCGGGTGGCCGGGCGAAGGGCGGGCGAGCAGCGAGCGAACGGCGGGTGGCCGGGCAAAGGGCGGGCGAGCAGCGAGCGAACGGCGGGCGAGCCGGGCGAACGGCGGGCGAGCAAACGGCGGGCGAGCCGGGCGGGCGAGCGGGCGAGCGGGTGCTGGGGGGGCTTCTCGCCCTCCTGCCAGCAAGAGGAGACCCAGGGAAGCCGCCCAGCAGCTGATCTGCCTGGCGCCATCTACGCATGCATGCCCATAGAAAAAAGGGTGCGCATGCGCAGATGGCGTTTTTACTTCCGGGTTGCAAAATCGCCATATAGCCGTTTCGCAATGATCGGGGTCGCAATACCCTGGGGATCACTGTACCTCCAGGACCGCCTTCTGCCGCATGAGCCTAGCGATCGGTCAGGTCCCCACAGAGTTGGCCTTCTCCAGGTCCTGTCAACTAGACAATGTTGCTTGGCGGGGCCTAGGGGAAGAACCTTCTCTGTGGCGGTCCTGGCCCACTGGAATCAGCTCTCACCAGAGATTCGCACTGCCCCAACCTTCCTTGCCTTCTGTAAGAGTCTCAAGACTCATTTATGTTGCCAGGATTGGGGCTATTAGACTTCTGCTCCTGGCCATGCAGGATTGAATGGATATGAGTGTTTTCACCGTCTTTGGATTTTAGATTATTAATTATTGATTGGATTCAGGATGTAATATATTGTTATTTTATACGTTGTAAGCTGCCCCAAGTATAAATAATAAATTATTAATTAATTAATTAATTAATAATATTAATAATAATAAAAACCATCAGAATTGACAAAATCTCCATCTGTCAATTGCAAAAGGCCGCTTTACTGGGATCGGCAAAAATAATTCGCCGCTACATCACGCAATCCTAGGTGCTTGAGAAGCGCCTGACTGGTGATGAAATACAAAATCCAGCATAGTGATCTCGTTTGCTGTGTTGTATTAACAACAACAACAACAACAATAAATTATTATTATTATTATTATTATTATTATTATTATTATTATTATTATTTAGATTTGTATGCCGCCCCTCTCTGCAGACTCGGAATAATAATAATAATAATAATAATAATAATAATAATAATAATAATAATAATAGTAATTTTTCCTTTGTAAAAATAATGAAGTTCTAAATCCATTTGTCCCTTAAATTAGGTATTCACTGAGATGACAATGCAAATACTTACAGTACCACAAGGCTTGACAGATTTCTGAATCCAAAATCAGGGATGTGGGTTATTTTATTGAGAGCCAAAGTTAAAGCTTGCAGTGAGGGAAGATTGCTGAGTGGAATAACAGGAACTTCAGTCAAACTATTATCATCCAGCCACAAGTGACGTAGTTGACCTAGACCCTCAAAACTGTCTTCTGGGACAACTGTAATATGGTTAGCATCCAAACGTCTGAAGAAAAAGGATAGGAGCAATAAATAAACGGTATATAACACAAGAAGCAAACTATTTTTTAAAATGTAAATGATTAGAAAGAAGTAAATATTTGAAACTGGGGGAATGCAGCCCAGAAACGTAGACATGGATCATGCAATCCAATATAGTCTAGACAGAAGGCACCAAGCCATACACACAGTACAGTACAATTTATTTATCAGAAGAACACAAAACTTACCATTTACAAAAACAAACAATTGTTCAATTACTCATGGTTTCAATTAATATTCCTTTTAAGCACAAGGACACCTTCATTAATAATTGACCACCTGCACAAGCAAAAACTGACCTGATCTAATACAACTCCTCTCTCAGCTACCAGGGATTCCTGGAAGTTTATCCTTAAAGAGCTGAATTGGCTACTTACGAATCCTAATTCAAGATGACAGCATTGATCTATAAGATCTAAACAGCTTAACATTCAAAGCTCTGCAGTATCTGTCAACCCCTGAATTGCTGATAAGGTCTGCTTATGCCTCCATCATAGGAAGTCATCCACAGTGTGACAATTCTTGTTTTCACTGATTTTCAGTGAGAGCAACCCAAATACAGAACTCCTTCGGAAAGTAATGCTATCAAATTTGACATAATTTAAATCAGGTTTGTTTGTTTTTTACTTTTAAGCATCTACAAATAATACCCCAGCACCAAAAGTTAAACTACAATTTATGTAAGAGCTTCCTCTCACTATTAAAGCTCTAGCATTCTTTGAAACATTTGGTCATAAGCAACCTATTTAAATTCTAGTCAATAAAATTATGGCTACTGGACAAAAATATTATTTCATTTTTATCATCTTTACAGATCTCGCTCAAGCATAAGCAGATCTCCCTAAAGTATATAAAAGACCAACAGAAAAAGCAAAGTATAAATTATTTCTTACATAAATGTAGGATACAAATGAATGATTGATATGCAGGAACTTTCCAAACTGATCATTTATTCCCAAGAACATAAGTCAAAGGTGATGAGCAATGAACATGATAGACAGCTATAATAACATTCTTTGATAAAGTGCTCTTCTGGCAAGGTGAAGAAAGCAATGCCAAGTAAGTATATTTCTCTAAAGGATGAGTAATTATTTCTGGTCAAGAAATTCATATTGGAACTTATAATCAGAACATCTTATGTTTTCATAAAATCCAAGCATTAAATGCTAATGAAAATTAAATCAGCAACAAGAATAAAGCAATATGAATCAAGAACCTTTGAGAAGATTATGCTTTCATTATCCCTTTATATCACTGTATAATTACAGGCTCTATCTCTTAGTAATTCAAAAATGATATAATGTACTATAGTGAAGAGAAAAGAAAAAGATCAGAATTTTAATTATACATGGCATAAGCATAATACCTTCCCCTCTTCTGCTCATAAGAAAAAAATCATTTAATATTTCATTGCTTTTTAGTAATTTTACACCTTGTCCAGGAAACCCTATTGCATTATTCTATTCTTTGTTGTGACATAGTCACCGCAAATAAACCTAGTATTGGTCATGAAAGTTGATAGACCTTTAAAAAAAAACCCTTTGATCTAAAAAGTACATTTGCATTATTTTTCATTTTTAACAAAAAAAAAAATAGTTCTTGGAAACTGTGTATCTCAATAAATCAGAAAATATCAAACCATCCACTGAAAGCCAGGAATTAAACTATCCTAAACTAAAAAAAGTCAAAAGGTTCAATTAAAAATCCCCCTAAAGCACCTTTCCCAAGTCACATTTAATTTGGAAGATTGTGGAATGAGATGATAGATTCAATATTTGTTTAGTTAATATTTAATGAAAAAATATATTGGCAAAAAACAGAATTTCCAATATTTTTCATATTGTTATCTACTTTGAGACTACATACCCTTAATTTTGTTTAGGAATAAAACCTTCTTCAAAAGGAAGTTTAACTACATAATATAGTCACAAGAAATTATTTTAAGTTAATCACCTATTTGACAACTTCCACATCATTTCCTAGAACCATAATGGACGAACCTATGACACATTTGGCATGTGAAGCTATATCGGCTGGCACATGAGCTGCTGCCATATCTTAGCTCCAGCACATATGTGCATGCCAGCCAGCTGATTTTCGGCTGGCAAAGAGGCTCTGGAGGACTTTCAGGGGGCAGGGAGAGGGCTCCAGGGAACCCTCTGGAGCTTGGGGTAGGTGAAAAACAGCCTACTGGGCCCACTGGAAGTCAGGAAATGGGGATGCACATGGGGGGAGCATTGAATTATGGGTGTGGGCACATGCGTGTGTATGATAGCTTGCACACACATGCTTTTGGCACCCAAGGGGAAAAATGTTCACCTGTCCTAGAACATTTCTCTAAGGCAGTGGTTCTCAACCTTTCTAATGCCGCGACCCCTTAATAGAGTTCCTCATCTTGTGGTGACCCCCAACTATAAGTTTAGCGCCAATTCTTCCAACAGATCTTTAAGCTGATTGGCAAGAGGTCAGAGGGACACTCCCCTGTAAATGCCTGATTTTGGGCCCTCCCCAGGCTCCAGAGTCCTTCCCAGAGGCCATAAACAGCCTGTTTGCCAACTTCCAGTGGGATCAGAAGACCCATTTTTCACTCTCCCCAGGCTCCAGAGGCTTTCTTGGAGGCTGGGGAGGGTAAAAATGGCCTCCCACGCCTTCCAGAGGCCAGAAACACCCTTCCAGAACCTCTGCACAAGCCCTTTACTTACCTCAAAATGGGCCACTGAAAATTCCTGGAAGGGGAGGGGAATGTGGCCAGGTGAAAATCATCTGGCCAGCGTGCATATGCACTGGAGCTGATGTACAGCAATGGCTCCTGTGCCGGCAGCTATGGCTCGCCATGAGTTTTTTCTATGACTTTTATTTGAGCTTTAATTTTAAGTGCTGCATTTGCAACAGTTAAGAGTACTGTCTGAACAATCCTGTTACTTTTGGTTTCCAAAATACAAAATAATTCATGAAATATAAAATATGAATCCAAGTAACATGCATTCAGGCAATACTACTTACAAGGATTGTAATCCACTCAGTCCTTTGATGGCTTCTTTGGGAATAGTTTTCAACTGATTGTTCTGCAAAGTGCTGGAAAGAAAGAGAAACTTATATCCATTATTTAGCACAATTTGTTTCTGCTATGTTTTATATTTTGGAATTATGAAATAAATATTGTGTGTTATAACATGATGCTATATATAGTAACATACTATAATAATAGCATACTGTATATTATAAATGTCATGTAATATTAACTGAATAAAATAACTATGTCTCTTAAGAAAACCTTACTCTCCTTGTTATATCTATTTTTCTTTTAATATAAAAGAAAGCAAAAAACAAAGAAAACAATTTTGAGGAGAGAGGTAATCCTTCAGGGACAACAGTACCTGTAGTTGTTTTTTCTTTATCCCAAAACATTTTATCTACTGTCATAATGAGGTACAAGGGGGACATTTGTTCACTTGGATAGAATACAGGCTAATTTGTAGATACATTTTGCAAGAAAATCCTGCAAGAAACATTTCTGTAAATGAAAAGCACCAATAGGATTAGTTGACTTTCACCTGTCCATCAGAAACAAGGTGGTATGACAGAAGAAATAACTCCTAGTAGCTTGCCCTAGCTATTTTGTTTAAACTGAAACTATAGCATTCTGTGAATTTCATTCGAGACAACAATGAAACTGCTTGTGAACAACTAGCCTTGTGGTGAACCGGAACAATCTAGAACTGAACACATTCAAAACCGTAAAAATGGTGGTAGATTTTAGGAGAAACCCTCCTATCCTACCACCTCTCACAATACTAGACAACACAGTATCAACAGTAGAGACTTTCAAATTTTTAGGTTCTGTCATATCTCAAGACCTAAAATGGCCACCTAACATCAAAAACGTCCTCAAAAAAGCACAACAAAGAATGTTCTTTCTGCGCCAACTCAGGAAACTCAAACTGCCCAAGGAGCTGCCGATACAGTTCTACAGAGGAATCATTGAGTCTGTCATCTGCACCTCTATAACTGTCTGGTTTGGTTCTGCAACCCAACAAGACCAACACAAACTTCAGAGGATAATCAGAACTGCAGAAAAAACAATTGCTGCCAAATTACCTTTCATTGGGGACCTGTATTATGCACAAGTCAAAAAGAGGGCTGTGAAAATATTTACTGACCCCTCGCATCCTGGACATAAACTGTTTCAATTCCTACCCTCAAAACGTCGCTATGGAGCACTGCACACCAAGAAAACTAGACACAAGAACAGTTTTTTTCTGAACACCATCACTCTCCTAAACAAATAACTCCCTCAACACTGTCAAACTATTTACTAAGTCTGCACTACTATTACTCCTAGTTTTTTCTCATCATTCCTATCACCCATCTCCTCCCACTTATGACTGTATGACTGCAACTTGTTGCTTGCATCCTTAAGATTTCTATTAATATTGTTTCCTGATTGCTTATTTGACCTCTATGACAATCGTTAAGGCTTGTACATCATGATTCTTAACAAATGTATATTTTCTTTTAAGTACACTGAGAGCATATGCACCAAAGACAAATTCCTTGCATGTCCAATCACCCTTGGCCAATAAAGAATTCTATTCTATTCTATCGACCCGCAAAAAAGAAAAAGAAAAAAAGAAACACAAATATACATATTTTTCTTTTTCTCAGCAACTAAAAGGTTGACGTTACATCTGAGTTATGAGAAAAATAAAACTTTTTTTCTCATTATTGGCTCTATACTGTATTAGAAAATAGAGAAAAACATATTGTTCTGCTCATTCTATCAGTGAACATGCTGACTGGATGAGAAAGAAGAATTATACTATGAAGCAGTGATATTTGATTACTTACAGAACTTTGAGTTCCTTCAACCCAGACAAGGCCTTTGGATGAATAAAAGCAAGGTCATTGCCAGCAAGCCGTCTGGAAAAGATTGCAATAAAAATACATACATAAGTATTTCTATTTGTCTGATAAGATAAATTATAAGTATAGAAATAAGCTTTTACACATATTCCAGAAAGTCTCTTCCAATGATTTTTTATTCAATTGTCATCAACAACACATTTCCCTATTCAAAGCAATACACAGTGAATATGCATTCTGCAAGATAGTCTTTTATATTTAAGCTTAATTTTTATATTTACTATTTGCAATACTTTATTATAATCAAAATCCTTACACACACGCGCGCACGCGAATGAATAAATGAATGGACAAGACCAATGGATTCATAGTCTAATATTCTTTTTTTACTGGTTGTGAGATGCTCAGAAATTAGGCACAGTATGAAATTTCTAAGGGAATTATATTCAATGTCTGTATTGATGCTAAGAATCTCAGCCATTATAAACAGGATTCTTAATGAAAGTAAAATTTGGGTAGTATAAGGCTAAGCCCCTTTTAAAAGGGGCTTAGCCTTATAGCATCTGCTAATAGCATCACTACATTTTACGGCAGTGAATTTTATATAATTTAACCGTGTGTTGTGCATATGATGTTCATCATTTTGCCCGCTGGGAATCTCCTGTCATTTGATGTAACAGGATGTCTGGATTCTAAAATTACAAGGGGAAAAATGTAACTCTTGTTTCTTCTACAAGACATTATTTTATAACTGTCCATCACCCACTACACTTTTCCCTCAAAGGCAGGATCTAATAAATAAATGTATTTATTTATTTATTATTTGGATTTGTATGCCGCCCCTCTCCGAAGACTCGGGGCGGCTAATAAATACATTTATTAGTTCAATAATACAGAATAATTTAAACTATTCAATCCATAGTTTGTGTGTTTGTTTTTCAAATGAATTGTACAGGTTGCATATTATATTCAAAGTGGGGGGGAAAATCTGAAGTGATTTACCTTGGTCTGATTTTTTTGCATCTCAAAAGCCTGGCATTTTAGAATACGTTTTTGTTTTGTAGACTTTCTATATGCACTATAAGTGATCTGCTATAGGAACACAGTTATTTTAAAATATAGTTAGCAGTTGTTGTTTTTTTACTGTAAAGTAAGTGAATTCGTGAATGTATGTGTGTGTGTGAATCATAGAACACTTTAAATTGAGATAAACTTAAAATGTTTTCCTGGATAATGCTAGTTGATTTGTTTAATCTTTCCCATAATATTCCATCCTGCTATGATTAATTTTCAGTTCATTTGCTTTTAATTATTTCAATGCTTCTTTCAAGCAAATTTCATGGCTAACACTACACGATGCTAAACCATAATCTGAAGATATATCCCCTGTCCCATTTACCAATTAAATGTTAAATAGTATGGGAGACAAAATGAAATCCTGTTAAAACTTCACATCACGGTTCAAAGGTATGGGGAAAAACAAAACCATCATTTATTACTAAGAGAAATACAAGCACACCACAAAAACATGAATGATGTAATTTTGATTTCAGACAAGGAGCCCCTGCACTTCTGTTTCCTTCAGCCCTCCTCCTACCAGCCTTTTCTCTGTTCCAGTGAATATGATGTTTCTTTCTATAACATGGATGTATTGCCCTTCCTCTATAGTTATATAAGCATCTGGGAGTTGTGCAGCTGTACAAATATCATGCTTGAAGTTCAAGGAAAGGTTGGAAAGTATTTTATGCAGCTGATATTTATTGTAATTTTTTATTATTATATTCCCGCCTCCACAAAGAATGTTATTTCATGCAAAAATAGACAATAAGGTGATAAGCTAAACTTTTTTTAAAAGGTGGAGTGGGTAGGTTAGATGTTATAAAATTGAAACATTTAAGTTGTTTACAGGTTACTTTGCAACAAGCTCCCAATAGATACATTGAAACAAATAATTGATTCTAATGATTGTTCCAAATTATGGGAAAGTTCTATCTTCCAGGGTATAAATAAAAAACAATTTAAATGGCCACATGTACCTGCTTAAGTGTATCACTATGAATAGATGAACACACACCTAAGGCAATACAGAGAATTTATTTTGAAAAATGAATTTAAGGAAACAGAGGTTGCCATGTTTTAGAGCGTAATAAAATGTATATATTTGTTTTTCTAACATATTCCGCACCCAGTTAACAAGACAGAATAGATCATATACTGTCCTGATGGACCGTGTCAATTATTATGATTGACATGGTCCATCAGGACAATATATGATCTATTCTGTCTTGTTAACTGGGTGCGGAATATGTTAGAAAAACAAATATATGACAGGATCATCTTTAGTGAATTATGTTCTAGTGTGATATGAAAACCATATTTATTGAGGATTATCATGTCGTCTTTATTAAAATGGCTTGTTTCCCAACTTCTGGTAGGCCCAGTAGGTTCGTGTTTCGCCCTTCCCAGGCTCCAAAGGCTTCCCTGGAGCCAGGGAAGGGTAAAAACGCTCCCCTATCCCCCCAGAGATTCTCTGGAAGCCAAAAACGCCCTCTCAGAGCTTCTGTGCAAGCCAAAAATCAGCTGGCTGACACACACATGCATGTTGGAGCTGAGCTAGGACAACAACTCGCATGCTGGCTCCGCGTGCCACCTGTAGTACCCGTGCCATAGGTTCACCATCACTGGTTTAGGCTATCTATATGTGGGTTTTTGAAAAGGGAGAGGTTTTGGGAAGTACAACCTCTGTACCAAGAATAGGAAAATGTTGGCTCCAAAGTAGACATAAAGCATTGCTTTGAAAGTGATACAACAGATTTTGGAATGCTCACTTGGCTGCTTTTGCTTCACTTTTCCCAGATGTCTGCACACACATACATGTGTGCAGACAACTCTTCCTTCAAAACTGCCAGCACTCACAAATGCATAGACAGTATGGGATGGTCTTTGAAGCTTCCAAAGAATGCAGTTACTTTAACAATCCAAGAAAGGGCTTTTCATTGCAAAATACTTTTAAATATTCAGCAGAGCTATAAAACATTAGATTAGATCCAGCTTCGTATCATGAATTTTCTTCTTTTATTCCCAGAAAAAGTTTTTATATGTAATCAGAGTCGTCTGCCCAACCCCACTTTACAGGAACACATCCTTAAGTACACGCTCACTTCTTTGAGTGTATTTTAATTTGTATATTCCTAAGGATGATTTTTGTATTTTCTTTCTTTTGTACAGGTGAAACTTGAAAAATTAGAATATCGTGCAAACACTCATTTATTTCAGTAATTTAAAAGATGAAACTTAATATATGAGATATTCAAACATGCAAGGCAGATAGTTCAAGCCATAATTTGTCATAATTGTGCTGATTATGGGGTACAGCTCATTAAAACCCCAAATCTGATCTGATAGCGTCCATGCAACACCACATTGAGGCAGTAAGTGCTGCAAAAGGGGCCCAAATGAAATTGATTGATTGATTGATTTGATTTGATTTTTGTTTAATCTTTCTCATAGTATTCCATCCCGGACCAGAATATCTTCAGGACCGCCTTCTGCCGCACGAATCCCAGCGACCGGTTAGGTTCCACAGAGTCGGCCTTCTTCGGGTCCTGTCGACTAAACAATGTCGTCTGGCAGGACCCAGGGGAAGAGCCTTCTCTGTGGTGGCTCCAACCCTCTGGAACCAGCTCCCCCTTGAGATTAGGATTGCCCCCACCCTCCTTGCCTTTCGCAAACTCCTTAAAACCCACCTTTGCCGTCAGGCATGGGGGAACTAAAACATCTCCCCCTTGCCCATGTTGTTTGCTGTCTGATTGATTGTGTGCTTGTTTTTTATATAATATTGGGATTGTTTTATGAATTTCTCAACTTAAAATTGTAATTGGATTGGTGGGCATTGGATTTGTCACTATGTACTGTTTTTTACTATTGTTGTGAGCCGCCCCGAGTCTGCGGAGAGGGGCGGCATATAAATCCAATAAATCTAATCTAATCTAATTTGTATGCTGCCCCTCTCCGCAGATTCGGAGCGGCTCACAACAACAAAATACTGAGTACATATGCAAGCTTATACTTTTCAGAGGTCCAATATTGTTCTATATACAACCTTTTTTTATTGATCGCATGTAATATTCTAATTTTCTGAGATGGGGCATTTGGGGTTTTCATGAGCTGTACCCCATAATCATCACAATTATGACAAATCGTGGCTTGAACTATCTTGCCTTGCATGTTAGGAGCATCTCTCATATATTATGTTTTACCTTTTAAGTTACATTACTGAAATAAATGAACGTTTGCACCATATTCTAATTTTTCGAGTTTCATCTGTAACCAAAAGTGGTGTCATCTTGAACTTAAATAATCTCTACTATTGCAACAGTTTGTGCACTTTTGAATGACAAAGAACTCCAAATTCTGGAATTTTAAACCCTTTAATGCTAATACATTTAAGCTAAGTAGAGAAATAGCTACAACTGCTTTAAGTTTTTAAAAAATAATTTTGTGGAATACATTCAGACGTGCAGAACTGTAGATATTTTACAGGGAAGGCAAGACAGCTGTTGAAGTCTCCAGGAATTCTAGTCCCCATCTAATACCCAGGGTAGTGACATACTAATTACAGCTGATTTACAGTTTGTAAAGGAATCTTGGCAGGTGCACGTGTAATATAAGTGCTCAGAACAGTAAAACGGGCCTTAAAATAGCTGTATCAAGCTTTCAAGAATGATTTTCACAGCCCTAATGTTCATGTTGACATTACATAGAGTACACATATTATTAAAGGAAATGGAAAAGTCTTTAATAGTCTTTTGTAATGTTTTTTTATAAATTACTTTCAGAAGAGTATGGTAATTGCCACAAAAGAAAGAATTTCCATTATATTCGTTATTAAATACTAATACAGTGGTGCCTCTACTTAAGAACACCTCTACTTAAGAACTTTTCTAGATAAGAACTGGGTGTTCAAGATTCTTCTACTTAAGAACCCGAGCCAGGAAAAATTTCCCAGGAAATTTGAGAGTGGCACGAAGGCCCAGCCAGTTTCCTGCCATTCCCCTTTTAATCCCGGCCATCTCAGGCTTTTCTGGGCTGCCAGAGGAGCCTTTCGGTGTATTATTATTTATTAGATTTATATGTCGCCCCTCTCTGTATGGAAGAGTCGTGCTCCTCCTCACCTCACCGCCTCAGAATCCCTCTTTTTTTTTTAAGCCTTAAAGTTTTGGATTTTTTAAAAATTCCCCTCACTTCAACCTTCTTCTTTCGGCAGCGACTGTCCTCCTCCTCCCTCCCAAATTCCGAGCTTTTATTTCTTTCCTAATGGGTTTGCACACATTATTTGCTTTTACATTGATTCCTATGGGAAAAATTGCTTCTACTTACAAACCTTTCTACTTAAGAACCTCGTCATTATGTAAATTCTATACACATACTTGGCCTGAACAGTGTATAAACTATAACTATTTCATTTGATTATACTTATAATAATTAATGGTCAACATAAAGTAAACAACTTCCTCATGATGGAAGGAAGGAGAAAACAAACCAATATAATGAATGTGACAGAAGGAAATCTACTACAAATATTTGTCAACTTGCATATCTGAATATAAGATAATTTCTAAACTAATTTTTAAAAAGAGAATGTGGACCATGCCTGTTATAATAGAAGGGATTCAACAGGCCCACATTATAAGGGACTTTCATCTATTTGGTTGGGTATAATTTTAACAATACTGTATTTGCAATATTCAGTAGAATTTGTTCTTGAGTTCTGGTTCCCATAATATATTTTTCTGAAATTTACACAAGCATATATTGCAGGTAGTACAAGAGTTCTAAATGTCTGTCTTAAAGTGCTGACAAATGGCCCCAAATGAATATAGTGCTCTCACTTATAAAGTTCTCAACTACTTAGATAAAGTTTCCAAGTGCTAATTGTTTTATTTATAAGTAGTAATGGATGTTTCAGGTTTGTCAGCCCAGCCTGCTCTGTGAACTACAGTGTACATCAAAGGTCAGCAAAATGTTTTCCAGAAATAGACAATTTGGATGATTTTCCTTGAGGCTTTTGTCTTTGGGTGGAGCCTTTTAATAGAAGAGACAATTTAGACTAGATAGGTAGTTGAGGCTTTCTTCAGTTTCTATGCTCCTGGGAATTTTAGAACTTTTCTTCTTAATTTCTGTGTTTTAAAAACATTGTCCATTATAAATCTTGCTGTCCTTCAACAAAAAGAAATCTGGAAATGTAGCAATTCCTCTCACTAACATCTAAGTTCAATGCCATGTAGTGAAAAAATTATATATTTATATAAAATTATATACATTATATTATATATTGATCCTATTCATACCACTACACAGCCAATATACGGAGAGGGGTGTCATACAAATCAAATCAAATCAAATCAAAAAATAAATAAATAAATAAATATTATTCTACTAAAAAAAATTGTGCGTGTGTGTATATACACGTGTGTGTGTGTGTGTGTGTGTGTATTGTGTGTGTGTATTTGTCTGTCTGTATTTTCTCCATTGTTTTTTGAATTGGCCAATATGAACATTAAAAGAAACACATATTAAATTATTTCAAAATTTTAGAAACGTGCACCAGAAATTTAAAATTACTGAAGTTTATATCATTGTCCTACCGGGATAATCTGACTAACTGCAACACAAGTTTATTTTTAACTTTTCTTAAGAATGAGACAAAATTTTATCATTTCCATCTAGTAACATCAGTGCCAATCTGTAAACCTCTGAAGCAAAATGTGGCTCTTCACTACAGGAAAGTTCCCAGCTTATCACATGCATTAAGCAGCAATAATTTCTTAGTGGTTAGAACCGGACATTTTTGTAAATCCAAAAGTTGGTACTTTTTTCTTGTTCATGTGTCCAAATTAAGCAAACTAGTTAGTAAATGTTTGATAAGCTGGGATCATGAATTGGATAAGGTACAAAGATACCACATCTCCTTATATGATCTAGTCTGCCCTAATGATTTCTGGGAGTCTGTGCTTAGGAATTTTTAGGAATTCTGAAGTATACCTCTGATATAGTGGCAAGGACTGGAGAAATAAAAGATTTTTATTGTTTATTCCTTCGCTTTTCAGCTGTCTAATTAAACAGTGCAAAATATATTTGTCTATCATTCATAGAAACAGAAACAAAGAAGATTGACGGCAGAAAAAGACTTCATGGTCCATCTAGTCTGCCCTTATGCCCTGTATTTTATCTTAGGATGGTTATATGTTTATCCAAGGCATATTTAAATTCAGTTACTGTGGATTTACCAACCACATCTGCTGGAAGTTTGTTCCAAGCATCTACTACTCTTTCAGTTAAATAATATTTTCTCACGTTACTTCTAATCTTTCCCCCAACTAACCTCAGATTGTGCCCCCTTGTTCTTGTGTTCACTTTCCTATTAAAAACACTTCCCTCCTGAACCTTATTTAACCCTTTAACATATTTAAATGTTTCACTCATGTCCGCCCTTTCCCTTCTGTCCTCCAGACTATACAGATTGAGTTCATTAAGTCTTTCCTGATAAAGTTTATGCCTAAAACTTTCCACCATTTTTGTAGCCCCTCTTTGGACTCGTTCAATTTTATCAATATCTTTTTGTAGGTGAGGTCTCCAGAACTGAACACAGTATTCCAAATGTGGTCTCACCAGTGCTCTATACAACGGGATCACAATCTCCCTCTTCCTGCTTGTTATACCTCTAGTCATGCAGCCAAGATGTTTCAAGATTCAGATGTTCCTGGCACATATAAGCACAGGAATTTGTCACATATTGTATATAAGTTATGCAATCAATATAGCACAGCTCCATTTAAAACTGGTATTTAGACACTCCCATATTGCCTTTGGGCAACACTGCAATTGCATTATGTCATCACTGGAATCACAATATAAATAATTGTTATGAAAAGGTCTTGTGCAAAGAGTGTTTGAAGAAATATGTTTTCTCTCTCATTAGCACAGTATAATTACTCTTCATTGTTTAGTTTTAAAGGAATTCTTCAGCCCATGTCCTTCATTCATCCACTTTCCATACCACAAAGTATGTTAAATTTAATACTCACAGCTCTTCAAGATAAGGGAAATTCTTAAAGGCATTCTCTGGTAATCTTGTTATATTGTTCATACTGATGTCCCTAAATGAGAGCAAAAAACAAAAGAAAAATTACAATTCTGTGATAAAAGTATTTTGATCAGATAAGATAAAGTACTAACAGAATATTCGTAGCTCAGGGTTAAACTGTGAGGTCCCTGGTGTTCTGTGAGCTTGGTTGTTTTCATTACCCAGCTAGATAACTCATCAGTGCTAGGAGGGAGTGGGGTTCATTCTCTACAAGAAAACAAACAAACCCCACCTCCTACTAGCACTGATGACGTTACCTAATTGGGTATTGAATCATCCACAAGAAAACAACTAAGGGCACAGAGCACAATATTAAAATAGCTCAAAGAATATTGTAACCTGGCATAATAATGAAAATATTAAATGGTAAAAACTCCAAACCAAATAAGCAAAAATACATATTAAAAAAACCTTGAGTATCTGATCATTCAAAGGCCTTTTGAATGTGAATTATATGAATCAACTGCCATATTTTTGGAGTATAAGACGCATCTTAATTTAGGGGGAGGGAAACAAGGAAACCAAATCTATAGCCTGGCTTTCGGGCAGCAAGGCCCAATAGAGATGCAGTACTTAAGTCCTCTTGGACGCTGTCATCTCGTAAACATGGTGCTGGGATTCACAGCAAGCCCCTTTCTCCTTTGCTGCCTCTATTGGAGCCTGACTCTGCAAGTGGCCCATGGAAGTGCGGAGCTTGTGACTCGGAGGCAAAGCAGGTGCTGCGCAAGAAGTAAGGCAAGGCGGTTAGCCGCTCTGCCTGCTCTTTCTCCAGATGACCCAGGCAGAGAGCGGTTTGTGGATCTACTGCCTGAAAAGGCCTTCCTCCCCATTCCAAAAATGAGGCATGTGGAGGCCAAAAAAGTGCATGCTGTTCCAGGTGATGGGAGATTGGTGGCCGAAAACCCCTGCCCCCAAATTTTTATGAGAGCACACGGCTCTGCAAATTGCAGTGGGGAATCGGGCCAATAAGCAGTGGTGTCTGGAAAGTAGAACATGTTGCTTTCGGGGCTCCTGCTCAGCTCCCGGGCATGGAGAGGGCTCAGGCAGTGGCAATTGCTCCTCACATTGCTGGGGAGTGAAATCATCATGGCCATTGTCTTCCCTGAGCTACCCGCTGGGCGGCCATAGGGGGGAACCATCCGTGAACCATGGAGCCAGTCTTTTTTGCTGAAGCCGCCAGGCAGATTAACACGCACCCCCCCAACCATTCCAAAGAAGTTTGTTCCTCATCCTGCGCTTCGACCCTCCTCCAAGAGAATATGAGGCTTAGGGTTAGTGAAGGGAAAGTAAGTAGTCCCTGTGGATCGCAGGAGTACCCCAATAAGTTTTCCGGAAGAGAACTTCTCAATAATCTATGCCATCTTTCCCAGCCAAGTCTCCGAGGCACCTCTCACTTGCTGGAGAAGGAGGAGAAGGGTGGTGTAAAGCAGTGCATCTTAAACCAAAGCTTTCTTTCCTGGATATTCAGATGCTTTGGTTTCAAGTGACGCTGCTTTATGCTACCCTCCTCCTCCTCAATCCTCTCCACGATTCCAAAAACTGCGCCTGCAATGCCAGGATCAGGGAAGAAAATGTTCCACCACCTGAAAATGCTTTCCTCCTTCAGACTGGAATTGGTCACTGCCTGAAATGTGATGCACTTTTTTGGCTTTCACATGTGCTGTTTTTGGAATTGGGGAGGGAATCATGGTGTTGCCACCTGAAAATGCTTTTGAAGATTCTACATTGAAACAAAAATGTGATGCACGGAGTGGGCTACATCCAGAGTATAAGAAACACCCAGGAAGATAGTACTGGGACTTGAAAACATATACATAAAACGTTGTTCTCAGGCTAACTGGACAACTGACGTACCCATGGTATGAAATAATAACTGAATGTTATGTGTAGGTAGCTGAGGTGAAAAAACAGAACAAAGACCAAGTGAACAAAATGAAAAATATGTCTGGGTAGAATAGAAACAATGGTTTTGAAACAATCCATTTAGATTTCTTTCCTTTCATGACTCTTACATTAGATATTTACTGAACAACCCAATTTGTATCTTTCATATAAAAATTTAACAAGCATAAAATGTAACAAGAACTTAAAATGTATATAAAAGTATCTTTATTTGGGTATGACTACTAATTTAGGTATAGCTGTACATACTTCACCAACTCAGAGCTATAACTGCACTGCATTTCTTTGATTGTAGTTATCAGGACACATATGAAGACATGAACTGCATTTTATTAAAGCTATTTTTGTATTACTACTTAAAGGTTTTTTTTAAAGTGAGATAAATTTAAACAATCATAGCAATCTCTTTAAAAGAAAGCAAAAGCAAAAGTACAGATACAAACCCATTCAAGACTTAAAAACTACGCCCCTCAAGCTGATAAGTATATGGTAAGAACATGTCTCAGCTCTATGGTCATACTTTTATGTAAAGCTTCTTTTTTTAAAGCTCAAGACAATTGTTTTAAGCAGACTTGAATTTCAGTCCACAGATACAGACAAGTGCTTACATGACAGGTATGCAAAGCAATTTGTTGGTTTCCTCTCAAAGGAAAAGAGACTGAGTGGGATAGTTTTCCTTGTGGATGATCAATTACTTTTAATATTAGAAGTCACTTCACTGGAAGGGAGGGTGAAAAAGCAGGCTAATGACCCAGACTATTACAATGGTGAATAGATGAATAGATTCAAATGAATAAGTCTATCTACCTACTTAACAATCTGAACAAATTCTACTTATCATACATACTAGATATCATATGTAGTCCCACCCTAGTCATGAAAGCCTGCTACATGACCTCAGGCCAGTCACTCTCTTAGCCCAACCCACCTAACAGAGTCGCTGCTGTGGGGAAAATAGGAGGAAGGTGTGTCGAATATGTTTGCCTTGAGTTATTTGTAAAAATAACACAGGTGAAATAAAAATAAATAAAAATAATTACAACTTAATCTTAATTGCCTTTGTTATTATTATGTTCAGACAGTCCTTAATGTATTGGCATATTATTCTTGCCTTCCCCTTTCTCGCCATAATGGATAACATCAATTAAAACCATAAATTAAAGTCACTGAAAATTCATATACTGTATGATCAGAATAGGGATGATACCCTATCCTCAAACTGACAGTCTCTCCCATTACCTTTATTTAGATGCTAAAATGCGCAGTCCTATAAAGACCAAAGAGATCTCATAAATGAATGTCTGAAAACAACAATACCCCCAGTTTCACCTTCCCTGAGGTTCAGCCAAATAAAAATGAAACTTCCTCAAAGCATAACTTTATGTCATTCAAATCTTCTAAAAAGATAAAAAATAACAAATGCTGAAAACAGATGGAATCAAGGTAATGCATTCCCAGATTCCACTTTTTTCATGCAGGAAAGCAAGCAAGATAAAATCAACAATGGACGAAATGTGAAAAAGATCAACAGATCAAAGAACCATAAAAGTTTAAAAGATAACCTTCCCTCATGGGACACTGAAAACAACTTTTAACAAGCTAGACAGTTCATTGGGTTTGTAAACACACTTCTTTGAATCAACCAACACTCCAGCTTTCCCGTTTGGATTCAATATACAGTAGTCTCAATTATCCATTCTTCTATCATCCAACATTCCGGATTATCTGACATTTTCAGCTATCCGACTATCAGCCCACCCGATAATCAAGACTCTACTGTACTTTTTTATTGGAGTTATTTTTTTATTCAACTCACACTCACTCATCCATTCATTCTTAATTCTATTTCTTCCTTTGCTATGAGTACTTTTTAAAGTACAGTGGTACTCAGTACTCAATTGCTTTGAAACTCATAAAATTAGGTGCTCAATGCAAAAATTGTCCAGATACTCGTGGTTTGTTTGAAACTCAAAGCACAAGCTAGAACTTGTTGGTGCCAGCTGCCTTGGGATTCATTACATTATTCTTTATAGGAAAAATCTGGTTGATATTCATAATTTTTGGTACTCATCGAACTTCCCAGAACCAATTAACTATGAGTACCGAGATACTACTGTATCCCATTCTCACTGCATTTAACTTACTTTTATTACTCCTAGATTAAGTAATTAACATTCACCTGTAACAAAGTAAGCAAAAGCATGCTATCATGTAGTCATGTGCACTTTATAAAAAAGTAAATGTTCTCTCCAGATCATATACTAGTTATCTCCTTTCTTTATCTGTTTGCCTATCTCTGGTAAATGTTAGTAAATGTTCTATTAAGGTTCACAGATTTATCTTCCTGCCCTATTTCTTTCTACTTATTACAGATTACTAGAGTTGGAAAAGACCTTGCAGGCCATCTAGCCCAACCTCTCGCTCTAGCAGGAGTCCCTACACCATTTTAGATACATGGAAGTCCAGTCTCCCCTTGAAAGTCTTAAGTGATGGAGCTCTCATAACCTCCTTAAGCAAGGTGTTCCACTGGTTGATAGCTTTCACCATCAGAAATTTCTCCTTGATTCAATTAAATGGCTCCCTTGAGGAATTCAAGTGGTTATGCGTTCATGAAATAAGGCAAAAATGGGGGAAATGAAATCCCTTATGAATGGCAAAGATGTAATATGCATGCAAACATTATTTGCTATTTTTATGTACAAATGTTTTACAATATGTATTGTTACAACTAAAAAATATTCATAAGTAACTAAAAAGAACTAGATTCAGTTCAGGAAGGAGGTAGGATAAGCCCTGGCTGAGCTCCATTAACGTTAAGGAGGTGAAATTCTGGGCTTGATAAGGCGAATGAACTTAGTTAGAGAAGCTGATGCCTGAAAAGAGCTGCCTTGGTTATTCAAAAGCTTTCCCAAATATGCCCATATTACACCAACACTCCGCAGTCTACATTGGTTGCCGATCAGTTTCGGGTCACAATTCAAAGTGTTGGTTATGACCTATAAAGTCATGGCACTGGACCAGACTATCTCAGGGACCGCCTTCTGCGGCATGAATCCCAGCGACCAGTTAGGTCCCACAGAGTGGGTCTTCTCTGGATCCCGTCAACTAAACAATGTCGCTTGGCGGGACCCAGGGGAAGAGCCTTTTCTGTGGCGGTCCCGACCCTCTGGAACCAACTCCCCCCCAGAGATTAGAATTGCTCCCACCCTCCTTGCTTTTCGTAAGCTTATTAAAACCCACCTCTGCCACCAGGCATGGGGGAACTGAGATACTCTTTCCCCCTAGGCCTTTACAATTTTATGCATGGTATGTCTGTATGTATGTTTGGTTTTACAATAAGGGTTCTTAACTGTTTATATTGGATTGTCATATGCTGTTTACTACTGTTGTTAGCCGCCCCGAGTCTACGGAGAGGGGCGGCATACAAATCCAATAAAATCAAATCAATCAAATCAAATCAAAAGCCAAAGCTAAACCAGCCAGTGCTCCGATCACTTTGTGAGAAGCCAATCTCACTGCATGCTTTGTCTGGCCTTCTGAGAGTCCTCAGGAAGCAATCGATCGAAAGGAGGCAAGGAAAGGTCTTGCAGAGAGCTGGACAGAGTCTTCTGTCCCATCCACCCCCAAGCAAAGCCAGTTCCAGCAAAGAACAAACACTTCCCAGTCAACCCACATGAAACAAACTCACAATTGGGGGATGATAGAAAGTCAAATTGTTTCTCAAACAAACACCAACAGTTTGGATAGATAGAGAGCTATAGCACTAGCGTCCAACTCAAACGAAACTGGGAAAGCAAAGCAACAATGACATCACAAGACGCTTTGGCAGGCTCAGTCCAATCAATGAGCAGAAGGTATTAACCCAAACATAGCTGTTATATCCCCCATAAAGGAGAACTTAAGATACAATTTTAGGAATTGCTCTATTCTTATATGAGCATATATGAAATAAATAAAAGGTCCATGGTAGCAGAAGGCACCCACTGAAATCACAATTTTTTAAAAACCCTCAAATCCGTATTTAAAAAGTGATTCCACCATTAGGAATGTATTGGCTAATTGATAGAAATGTGTGAAAGATCAAGCACAACCAATTTGTTTTTGCAGATGGGAGATTTTTGAATAGCAAATGTATAGGAAAATGCACGGGCAGGACAGGGCAAAGAGAGTGGCTTCTATTGCTGGGTTACAGTTCCCACCATACTTGGCTGCGATCGTGCTAATGGGCACCGGAAGCCTATGAGATATTGAAAAAGGGAATTGGCCTACTATTAAGAAAAACTATTAATAGTTTTGGGAATTAATAAAATTCTCCAGATAGTAAAAGCCCAAAATTTTTAACACTGCTTAGTGATGAAAAGATCAATCAAGCCTTCTTAGGAACAAATTTCATAAACAGGGAGAGCCAGCAAGGTTTTGTAGTCAATATATTTTCATCCCCTGTATCACCCTAAAATTTATATCCAGATAAATTATTTCCTAAGTAAACTATTATTACAGCCTTGTATGCTTTGCTTTGGAGAAGGAAGTCCTCATCTGCCTGAATGATGCTAAAGAACGTTAAAGTCATCTTACTCTCCCATTAATATGATAGTGTTGACAACTGCTAAGGAAGATGTGCTGGCTCTTCTCCTTGAAATTAGAGAAGATACAAACACCACTAAAGACTTTGTTAATTTATTCAGTGTGGAAGTCAGTGACTACAACTGTAACTGATGTATTAATGGTGATAAATATATTTAAAATAAATGTAATAAATTTATGAAAGATGTTTCTATAACTTTATAGTCTACCCTACTTTCCTTGCATTTTTCAATGGTCCCATCTAGTATTAATCAGGTTTGATTTTGCTTGGTTTCTTTTTAAATTATCCAACTTACTGAATTACTGATATCTGCTATGAAGGATATTTGGAAGAATTTTAAACAGTTATCTCTCCTACCCCCCCCCCCCCCCTCTTTTTTGTAACTTATTTTTAAATACTAAAAATATTAAATCTTGAGATTCAATCAATATTTTTAGAGAGGCATATACCAGATCATATTAGAAGTGGCTTTACTGGCAGGCATGACTGATACATTTGTAGAATTTCTGTTTTCATGCTTGCTCCTCTTTAGAAAAAATATTTCACTATGTCAAAATAATCCGTCTTAAATTCACTGTTTCTAAAATGTAGCACAATATTAAAAATACTTGAATGATCTATGTTTTATTTGCTTTTATACTGAATAGGGATTCCAGTTAACCCAGGTAGGTGAAGCATTGGCAAGATTGATTTCATGTTACAACCTGGGAAGGTGCCAAGGATGCTCAATTGAATTTGCCACTAAAAAGGCTAAGATGCAGTGTAAAAAGGGTTGGGAATGCAAGACTATACTTGAAAAGACATGCATGATACCCATACCTAAATAATTCCACACCCTGGACTGAGGGTTTTTAAAGATTTGTTTTAATTAAAATAAAATTAACAGGGTAATTGGTAAGTTGCTAGAGAAGCCTCTGCAAATCCATTTTAATTTTCACATTTTAACAATGTATGTAGTTCCTTTGTATAGTGCAAAAGCATTGTTTTTTTTAAAGTGCCACTATTTGCTAAAAGCAGGGAGATCAACTTAGAAGAGATTACCATATTTTTCGGTGTATAAGATGCACCATTTTCCTCCCTAAAAGAGGCTGATAATTAGGGTGCATCTTATACTCCGAATGTAGCTTTTTCCCTCCCAGCCCCTAAGTAGCTGTTAACGATCTTCGCAGATCTTACCTTGTAGGCTCTTTCATTGTTGTTTTGTGGCTGAATTTTGCACAATTTGCAGTTTCCAAAAACTCTACAAAGGTAACGCCATGTAGAGAGCATTGAAGTGGTCAAATTTTGAGGTGATAAGGTCATTAGTGACTGCGTGTAAAGGCTTCCTGTCCAAATAGGGCCGCGACTGGTGCACCTGGTAAACCTGGACAACCCCCCCACTCGCCACAGTAGAAAGATGATATTCCAAAGTCAGTTGTAGATTGAGGAGGATGCCCAAGCTGATTTTTGCTTACAAAGAGGCACTGGGAGGGTGTTTTTGGCTTCCAGAGAACCTCCAAGGGGGTGAGGGAGGGCATTTTTACCCTTCCCAGGCTCCAGGGAAGCCTTTGGAGCCTGGAGAGAGCGAAACATGAGCCTATTGGGGCTACCAGAAGTTGGGAAACAGGCGGTTCCCACCCACCAGAAGCCCTCTGGGGAATGGGGGAAAGCTGTTTTCACGCTCCCCAGACATTGAATTATGCGTGTGGACACTCGTGCATGCGTAATAGCGCGGTTGCATGCTCTTTCGGCACCTGACGAAAAAAAGGTTCGCCATCACTG